>NC_058413.1:5968935-6043223 GCF_002201575.2 Neomonachus schauinslandi | reverse complement strand
TCTTTCTTTCTTTCTTTCTTTCTTTCTTTCTTTCTTTCTTTCTTTCTCTCTCTCTCTCTCTCTCTTTCTTTCTTTCTTTTTCTTTCCTTTTCTTTCAGATTTTATTTATTTGTCAGAGAGAGAGCACGCACAAGCAGGGGGAGCTGCAGGCAGAGGGAGAGAGAGAAGCAGGCTCCCCATTGAGCAAGGAGCCCAATGTGGGACTTGATTCCAGGACCCTGGGATCATGACCCGAACTGAAGGCAGATGCTTAACCGACTGAGCCACCCAGGCGTCCCTCCGATTTGTTTTCTTTTAAGTTGTAGTTTGACCTCTGGCCTTGCCCTTGACACTTTATAAACAAACAGACATTTCCTCTTGAACCAACCCTTCCCCCACGTCTACTGCCCTTGCCCCAGCAACTGCCCAGGCCCCTGATCCAACATGTCCCTCTGCCCCTACCACCACCCTCACGACCACCTTTGTCTGCCCCTTCTTCTACTTAAAACAAACAAACAAACAATACAAATGGGGTCCCCAGACCCTTTCTGGGGTTTCATGGTGTCAGAACTTTTTTCATAATATTGCTAAGACATTACTTGCCTTTTCTACTCTCACACTCTCCTGAGTAGAGAGTTTTCCAGAGGCTACATGACTTCTGGATATTGCAACAGATGTATGCAGAAACAGGTAGGAGAATCCAGCTCTCTCCCACTAAGCCAGACATTAAAAAGATTTGCAAAAGAGTAAAACTGCTTCACTACTTTTTGTTTGTTTATTTGTTTGGGAAAAGTTATATTTTATAAAAACATGTTATTTCTGTTCATATATAATGAGATTCATATTAATGTAGAGTCTGCCTGGGATTCTCTCTCTCCCTCTGCCTCCACTCGTGTTCTCTTTCAAAATAAATAAATAAAATCTTAAGAAAAAAAAAAAAGACGGGGTGCCCGGGTGGCTCAGTCGTTAAGTGTCTGCCTTCGGCTCAGGTCATGATCTCAGGGTCCTGGGATCAAGCCCCACATCGGGCTCCCTGCTCAGCGGGAAGCTTGCTTCTCCCTCTCCCACTCCCTCTGCTTGTGTTCCCTCTCTCACTGTGTCTCTCTCTGTCAAATAAATAAAATCTTTAAAAAGAAAGAAAGAAAGAAAGAATATCCTTAAAGCACCTGAGCATGACACCTGGCAAACAGCTGAGTTTGCTGGGATGGGGTCAGGACCCTCTGGCTACAGGGAGGCTTGGCGAGGAGCAAGGACCCCCACCACAGCCGGACAGGCAGGGCCAAGAATTTGAAGTCCCCAGACGTGGGTTTAAGTCGAGACTCTACGACTTCAGGAGCAAGTTATATTCAATTGGTTCTCACCCAAATGAACGTGAAAAGCACTTTATAAACCATAAACAGGATCAGCAGTGCGGGATCACACAGCCGTGGGCTTAGGTCTGAAACTTTGGGAGAGGCGGTCCTAGGTCTATATATTTCCACATCTGAACGCCTGGTAGAAGGGCAGAATCTACTGAGGGAGTGTTTTGAAGCAGGCCTAAGAGTCTCCATTTCCTGTGGCTTCTCATCTCAAGCCTGTCTTGGGTTTTAAGATACCTTTTTATGCCACTTGAGACCCAGATATCCCAACTAGGCCTGTGTGTCTAGGAATGTATCCTCCCTGTCCTATCTCTGGGCACTAACCCTGTCTAGAACTGTCAGTGGGAATTCCAAAGGACTAATTCACATTGAGGTACTGTTTCCCAAAACTTACTTCCCAGTAATCATAATGGCTATCAAGGAATAAAAGGGTTCTTTGGTCAAAGTTAAACAACTGTATTTTTTGCAAGACCTATCAGAGCTTTCAATATGCTAATATGTATTGTCAGTCTCTGAGGGAATGCAGAAATGCATATGCACTGTTCCCCAAAATTATTTGACCATGGAACCCTCATTCAAGGACTGTCACCCAGAATTAGTTTATTATGCAACACACTTTGGGAAATGGCTGCACAAATTTCCTATCTCGCTCCTCCTGAGTGTCTCTGCTTTTTAAAGGGGCTGATGCAGGGGCGCCTGGGTGGCTCAGTTGGTTAAGTGACTGCCTTCGGGTCAGGTCATGATCCTGGAGTCCCGGGATCAAGTCCCGGGATCGAGTCCCGCATTGGGCTCCCTGCTCAGCAGGGAGTCTGCTTCTCCCTCTGACCCTCCCCCCTCTCATGCTCTCTATCTCATTCTCTCTCAAATAGATAAATAAAATCTTTAAAAAAAAACAATAAAGGGGCTCATGCGCTGGTGTTTGGTTAGCAAACTACAGCATGAGGGCCAAATCTGGCCCTGTTTTTGCAAATACAATTTTATTGGAACACAGCCCTACCCCATTTATTCAACGTATTGTCTATAATTACTTTCACAGAACAAAAGCAAAGTTGAGCCTCGTGAGAGAGAACATATCACAAAGCCTAAAATATTTCCTATCTGGCCCTTTACAGAAAAAGTTTGCTGACCCCTGCTGTAGTGTTTCTTGCCTGGGTTATGTGTAACTTCTGGAGAATGCAGCATTATGCCAGGAGAGATGTGAAGCCATAATATAAATACTAAATATAGCATAGCTACCTGGAGGGCCAGTTTAATTCATAGAGAAGTAATTTCAAGCGTCATTTTTATATCTAAAAAAATGGACATACTATGGAGTAGAATGCATATTTTGCATAAATTTCAAAAATCAAAGACTTTATAAAGAAATTGCTCAGGCTTCGGGGCCCCTGGGTGGCTCAGTCGTTAAGCGTCTGTCTTCGGCTCAGGTCATGATCCCAGGGTCCTGGGATCAAGCCCCACATCGGGCTCCCTGCTCGGCGGGAAGCCTGCTTCTCCCTCTCCCACTCCCCCTGCTTGTGTTCCCTCTCTCGCTGTGTCTCTCTCCGTCAAATAAATAAATAAATAATCTTTAAAAAAAAAAGAGAGAGAAATTACTCAGGCTTCAGGCTAGCTAGCACTGCTTCCCTCCACCCACACACCCTCCCCGACCCCAGTCCCTCAAACCTGACCAAAATGCTTGTGTTCCTCCATTCTAAGGGGAATTGGGTTGGAAGCGCTTGAGAAATGCTGTTTTATTGGGAAAACAAAGTGGAAGTTTATGTGTCAGCCAATGACGAGTGAACGAAATCAGAGGCGTTCACAATACCTATGCAGGCAGATAAGCTAGGCTGTATCTAAGAGCTCTTTTACCGTATCTCACAGAATCAGTATACCAAAAAGACACCTGTAGCCTTCTGGGTCAGTCAGACCTGGGCTCGGGTTCTGGCTCTCCCCTTTACTACCTTTATGACCCTGGGTAAGTTACTTTACCTATCCGAGGCTTCATATCCTCAGCACAAAATGGCGATTAAAATATGTACTTTACAAGGTAGTTGTGAGGAGTCTAAGAAATCATGTAGGGAAAGTGTTCTGCACAAGGTAAGAATTTAGTAAGTGTTAACTATTAACATGTTAGCTGAATTTCCTGAATATATAAAGAGCTCTGAAAAATCAAGAAAAAGTCAAAACCAGTTGAAAAGTGAGCAAAGCACATGGGCATTTTATGGAAAAGGAAATACAAATTTTAAACATATAAAAGATGCAACTTCACTCATAAGAGAAATGAGAACACAGCTCAAATGAGATACTATTTTTCACCTGCTAGATGGTAAAGGTTGAAAAATTTGATAACATTCTATTGGTGCGTGGGGAAAGAAATATACTCATGCAATGTTAACGATACTGCAAATTGTTATCACCTCTGTGGAGGGCAATCAGTAATATCTTATCAAAATTACAAATGCTTATGCTTTTATGTAAATGCTTATACACAATTCCACTTTCAGGAACTTATACTATAGAAATAGTTGCACATTCTAAATAGATGAACAAGGATGTTTCCTAGAGCATTTTGTGTTTGTAAATGTCCATTAATGTGGGACTAGTTAAATAAAATAAAAATACACACAGTGGAATACTATAGAACTATCATGAGTATAAGGCAGCTCTATGTGTATTGATATGAGATGAGCTCAAGGCATGTTAGGTAAAATAAGAAAGGGGCAAAATAGCATAATAGTGTCCTACTATTGGTGTAGTTATACACATATGCATGGATAATATATGCCTACATGCTCATACATGCATAGGCTCTCTCTGAACTAGTTCATACAATAGCCTACGAGGCCTTACATAATCTAACCTGCCCCTTCACATCTTATAATCGCCCTGACTCCTCTCTCCCCCTTGCTCTGTTCTACCTGCACTGGCCACCTTGCTTTTCTGGAACACTCCATGCACCTGTCTGCCTTAGGGCTTTGTAGTGGGTGTTGAGGAAGTTATCCTCGATGTCCACAGGGCTCACTTCTTTTCTCCTTCAGGCCTTTGCTCAAACCTTCCCTTCCCAGTGAGGCCTGCACTGACTACCCTAATTAAAATGACATCCCTCAGTCTTTGTTTCCTTACCTTACTCTCCTTTTTCTTTTGTCCGCAGTATTTACCACCTTCTGGCACTCTATTTTTCAGTGTGCTTGGGTACTATGTTTATGGCTTATGGTCTGTTTCTCCTGAGTAATGTAGATGTTTACAGTTCCCCATGGAGGGGAACTGAGGTATGGGAGGTTGAGACAGGAAGGAGACTTCCTTTTCAGTATATACCCTTGTGTTCTCTGTACCATGTGCTTGTGTTAACTGGTAAAAATGTAATACAAATTTTTAGCTCTACCAACAGGATCCTAGAAGTGGTAGTGACAACCTGGACCCAACGCCTTCATCTTATGATGGTCCAGGGGCCAAGCAGTTAAGGAATTTGCCTGAGGTCACAAAGCAGGATTTAAATCCGTACCTCCTAACTCCAGAGCCCTAGCTCTTAAGCATCATGTCATAGAACCTCTTGATTTGGGATTCTAATCAGCCAACTTAAATGTAGTGTGATAAATGCTAAGCTGAGGTGTTCCAAAGGTGAAGGTTTGCCTCTGTCTGACATTTCCCATTACGATGAACTCCAACAGATGGTCTCAGTTTTTTGGATGTATGAGATTTCGGCTGCCATGTGCATGGCTTGAAATAAATGGGAATACTGGGTTTCTGGGCTTGGGGATTCTTTTATGAGCACTTTATAGTCAAAATAAAGTACTAATCTCAGTCCCTGGGTAGTTGGAAGCATAATGTTCCCAAATCCTGCACTCCCAGATAATTTGTCTTCTGAAGCGCTCAAGAGGTCTGGAGGATCTGCCGGGTGTTCAGGGGTTAGGGAGGGATGGGAGGGCACTTGGCCTTGTCACAGAGTAATGGGAGTATTCCCGGGAGCTATTAAAGGCTGGCTGCTGAGCTTCTGGAACAGCCTGGGCTGGTGGGAGGCCTTCTGACCCTGGGTCAGGTGGCGGACCCGTTGCCTCTGCTGTAGCCAGTAGACCATCTCCACCTTGTCATGCTTCATCTTGTCCAGGTATCGCCGCCCCTTGAAGGTCACTGGCTCCCCAAAGATTAATTCAATCTCCTCCAGGAGGGAAGCCAAAGGAGCCTGCACTAGATTGATCCTCCTGTGTAGACGGTTACGGAACTGATTCTCCTCCAGGAAGCGACTCAGGCCCATGTCCGTCTTCTGGAAGAAGCGGTTGGGGTCAGAGGCCTGTTGCTCAAACGATTCTAGTCTCCCCAGCAACATCTCCCGCAGCTGAATGGGCTTCAGGGCTTGCTCCCAGGCACTCACCAATGAAGGCAGCTGCCTCAAACGGGCGTTGGAGCTGTACTTGATGGCCAAGTCCAGCCGGTCTTTGTCGGGGACCTCAAGCACGGACCACAGGCGCTCCAGACGCTTCTGTAGGCTCAGGATTTTGTAGGGTTCTCCCAGGAGGCTGATCCTCTTATTTCCCAGGCTGTGCCCTAGCACTGTGTTCCAATCCCACTCTCCTGGCACAAAGTCTGGCTCTTCATCTTCCAGTAAGGGAGGTGGGTACTGAATCTTTAGGGACTCTCTGACAGGGGCTATGGTCTCCACAGGAACCTCCTCTTCATACATTTGGAAGATGACATGGAGGAAATCTGTCTCCTGGCTGGTGAGGTACTTGAAGTAGTCATCCACAGACAAGGTGGTTTTCCACCAGTTCATCCATGAGATTTTGTTGGACCACTTCTCCCAGCCTTTGCTTGCTTGGAGTGATGTGAGGGAGGCTGCCTTATCATAGGACTGTAAAATGTTTGCTCCCTGGGAATAAAGCCCAGCTAACTTGGGATTGATGATGCGATACTGTTTTTCTTGACGTAGAAAGGCTGAGGACAGGAAGGCTGACCAGTCTTTATTGGCTGCAGGCTCAACCAGGGGTCCCTGGTCAAAAGAGAAGTGGTCAAGAGAGACACGGCTCATCAACTCCTTGTAGACCTCTCTGATGTTATTGCCAACAAAGCAATCAATATCCATTTCCTCGATAAGTTTGGGTTCTAGTTCACCAGCCAGGTGGTTGTATAGGACTCCGGCCCCATCAACGTGGAAGGAGTCCAGAAAGTTTCTCTCAGAGATCTGCACAGCAGCTGCCTGGACCACAGCCTGATTTCTTAGCTTCAAAGTAACAGTCACTGGCTGTGGTTGAAGTGGAAAGGATTTGGGGCACCGGAGGCCCCACTGCCCAGTGGCTTCTTCCTCTTCGAGGCTCTTCAACATTCTCTGCAGTTCCTGCATGCAATGTGCTGCAGCTGGGCGGCGGGTCAGGGCCCCCAGGAGTGGGGGCATGCCTGAGTCCAGGAGTGAGTAGTGAGTCCTCTCCAATTTCATGTTCTTTATCATCTGCTTCAGGTCCTCAGCCACTGTGTCCCCTGCCAGCTCTGTTTTGCTTTCTGGAACCAGGACCAGTGGGGTTAAGGGGCAAGGGGGGAGTGGAGGAAGGCCCAACTCATCTGCTAGCTTCCAGCCCTCACGCAGAGAGGGCATGGAATGGCCCCTCCGGAGCTGCGAGTAGAGGGGCAAGTGGGGCGACGTGGAGGGAGCCCTGCTGGTGGGAGTCACAGAGTACTTGGGCAGTGACACAATCTGTGCAGAACTGAAGTTACTCTCTCTCTTCTTCTGCATAGAGGACAGCCATTGGAGAGGCTTTTTCCTCTTCAGCTGGGGGATGGACTTCAGTTCTTTCACTGGATCCAGTTCAGGCTCACTGAGAAACTCCCGCGGGCGGCTGAGTTGGATGAGGTAGTTTAGGTTGAGGTTGCTGCTTGGTACTTGGGCAAAGCTGGCACTATGAAGCCATGGGATAGGGTAAAGCTTGAAAGCCCCAGTAGGGCCTACCGGGCGCAGCTTATGCATGCCACCGTGGGCTTGTTCTACTTTCAGCAGGGTGAGGAAGTCGGCGAGCAGGCAACGGTAGACCTCAGGGCTGGTGAGAAAGATTGTGCAGTCCCTGGCGAGGCTGGCGGTCAAACGGGTGAGTGTGGCTGATTCAGTGAAGACACCTCTGCGGGTCGACATGGTCTTCAGCAGGTGCAGGTAGCGTAAGAATAGCTGCTCGCTGCTGAGCAGGACGTAGGCCAGGAGCCGCTTCCGCAGTCTCTGGTTGTTCAAGTGGCTCAGACTAGGTTCAGTGGGAGGCTCCTGCCAGCTGCACTTTAGCTCGTCCAGGATGACCTCAGTGAAACGGAGTCGGCTTTCGGTAGGCACGCGCACCGACAGCCCACTGCGGGCCAGCCGCTTGGTCACTTGGCTGCACAGCGACGCCACCGTCAGCCGGGAGACCGGCAAGGGCAACAGCATCGGCACCTCCGGCGGGAGGCGCTTCTGAGATTCTGGGCGCGTCGCCTTGCGGGGGAAGAGCGACAGCGGGCCCAGCAACCGGTGATAAAACCGCTGAAGCTCGGGCTCCCCTTTAGAAGGCTCCATTTTTGCCCTGGAGGCGCGGGAGGTCTGGGCAAAAGATGCCAAGCGCTTACTAAGGCAACGAGGGGCCGAAGGGCCCGAGCGCGCCTGCGCAGCCAGTACCGTCCACCGCGTGACGTCGGAGGGCGGGCCTGACGCGCGCGCGCACCAGGAGGCGGGGCAAAGTGCGGCTTCCGAAGCTCCGCCTCCCCGCGACGTGGTTAGGGGTTTGCACCTCTGCGCCGGAGCAGTTCAGGTCCAACGGGTGGTGGCTGGGTCCGGGATGGCTTCGGACTCCGGGGACCGCGGGACCGCCTGCACGGTGAGGGTCGAGGCCTCGTGTGGGAGCCTCTCTGGGCAGAGAGCCTCGGCCCCTGGGGTGATTGTTAACGCAGAAGAAGGGGAAGGAGTAGGCACCTGGGGCGGGGCCTGGGGCCTCCGCGGGAAACGGGTGCGAGACTAGCAGGGAGCTTGGCGTTAACGTTGGGGGTTTGGTCTTGGACCGATCACGACTGATAATGAGGGCGCTTGAGGAGGGGTCACGTGAGAGCGTTTCCCCAGGCCTTAGGGGTGGTCGTAGGGGAGGTAGTGAAACAGAGTCACGCAAGAGGGGTCCCCGACTCTCATCAGCCAGTCCCTGCCGCCCTTGCAGCTGGAGTTCACAGTGCAGATGACCTGTCAGAGCTGCGTGGACGCGGTGCGCACGTCCCTGCAAGGGGTGGCAGGTAAGAGCCAGAAAAACTTGTGCGGACAGTCTGGAGGCCTCTAGAAGGAGCCGGCAAATCTCTTAGACCAACAACACTACTCCCATTTACACATGTAGAAATTGAAACCCAGAGATGGGAAGGAATGTCCTCAGAGTCACATAGAGACCCAGAGGCAGAGCCTAGAGTACGATCTCAAGCCTGCCCTGCCAGAGCCTTCTACAGGTTCTGAAACACTGGTGTCTTAATCTCAGGTGCCCAGGGAATGAGGAGCTAGGCTGAGTATAGATAGCCCCACCTACAGAGGGGGTTCCCTGGATAGCAGGCAGCTCTTGCTTGCGAAACTGCGTAATCTTGACAAAACAAACAGCAGCCCTGGCCCTGTTCCATCCTAGGCAGCTCCCAATTCTTATAAGCCAGCTAACTGGTCTGGAGGTGACCTTGCATAGTCAGAAATATCTGAGAAGGCAGAGCCACCAGCACGGCACTGGGAACTGCCTGCCTTTGATTCTGTTAAATGTTCGTCCAGTCATTCAGCATGTATGGACCAGACCCTGGGGGCTTTTTAGGGAGAAGTGTTCACACATGTTTCAGATACAGTCCCTGCCCTCAGGTAAGGATGAGCATGCAAGCATTGCTCATGGAAGAGCAGTTCTGGGAAGAGAGGAGATGGGTTCTAAGCCGGGACAGTGGTGGCACTTGGCCGGTACAGGGCAGCAGTAGTGGATAAGGGTATGTGCCCTAGAGGCAGACTGTTTGCCTTCAAATCCCTTCTTTGCCACTTAGCAGCACTTAGACTTCATGCATGGTTACTACTTTTGCTTGTTTCTTCAGTGTTTTAATGGGCATGATAATAGAAGCTACTCCGGAGGATTGTCACGAAGAGTAAGTTGGTTAATACGTGTAAAGCACTTTAGAAAAATCTTTGGCATGCAGTGAGAGCCCACTAAATCTTAGAAATTATGAGAGGAAGGGCTTACAGGTGGCAATCTGATTGGGCAGAAGCATTTGGGGACAGATACTGAAGCAGAGCGACAGAGAGAGAGAGAGAGAGAAATTTGCCCTTTCCAGGAGGCCTGGGGCTTGGGGAAGAGGGTTCTGCTCCTCTAGGAATAAGTGTGAGGAGCTAGCTCCCAGCCCAAGGCCCACTTCCTTGAACCCTTATCACACACCCTAGAGTTCCCTGTGGCCTTACGTTTTCTTTCTTACTGGGCTTTGAGCTAAGCAAGGGCTGGCCTGGGCACACACTGCACCAGCCGCACTGAATCTTGCTCAGCTGGGGAGCCAGCCTTCTTGGTTCAGGTGCAGTTCAAGAGTTCAGGAAGTGCATAATTATGGGGAGCTGCCCCACTGGGCTCTCCCACTTGAGGAACAGAGAATCAGACTCCAGGACAGTAACCCACCTGCGTGGAAGTCAGTCCATCAGGAAGTCTTGTCTGCTCTGTATCTAAAATATATTCAGAATTCAGCCTCTCTTTTCCCATACTTTGGCCTTCACACGAATCCAAGGGCTTCACACGAATACTGGGCTTCCTGTTGCCTCTGTTGCCCGCTCCAGTAGCTTTTCCATACAGAAGCTAAAGTGATTTTTAAAATTATACCTTAGATAATATCACTGCCCTGCTCATTTAGGCCTTTAATAATCCTCTGAGGTAGGTAGTAGTATTATCTCCTTTTGCAGATGAAGCAACTGACTAGAAAACTCAACAGAAAGGTTGAGTAACTTGTCCAAGGCCACACAGCTAGTATGTGACAGACTCAGGATTTCAACTCCAGAGTCCACACTCTCAACTGCTGTGCACTGTGCCTTCTCCCAATGGCCTCCCACTGCATTAAAATTAAAATCCAGATTCTTTCCCGTTGGGCCTTGCTTGACTGGTCTCCACTTGCAGCTCCCTGTCCTGCTATTCTCTTTACTCTCAGCTTTAGCCACACTGGCCTTCTTCTCTTCTTAGAACATGTCAGTGTCGCTCCTGTCCATGCTGTTCCCTCTGTTGGAAGGCCCTTACCTGACTACATTCAGGCCTTTGCTTAGAGTCTGAGAGAGACCTTCCTTGACCAGCCTCAGTGGCTCACCCCCCATTTGTTCTCTAACACCCATTTCCTGATCACATCTTTCACTATCTGCATCTCTCTTGCGTGTTTATTTGACATTTGTATCCCTGCGTTGGAACGCATGCTGTTTCATGGGGCAATGTCGCCTGACTTGTTCTCTGCTCTGCTTTCACAGCCTGGAACACTGCCTGTGATAGATGCTTAGTGTCTGCTTGTTAAATGAGGCGAGCAAACAAAGTTTCTCGCACTGTGTGCTTCACTGGGCCCTGGGAGCCTCCGAAAATCAGCCTTGAGGGCTCAACCGTACCTTCTCTGGGGCGAGGGGACTGAGCATCAGCTTGGGGGTTGGACAATCTGCCTTTTTTTTTTTTTTTTAAAGATTTTTTATTTATTTATTTGACAGAGACAGCGAGAGAGGGAACACAAGCAGGGGGAGCGGGAGAGGGAGAAGCAGGCTTCCCACTGAGCAGGGAGCCCGATGCGGGACTAGATCCCAGGACCCTGGGATCATGACCTGAGCCGAAAGCAGATGCTTAGCGACTGAGCCACCCAGGTGCCCCTGGACAGTCTGCCTTCTAAGCTTTATGACCTCAAGGCAGTTGTGTCACCCTCTAGCCTCGTTTCCTCACCTGTCAGATGAGGACAGTATCATCATCCTGATGTGTATAGGGCAGAGCACAGCTCTTGGCATCCCCTGGAGGCTCAGACCACAAGAGTTCCCCCGTCATCCTCCCTGTACCTCCTTTGCAGCCATGGACGTCCAGAGGCATCTCTAGGTGGACCCAGAGCTCCCGACGCTCCACAGGCTGCCTGCTGGCGCAGGATAAAATTTTGTGTGAAGTGAAGGCCAGTTTGGTAACCTGGGGGGTTTCTTCTCACAGAATACCCTGTACTTGTGTGTGGGGGGGGCTGCGTGTGTTCCTCTGATGTCTTACAAATTCCGCCCCTCCCCCGACAGTGTCCCTGCCGCCACCGCAGGGGATCTGGAGAAACCAGCCTGTGAGAGCTTTTGTAGCCACACGCCAGATACTCCTCTCTCGGGTGCTACCTCTCCCTAATCGCCCAGTTTTGCCCCCTTTTGAGCTGGACAGAATCTGAACAGCTAGAGTACCTTGCCCGTACCCTGGGGGTTGTGACTTCTGTCTCTGCCTGATGGTTAATCCAGGCATAGCCTGGCTTCTGTAGCAGGCTGTGAGCTCCCTGAGGACAAGGACCAGTGCTTTTCCTGACCCTGGCCTCCTCCACGCCCAGCACACATTTGTTGAGAGAATACGGAAGAGGGAAACCAAAGAGGAAGGGGACACCAACAATCATTGTAGCCTTCGGTTCACAAAGCACCATCTCAACAGCGTTAATCGGCTTATTTAACCTTTGTCTTCTGGACTGCCCAGGGCTCCCCTGGGCTTTACCCTGCAGAGCAACAAACACTAAGATCAAAGAGAGAATGGTGTAAGCCCTGCAGGTGAGAGCAGCATTATTGTTCCCAATCTATCGCCTGTGCACTGGCTAAGGGTTGGAGAGTTCTCTTAAAAGGCTTGGGAGCCCTGAATATCTGAATGAAAGAGAAGCCCCTTCTCTTCCTTCTCTGAGTTGGGTCGGTGGCCCCCAAAGCCGAGCGTGTGTCAGAATCATCCCAGAGTCTCTGTGTACACAGGGTGATGTCGGGGATTTGGCAGGCAATTGAGACACACTAACTTTTGAACCTGACCCTTATGGGCCACACAGAGCTCCCGCACTCACAGAGGATTATAATCAGTGCAGCGTGAGTTACTCAGGGGAAGAGGGAGCTGCTACAGGAGGACAGAGGAGGGGGTCCCAACCCAGCCTGGAGGGTGGGGGCTGCTGCTCAGGGTGAGCGGTGTCCGGGTAGGCGCCAGAGCTAGGCTGCCTGAGATGAATTCCCAGTTCCACAATTTACTACGCTGCCTTTGAGCAAGATTCTTAAATCTGTGCCTCAGTTTTCTCATCTGTAATACAGGAATAATAGGACCCACCTCACAGGGTTACTTGAGTGTCTAACGAGCTAATATGGGTAAATTACAAAAAAGCTCCCAGTGCACTTGTGGTTGATGTGAGCTCTCACGATGATGGTGATTGATAGCTCACCTCTCTTTTTTGATGTGTATAACAGCTTTATTGACATATAATTCAAATATCATAAAATATTCCCATTTTAAGTGTACAGTTCAGTGGTTTTTAACATGTTCAGAGTTGTATGGCCATCACCATTATCACTTGCACATTTCAGCCCCTCATGAAGGAATCGTGCCCTTTAGCCATCAGCCTCCTATTGCCCCACCCCCTAATCTACTCTCTATCTCTGTAGGTTTTCCCTGTTTTGGACATTTCACCTATAATGGCATCACCTACCATTTGGGCTTTTGTGACTGGCGCTCACTTAACATCATATTTTCAAGGTGTTTCCCTGTGGTAGCATTATGAGCAATTCATTCCCTTTCATCTTTTTATGGCTGAGAAATAATGGATACACATTTTCTTTATCCATTCATCCATTGATGGGCATTTGGGTTATTTTCACCTTGTGGCTATCATGAGTAATGGACTATTTATTGATGGCCCGCTTTTATAAAAACATCTTAAAATAATTATCTCTGTTTCTTAAGTTATAAAGAACGCCTGGCACGTAATAAGGACAAACAACACTCCTGGGGGTAAGGAGGCCTTATCCCCACTTTATTTATAAAAATACAGACTCAGAGAGGATGAGGGCTTCACACAGCCGGAAGGCAGCTTCCGAGCTTACCTCCAGCCAGGGGAAGGTTGGTGAAGATGAGGATGGGGAATGACCTTCTGTTTCTTCTTTGCTCCCAGCGCCGGGGTGTCAGCCCTCTGCTGCCTTCTCCCCTCTCTCTCCTTTCAGGTGTCCAGAGTGTGGAAGTGCAGTTGGAGAACCAGATGGTCCTGGTGCAGACCACCCTGCCCAGCCAAGAGGTGCAGGCCCTTCTGGAAGGCACAGGGCGGCAGGCAGTGCTCAAGGGCATGGGCAGTGGCCTATTGCGTGAGTAGCCACTATGGCCCTGGCCTTGGCCTCTCTGGGAGGGAGGTGGCCTGGAGCTGGTATACATATAAACCATAGGATTTGGGGGTTTGGGGTTCGAGTGGCTTTGGGGAAGGCATGAAAGTTACGTGGAGCTCTCTCCCTGCCCTTCCTGAGCTGATGGAGGTGTGGGGCTAGCTGAGGTGGTGAGCCAGCCTGGGGATCTGATACCTTACAGAGAATCTGGGGGCAGCAGTTGCCATTCTGGAGGGCCCTGGTCCTGTGCAAGGGGTGGTGCGCTTCCTACAGCTGAGCCCTGAACGCTGCCTCATCGAGGGGACCATTGATGGCCTGGAGCCTGGGCTGCATGGACTCCATGTCCATCAGTTTGGGGACCTCACAGGGAACTGCAACAGGTGAGTCATCTGTAACCTCCCCAATGGCATCTTCATCCCCCCACTCGTGCATCCACAATGTGCTGGGGCTGTATTCAGCCACCTGCACACACTTTCACACCTGGTCCTCACAAGTACCGTGAGGCGTATACACCCAGGCCCAGTCTACAGACGAGGAAACGGAGGCTCAGAGGGTTAAAGGACTTGTCAAAGGCCCCAGGGCACGTGAATGGTGGGGTGGGATTTGAACCCAAATCTGACCACCTTATTGCCTCTGAAGTGGAAGTGACTCCTAGACACAGAAGGGCAGGTCCCCATGCCATGGTGTTTGTCGTGCTGTGATGCACTTAGTTGCTTCCTCATCTGTGTCTCCCCTGAAAGCTTACTGAGGGCAGGACCCACATCTGATTCTTGGTGCCCTCACCCCAAAGCCTGGCACAGAGTGAGTCTGTTTGTTGAGTGAGTGAGTGAGTGAGCAAGTGAAATACATGGAGTTAAAGTGAGGGGGTGGGTCAGCTGGCCTGGGAGCCACTGTCTTGCTGCCCACCTGCTACCTTTTCTTCTCAGCTGTGGGGACCACTTTAACCCTGATGGAGCATCTCACGGGGGCCCTCAGGACTCTGACCGGGTAAGTGTCCATCTGGGTGAGACTTAGGCTATGAGAGGGCCTGAAGCCTCAGGCAAGGCAGGCCGCTCCCAGGGCCTTAGCATGCGATTCCTTTTTGGTGGGGTCCCCTTGCTTTATTTTGTTCCATTTAGAAATATCAACCCTTTCTGTGGTCAAGGCCTACCCCCCAGGAGCTCACAGTCCTGTGAGGAAGACCCCTGAGAACCCCGTGGTTGCAGGGCAGAGAGGTGATCCTTCCTTGCAGGAGCCTGTAGGAGGCCTTGGAAGCCCAGAGTAAAGCACCAATCCAGTCTGAGCCCCAGGACATGGGCAGTGGGAGGAAGCTTCCTGGAGAAGCTGAAGGTGTGGAAGTTGAAGATCTTACCTGAACTAAAAAGGCCATTCCTGATGGTGCAACTCCCAGCCTGGAGTTTCACTTTTCACCAGTTTCCCATTGGCAGTGAGTTGCATGCTGCCTTGGTTTTTGCTTATCTGCGTACGGCTTGTTCTGTTAGTTAACGTCGCATTCTGCTGTAAGTTAACTCAGTTTTTTCCTGAGGTAAATTTGGTTATTTTTAATGTCTTAGTCCAGCATGGAATGTTCCAAACATTCCAAAGTACAGAAACTTGTCCCAAGCTCCTGTGTCCTGTGTCCCCATCACCCACTTTCAACAGTGACCAACTCTTGGTCGGTCCTGTTTCATCTACACCTCCAGCCTTTCTCCATCATTATTTTCAAGTAAATCAAGACATCATTTCGTGTAATTAAGGTAGACTTGTTTTTTAACGAGAGAGACGGGAAAACCAGTTCTTGTAGCCATAGGAGTAGGCTCTTTGTAAAAACAGTCAGTGGTGGTCAAATAAATGTTAGTAGAGTCCTGCTGGATTCTGGCCTGCAAGGTCTGGGGACTACGGAAGGCCTGCTTTTTCTTCTTCCTCTTCTTCTTCTTCTTCTTTTTTTTTTTACGATTTATTTATTTGAGAGAGAGAAAGAGCGAGCACACATGTTGGGGAGGGGCAGAGGGAGGGAGAGAAACTCAAGCAGACACCCCGGTGAGCGCCCAGCCCGTTGTGGGGCTCGATCTCATGACCCTGAGATCATGACCTGAGCTGAAAGCAAGAGTCCGATGTTTAATGGACCGAGCTACCCAGGTGCCCCTATGGTGCATGTTTCTTACTTCACATACCTGATTTTTTGGACGGTTCTGTGACATTTCAAAGGGTTAGAAGTTTGACTCCTTTCCCCTTCTGCCCTGGCAAGTTGGAGAAGCCAAACAAGTTTTTGTTGGGTCCACTGTGTGGTACCATGATTGTGCTCAGTGTAGCAACGGTTTATTGCTATGCATCAAATTACTCCAAACTTGGGGGTTTAAAACAAAGAAACATTCATCATCTCAGTTTCTCTGGAGCAGGACCCTGGGTGCAGCTTTGCTGGGGGCCTCTGGCTTAGGGTGACTTGTAATCAAGGCGTTGGCTGGGGCTGCCGTCATCTGAAGTCTCGTGTTGCTGTTGGCAGGCCTCAGGTCCTCCCTGGCTTTTGGCCAGAGACATCAGTCCTTTGCCACGTGGGCCTCTTCCTAGGGCAGCTCACGACACAGCAGCTGGGCTTCCCTCAGAGCAAGTACGTGAGAGAGGGCATCCAAGATTGAGCCAAGCCGTTCTCTTTTTGTAACCAAATCTAGCAAGTGACACTAGGTCCAGCCCACACTCAGTGGAGGCACACAAGGATGTAAATACAAGGGAAGGTGCATCGTAGAGGCTGTCGTCCTCATCGAGCCTTGAAAGGTGCTACACAGAAATTAGGCAGGTGAAGAACAGAGAGTGCGAATGTTAGGCACAGCGGGGAAAACTCCATAGGCAGCGCCCTCGAACCAGCAAGGGGCATTTGGGAACTGGGAGCACTGCGTCTCTTGTGGAGTCGAGATGAGAGGGGTGAGAGACTGCCTTGCCACCTGTGCCTTGGCCTGCTGGGGCCCGGGCCCCTCTTAGGGCAGGGAAGCAGAAGGGGCTGGAACCAGCTGCCCTACCGTCCCCAAGTCCTTGGCAGAGGTGGAGGAAGACTCGAGTAACATCTGGACTGCCAAGGCCACCATGATGCCTGATGAGTTCCTTTGGGATTTCTGCATCTGCTGTTGCCCAGCAGGAAGTGAAGTCAGTGTGGGCATTTACCCCAGAGCCTGGTTGTCCCTTTGCACATCTCCTAACTAATCTCCAAGGTGCCTTCTCTTCTCTCGCCTCCCCCCAGTCCTTCCTCTTCATGCACTGTGCTAGAGGGGTTGCTCCAAAGCACAGTAACCATGGCATGCCCCTGTCCACAGCTGTTTTTGGCTCCCCAGTGCCTGAGGGTATATAGGCCCAGCCCAGCTGCTTGGTGTGACATTCAAGGCCCTGTGGCCCAGTTCTTCCTGGCCAAGTGCAGGGGAGGGACAGGACCCTGCTGCTGGGTCATGCCTTTGAGCCACACTGCCAGGCAGCTCGCTCCTTCAGCCCAGTCCTGAAGATGTTCCTCAGGGCTCGGTATCACCTCCCTTTCCTTGATCTTTCTACCAGTGCAGGGTAACACAGAGGGCCAGGTGTCAGCACAGATGTCTTTCTGGAAAACGGAATGAAGCAGAGGCAGTGCATCTTGCTGCTTGTCAGCCCCACCACGCAGTGACATACTTTGACCGTGCATCACAGCAAGGCCCTGCCTGAAGTGTCCGGTTGGCGACGGCTTATTGGCACAGATACGGGTCTCTGATCTGCCAGTAGGGTCTGGTCAGCAGAAAACCTACTCCCCGCCGTACTCAGTCTGTGTTTCATACTCACTGGTCTGTTCGGTGTCTGTCTCCCCACCATGCTTTGAGCTCCTTGAGGGTGGGAACGGCACGCGTACCCAACCCCCATGCCGGCGGTGTATGTCTGACGTAGGTGCTCGGTAGATGTGTTAGGACATTTTGTATTACCTTAAAAGGGAGAAGGTAGGCAGAGCCAGCTTCGGGGCGGGGGGGGAACAGGCCCCCTGCTCCTTATGTTTCTTCTCTCTGTTCCTGGAGGCTGGGAGTCAGGGAACGATGCTGGCTGCTTTCTGTGGTCAGGAAGCCAAGCCTGGCCAGCTTACGCCCGGGGGAATTATAGACTGCCAAGGGCTTAGAGTCAACAAGAGCCTGGAGAACTGGGCTCTCAAAGCAGCAGCGACCTCTTCTGAGGCTGAGATGCAGCGAGGGCAGTAGCCTTGCAGGAGACACAGTGTGGTCCAGTGGGCATGACTTCCTAGGAAGAGAGTCGCTGTCCAGGATTTCAGTTCCCTGGAGGGAGCATCCAGTTGCCTTCCTGGTGTCCTAGGTCATCCCTTTATCCTATCAGACTGTACCCAGAGGAGGACACGGGTACTTTTGGGAAGGGGAATCGGATCCTGGGAAGCCAGAAGCTAGCAGCTGTGCCCCATGCGCCCCTCTTCTCTCCCCTGGGTGTCATTGCAGCACCGTGGAGACTTGGGGAACGTCCACGCTGATGCTGATGGCCGCGCCAGCTTCAGGATAGAGGATGAGCAGCTGAAGGTATGGTGGAAAAGAAGGTGGGGACCTCTTCTAACAGGTCGACTGTCTGAGGCTGTTATGTGCCCTCAAAGGTATGGGATGTGATTGGCCGAAGCCTGGTCATCGACGAGGGAGAAGACGACCTGGGCCGGGGTGGCCATCCCTTATCCAAGGTCACGGGGAACTCAGGAGAGAGGTGAGTGATGCCACCCCCAGCGGGAGGCTGCCCTCGGCCAGCAATGCGTGGCCAACCCCGGCGGAGCCCGGACCAGTGCCCAGGGCCCACTCCTGCCCACCCGTTCTTCCTCAGGTTGGCTTGTGGCATTATTGCACGCTCTGCTGGCCTCTTCCAGAACCCCAAGCAGATCTGCTCCTGCGATGGCCTCACCATCTGGGAGGAGCGAGGCCGGCCTATCGCTGGTGAGGGACGAAAGGAGCCGGCCAAGCCCCCTGCCCACCTCTGAGCACGGCCTCAGCCTCGGGTTTATGACTGTTCCCCCAGCTGAGCACCATCCGCTTCCGGAGAGAAGGGAGGGAGGCCCTGCTCGCCCGGCCCCAGGAGAACTCGGGTACAGGGGGTGAAGGGTCGCTGCAGTGTTCCCTTGGCAAATTAAAGTTTTATTTTCATATAGAACTTTGGGTTTTGTCCGTGTCCCAGTGTCCCTTTGTGGGCTTGCTGAACACAGTCCTTGTGCCTCTCTCTTCCCTTTGAGGACCACCTGTTGGCTTTGGAGCCAAACAAAACTGGACTCAAATCTACACACATCCTCCTTGGCAGCATCCTCCTTGTCGGGGTCATAGTGCAGGACCACAGCCGTCATGTTTCTGTCAAAGCACATCCTGCTTTAGTTTCTCCCTGTGGTTGGACATGTAATGTGGGAATTTGGGAGCTGCAGGTGGCCCTCTGCCTTGTCAACTGAGTATCAGAAAAAGCCTGTCTGCTGAGGAGAGGGATGAGGCAGATGCACAGGGAGAACCTACAAGTTGTTGGATAATGTCCGACGCCCCCAAGTGCCCGCTCTGGGCCTTTCCTGAGGCCAGCTGCTTCCTGACCTGGGGGTCAGGAGATGCTCCTGGATTTTCCCCATGCATCCCCTCCTCCTGCTTTTTAAATTAATTTGGCTTGAGTTGATTTTTTTAATTCACAAGTAAAAGACTTTTTTTTTTTTTTTAAGATTTTATTTACTTATTTACTTGAGAGAGAGAGAAACAGCATGAGAGGGGAGAGGATCAGAGGGAGAAGCAGGCTCCCCGTTGAGCCGGGAGCCCGATGCGGGACTAGATCCCAGGACTCTGAGCCAAAAGCAGTCGCTTAACCAACTGAGTCACCCAGGTGCCCATAAGTAAAAGACTCTTAATTAACCTAATAAGCAAAGTGCTTGGTGCAGACCCAGCATGCGGGAAGTTAAGGGAACAGTGGCTGTGCTTCTGAGGCCAAATGGGGCCCCTGAAGGCTGCCCCAGCCAAGCCCCTGTCTCACAGGGATGGCCAGTATCCAAGCACTAATGTGCGGGGCCAGGGATTCTGGGCCTCCCCACTTGTCGTTTCGCCCCCCCCCCCCCCCCACCCCCCACTTGACTTTGTCAAGCTTGCTCATCCATGACAAAACTGTTTTTATGACATAGTGGGCTGTCAAAATACAAACTTTGCCCCTCGTCGTGTCTGCTTGGAACTAGGCAGGTGATTTTCCAGATAGCCGGCCTTGCTAAGATGTGCCTGGCTCTGCTCCCATTCCCTAGGCTTGCCTGTTTCTCCCTCAGGGCTGCTGGCTCTGCATCCAGCCCTAGCCCTTGGACCCTGCTCTTTCCTGCCAGCCTATGCTGGTTGCTTTCCAGCTCCCTTGATTCCTGGGAACCAAACCCCTTTTAAGCCTGGGGCCCAGGCTGTCTTTCCCCGCCCCAGATCATTGCAGGAGCTCCTCTTGGACTCTGCCCACAGCCAGCCCCTGACCTCCTCTCACCTTTGTTGGGGAATGACAGCTGGTTTAACCCTCTTATGGCCAAACCTCTTATCAAACCCTACCACTCTATTTCCGCTCTTAAAGAATCAACATCCCCATTAGCTTTTCTCTCTTTTAAACTCTTAAACATGTAGGTTTTCTTTTTTTAAAGACTGTATTTTATTTATTTTTTTAAGATTTTATTTATTTATTTGAGAAAGAGAGCAAGCACAAGCAGGGGGAGAGGGAGAAGCAGGTTCCCCACTGAGCAGGGAGCCCAATGCGGAGCTTGATCCCAAGACCCCAAGATCATGACTGGAGCCGAAGGCAGACGCTTAACCAACTGAGCTACCCAGGCGCCCCAAGATTTATTATTAAGTGATCTCTTCACCCAACGTGAGACTCGACCTTATAACCCTGAGATCAAGAGTTGCATGCTCCAGGGTGGCGCCTGGGATCGAGCCCCGCATCGGCCTCCTTGCTCCACAGGGAGCCTGCTTCTCCCTCTCCCTCTGCTCCCCCTGCTTGTGCGTGCTCTCTCTCTCTGTCTAATAAATAAATAAAATCTTAAAAAAAAAAAAAAGTTGCATGCTCCACTGACTGAGTCAGGTGCCCTTTAGCTGTGTAGTTTTTATTTTTTTATTATTTTTATTTTTTTAAGATTTTATTTATTCATTTATTTGAGAGAGTGAGAGAGAGAGAGCACATGAGAGGGGGGAAGGTCAGAGGGAGAAGCAGACTCCCTGCCGAGCAGGGAGCCCGATGCGGGACTCGATCCCGGGACTCCAGGATCATGACCTGAGCCGAAGGCAGTCACTCAACCAACTGAGCCACCCAGGCGCCCTTATTATTATTTTTAAAGATTTTATTTTTTTTATTTATGAGAGAGAGCATGAGCAGCGGGAGAAGCAAGCTCTGGGCTGAGCAGGGAGCCCAATGCAGGGCTCGATCCTAGGACCTCGGGATCATGACCCAAGCCAAAGGCAGCCGTTTAACTGACTGAGCCACCCAGGCGCCCCCTAACCTTGTAGTTTTTTAAACTTTGGTTTTAAACCACAGAACACGGTTCAGACATCTTGAAGGCCCAACCGTGAAGCAAGTGTGGAACTGCGGCTAAAGAGGCCCAGTCCTTCTTAAATTTATAACTACAGTGAAACTATTCTGTTTACAAACTTAAAAAAGATTATATGTGTTAGCTAAAAATCACAACCCAAAAATCAGATTTTAGAAACTTTTTCTTTTGAAATTATATTAGAGTAACAAAAAAATTGCCGTGTGGATGAATCTTGAAAACATCCTGCTAAGTGAAAGAAGCCAGTCCAAGAGCCATATATTTGTATGATGCTATTTGAAATGTCTTGAATAAGTAAATCCAGAGTCAGAAAGATTAATGGTCACCAAGGTCTAGGGCAAGGAGGGAATAGGAAGCTAATGAGTAAAGGGTTGCTTTTTTTGGGGTGATTAGAATGTTCCAGAATTAGATGGTGGTGATGGTTTCCTGACCCTGTGAATATACTAAAAACCACTGAATTGTACATTAAAAGGGTGAATTTTATGGTATATGAATTATATCTCAATATTTTAAAATCATGTACATAAGAAAGACAGTAGAGAGTTCACTGTTCTCTTCACCCAGCTTCTTCTAATACTAGTTCATTTTAAGTATAGTGCAGTTATCAAACCCAGTTAATTAACATTGACACGAGTCTAGTAACTAAACTGCAGATGTTACAGATATACGGCTAATGATCGCTTTCTGTTTTTGGATCTCATCCCAGATGGCACGTTGCTTTTAGCTGTCCTGTCTCCCTGGTCTCCAATCTGTGACGGTTTCTCTGACTTTCCTTGTCTTCACTTTCTTGGCTTGATACTTCTGATGAGTCCTGGTCAGGTATTTTGTAGGTTGTCTTTCAGTTGGGTTTGTCTACATATTCTTGTGATTAGGTTGAGGTTATGTCTCTTTGGCTTGAATACCACTGAAGTGAAGTTGTGCCTTTCTCAGTACATTGTGTTGACGTATCTTATTACTGCTGTGATTTAATGGGATCACTTGGTTAGGGTGGGGTCTTCTGAGTTTCTTCACTATAACCTTAAAATTTTTCCCTTTGCAGTTAGTAAATATCTTGCGGGGAGCTGCTGCCTGGAGACTATGTAAATGTCTCGTTTCTCATCAGACTTTTGCCTACTGGTTTTAGCATCTAAAATAATTTTATTGGCAGGGGGCCGCGGCTGGTTAAGCATCGACTCAGTTTTGGCTCTGGTCGTGATCCTGGGGTTGTGAAATCAAGCCCCGCCTTGGGCTCTGCACTTAACATGAAGTCTGCTTAAGACTCTCTCTCCCTCTCCCTCTGCCCCCCACTCTGCTCCCTCCCTTTCTCTCTCTCTCTCAAATAAATCTTAAAAAAAATAATAAAAATAGGGGCACCTGTGTGGCACAGTTGGTTAAGTGTCTGACTTTTGGTTTCGGCTCAGGTCGAGATCCCAGGGTCTTGAGATCATGCCCCGCATTGGGCTCTGTGTTCAGCGTGTAGTCAGCTTAAGATTCTCTCTCTCCCTCTCCTTCTGCCCCTCCATCACGTGTGCTTACACTCTCTCTCTCTCTAAAATAAATAAAAATCTGGGGTGCCTGCGTGGCTCAGTTGGTTAAACGTCTGCCTTCGGCTCCGGTCATGATCCCGGGGTCCTGGGATTGAGCCCTGCATCGGGCTCCTTGCTCAGTGGGGAGCCTGCTTCTCCCTCTCCCTCTGCCACTCCCCATGCTTGTGCTCTCTCTCTCCCTTTCTGTCCAATAAATAAATAAAATCTTTATAAATAAATAAATGAATTAAAAAATCTTTTAAAAAATTAAGTAAATAAAAATAAATAAAATTTTAAAAATCATTTTTTATTATGGCAAAATAAAAATAACATAAAATTTACTATTTTAACCTTTTTAAAAAAATATTTTATTGGTTTGAGAGAGAGAGAAAGAGCAAACACAAGCAGGGGCAGCAGCAGAGGGAGAAGCAGACTCCCCACTGAGCAGGGAGCCTGATGCGGGGCTGGAACCCAGGACCCTGGGATCATGACCTGAGCCAAAGGCCAATGCTTAACTGACTGAGCCACTCAGGCATCCTACCTTTTTATTATTTTTCCTTGAGAGAGAGAGAAGGAGGAAGGGGGAGAGCACACATGCCCCCGAGCAAGTGGTGATGAGGGGAGAGGGAGAGAGAGGAGAATTTTTTTTTAATTAATTAATTAACTAATTAATTTTTTTGCCAGAGAGAGAGAGAGAGCGAGCACAAGCAGGGGGAGCAGCAGGCAAAGGGAGAAGCAGGCTCCCTGCTGAGCAGGGAGCCTGATGCAGGACTTGATTCCAGGACCCTGGGATCATGACCTGAGCCCAAGGCAGCTGCTTAACCGACTGAGCCACTCAGGTGTCCCAGAGAGAGGAGAATCTTAAGTAGGCTCCACCCCCAACGGGGAGCCCACAGCAGGGCTTGATCTCAGCACCCTGAGATCAGGACCTGAGTGGAAATCAAGAGTGGGACACTTAAGCAATTGAGCCACCCAGGTGCCCCTATTGTAACCATTTTTAAGTGTACATTTTTTGGCTTACCTGCATTCACATAGTTGTGCAACCAATACCATCATTCATCTCCAGAACTTTCTCATCTTCCTAATCTGAAACTCTGTCCCTGTTAAACACAAACTTGCCATTCCCCCTCCCCCAGCACCTGGCAAGCACCATTCTACTGTCTGTCTCTATGAATTTGACTACTCTAGGGACTTCATGTAAGTGGAATCATACAATATTTGTTCTTCTGTGATTGGCTCATAAAATCAGTTTCTTGATTACGTCTTTTAAATTAGAAAACCAAGACTGATCTGTCAGATTCTCTAGTATGTCAACATTTCTTTAACATCACACATACTTTAAATGCCAAATATATTCAGGTTTCCCCAAATATGACAAAAATCTACTTGTGAGCTTAAAAATATTACCACTATGTGTTTCATTTACTTCAGCATGTTTGGTTTTAATTCTACATCTTCCCAGTATTAAGATATAGATTACCCACTAAAGGGACACTTTTTCAGCTGAAAAGAAGTTGGGGTTACAGTCCCCAGGACAGGGGCTACTCACCTCTGAGGCTGCACACGTCAAGGCCAATTCTTCCTACGCAATAAGTGTACCTGCTGGGTCTTCTTTAAAGTTGCTGTGGTAACAGGGAACTCCAAAGCCAAACCCTACAGATGGCATTGGCTTTACAAACTGTGGTCCCTAAATTCAGATTAAGCCTGTAAGGTATGTTTTCATAATCTCTTAATTTTATTACCTGATTTAGGCAATAAAAATTGTGTAAGCTGCCTCCTCGTCCCCACACCCCCACGCTTGTAGATTTCTTCTTGATTTGATCAAATTAAACCCAAGTAATCTATTAGAAGCTGGCTTTTCTTCTTCTTTCTTCTTTTTTGGCCATAATCCTAAAGACATTCCAATGCCAGATCTTTTTCTGGCTCTGAAAATGTATTTACCACAAAGAAGCATCTTTACATAATGAATGAATTCCTTGCTAGTGTTATCAACGCTGCATTTATGTTCTATGTATGGCCATGTTTAATCATTCTTACTCGGGGCGCCTGGGTGGCTCAGTTGATTGAGCGACTGCCTTCGGTTCAGGTCATGATCCTGGAGTCCCGGGATCGAGTCCCACATCGGGCTCCCTGCTCAGCGGGGAGTCTGCTTCTCCCTCTGACCCTCCCCCCTCTCATGGTCTCTATCTCATTCTCTCAAATAAATAAATAAATAAATAAAATCTTTAAAAAAAAAAATCATTCTTACTCATGCATATATGCAGCGATAGCCGGGCTTTGGGTCCAGATCCCAGGTCTACTGCTTTCTAGCTGTGTGACCTTGGGCAATGCCTCTCAGTCTTCTCTGTGAAATGGGGATTACAATAGGCCAATCTCATGGGCCTACTATGATAATCAAATAAGATTGCCCGTGCAAAGGATAGCACCTGGCAAATTTAGTTCATTGTTAACTATTATTATTTTGTTACTCACTCACTGTTCATTCGTTCATTAATTAAGGAATTAAGGAAGAACCTGCAACCATCTCAGGAAGCTTTCTGCTGCTGCT
This sequence comes from Neomonachus schauinslandi, assembly GCF_002201575.2. Classification (NCBI taxonomy): domain Eukaryota; kingdom Metazoa; phylum Chordata; class Mammalia; order Carnivora; family Phocidae; genus Neomonachus; species Neomonachus schauinslandi. Next base: position 6,018,067 of record NC_058413.1, on the reverse strand, counting down.
TATTTACATGAGGAGGTAGAATCTGTATAAATGTAACATTAAATAAGATCTTTCCCCCATCTCTCTGATCTCTTTGTTTCTGTGCTTTTTACGTCAGCAAAATATACATGTCCAATGTTAATTTATTTGATAACAAACTTAGTACTTTAAAAATTAAATTTGAGGCACCTGGGTGCTTGATTTTGGCTCGGGTCATGATCTCAGGGTTGTAAAATTGAACCCCCCCCACCCCCCCATCAGGCTCCACGCTGGGTGTGGAGATGGCTTAAGATTCTCTCTCTTCTCTGGGCGCCTGGGTGGCTCAGTCATTGGGCATCTGCCTTTGGCTGAGGTCATGATCCCAGGGTCCTGGGATCGAGCCCTGCATCGGGCTCCCTGCTCAATGGGGAGCCTGCTTCTCCCTCTTCCTCTGCTGCTCCCCCTTCTTGTGCTTGATCTCTCTCTCTCAAATAAATAAATAAAATCTTTAAATAAATAAATAAAACTAAAAGTTAGGGGCGCCTGGGTGACTCAGCTGGTTAAGCGTCTGCCTTCAGCTCAGGTGGTGATCCCAGAGTCCTGGGATCAAGCCCTGCATGAGCCCTGCTCAGTGGGGAGCCTGCTTCTCCCTCTCCCACTCCCCCTGCTTGTGTTCCCTCTCTGGCTGTCTTTCTCTCTGTCAAATAAATAAAATCTTAAAAAAAAAAAGGGGGGCGCCTGGGTGGCTCAGTCGTTCAGCGTTTGCCTTAGGCTCAGGTCATGATCTCAGGGTCCTGGGATCGAGCCCCACATCGGGCTCCCTGCTCAGTGGGGAGCCTGCTTCTCCCTCTCCCACTCCCCCTGCTTGTGTTCCCTCTCTCGCTGTGCCTCTCTCTGTCAAATAAATAAATAAAATCTTAAAAAAAAAAAAAAAGATTCTCTCTCTTCTCCCTCTGCCTCACCTCTCCACTGCTCGCCCATGCATGGGCACACATCCTCTCTCTCTCTCAAAAAAAAATTCAGAGTTTTTTTCAAATGCCCATTGTGTCCTGTAGATTTTCTTTTATATTCACTAAAGGTACTTTGTTTTTTTAAAGATTTTATTTATACATTTGAGAGAGAAAGAGCGAGTAAGAGCGGGGGGTGGTTTGGCAAGGAGGGGCAGAGGGACAAGCAGACTTCCTGCTGAGGGGGAGCCTGTCGCGGGGCTTAATCCCAGGACCCTGAGATCATGACCTGAGTCAAAGTCAGATGCTTAACTGACTGAGCCACCCAGGCATCCCTTCACTAAAGGTACTTTACATTTTATTTTATTTTATTTTTATTATTTTTTTTTATACAGAGAGAGAGAGAGGAAGGGGGGGAGAAGCAGAGGGAGAGAGAGAATTTTTTTTTTTTTTAAAGATTTTATTTATTTATTTGACAGAGAGAGTCACAGCGAGAGAGGGAACACAAGCAGGGGGAGTGGCAGAGGGAGAAGCAGGCTCCCCGCCGAGCAGGGAGCCCGACGCGGGGCTCGATCCCAGGACCCTGGGATGACGACCTGAGCCGAAGGCAGACGCTTAACAACTGAGCCACCCAGGCGCCCCGAGAGAGAGAATCTTAAGTAGGCTCCATGCCCAGTGCAGAGCCAACACGGGGCTCCATCTCACAACCCTGAGATCATGACCTGACCTGAACCGAAATCAAGAGTAGGATGCTTAACCAACTGAGCCATCCAGGCACCCCTAACGTTTAGTTTAGTTTTTTTTTTTAAAGATTTTATTTATTTGTTTGACAGAGCAAGAGAGCACAAGCAGGGGAAGCAGCAGATGGAGAGGGAGAAGCAGGCTCCCCACTGAGCAGGGCTGATGCAGGGCTTGATCCCAGGACCCTGGGATCACCACCCGAGCTGAAGGCAGATGCTTAACCAACTGAGTCACCCAGGCGCCCCTAACTTTTAGTTTTATTTATTTAAAGATTTTATTTATTTGAGAGAGATCAAGCACAAGAAGGGGGAGCAGCAGAGGAAGAGGGAGAAGCAGGCTCCCTGTTGAGCAGGGATCCCAATGCGGGGCTCGATCCCAGGACTCTTAGATCATGACCTAAGCCGAAGGCAGCCGCTTAAGGGGCTGAGCCACCCAGGCACCCCTTAGTTTTATTTTTATCTAAATAATATGTGCATACAACATAAAAAGTCAAATAGGGCTACTGGGTTTATGATGAAAACAGCACCCCTTGTCTCATCTCTTCTGAAATCCAGTTCCTAGAGGCAATGGCATTTGTCTAACTCCCTTGGCCATTTCTTCTGGGATTTACTTCCATATTTTTAGGTAACATAACTGTATTGCTATTTCTTACTTGCAATCTTAATATTGGCTGTTGAATCCTATATTAGGATGAATTCTGCAAGTAATGAGAATTCTGACTAGTAGTGACCAGAGCAGTAAAGACATTTTAATTATCTCATAAGATAAGCAGACTAGAAGTTTCAGAGTGGGTCCAGTGGCTCATGGTGTCAGGACACTACATCATCCGGAACTGTAGTTTCTCTTAGCACCCCTCTCCTTTTTGGTTGCATGGCCAATCCTCCCTTCCTCACATGCTAACACATGACAAGGTCAAGGTGGATAGCAGGAAGGAAGGAGATGAAAAGGGAAAAGCTCTTGCCCTTTATCAGGGAGGAACATCTATGGAACATCATGTACGTCCATGCTGTGAAAATTCCTTCATCCATGTTGTTAAGAAAATATAATTTATGACTATCAGCTTCCTGTGGTTACTGTAGCAAATTACCACAAATTGGGTGGCTTAAGACAACAGAGCTTTGTCCTCTCACAGTTCTTGAGGTCAAAAGCTCAAAATTACTATCACTGAGCTGAAATCGGTGTCAGTTGGGCCATAGTCTCTCCAGAGAGAGACTGTATATTCCTTGCCTCTTCCAATTTATGGTGATGGCTGGCATTCCTTGGCTTGTGGCCACACCACTCCAATTTTCAAGGCCCAGATCTTCAGTTCTCTCTCTGTTCTGTCTTCCCAACACCTTCTCCTCTATTTATCTGTGCCAATTCTCCCTCTGCTTCCCTCTTATAAGGATACATGTGCTTGTATTTAGGGCCTACTCAAATAATCCAGGATAATCTGCCCATCTCAAGATCCTTAACTTAATCTGCAAAGACCCCTTTTCCAAATAAGGTAACATTTCCAGATGCCAGGGATTAAGACCTGAAACCTTTGGCCTGTTACCATGATCTATTAAACCAAAGAACTTTTGGGTTGTTAATATAATTAACTGAGGCAAATGTCATAAGTAAACTTGGGCTCTCTTCCCTCCACTGGAGGACAGAATTTCTAACATTTCCTTCTAGTCACTGTAAAGAGATAAGGACTTTTCCTATCAGATTGCTTTATTAAGGAAATGAATTTTTACCCAAACTTAGCTCTTTTGAGGCTTTTGAGAGTTTGTGAGGGAGATTTTTCTGGTTGTGACAATGCTGAGTGTGTGTGTGTGTGTGGGGGGTTCCTGGCATTTAGTTGGGGGAGGCTAGGGACCCTGGCCAACCTGCAGTGTGCAAGGTAGTCTGGCACAATGAAGAACGAACTGTTCCATAACCTGCACAACTTTCAAGTGTCCTACCAGATGTCCTTATGGGTGTTTATAATTAGAACCCAATTTATTTAATGTATTATTGTATTTATAAACATAGTATTTTTGGTGCAGTTTTAATATACGCTGGTTTATCTTGTTCTCTGTTTGGTTTAGAATATTACCAAGTTGTTCACCATTTTGGAGAATGATATTGTGAGTGGTACTGGTGTTAGTACGATCCGAGCTGCCAATGCAATAGCTCTGTATCAGTCTCCATTTATAGCTGACCAGCAGACGTATTTTGCTATAAATATTTCATATGATATGTACTATTTTACTAGAAATGTCTTTTTATTTTTTTAAAGATTTTATTTATTCATTTGAGAGAGAGAACACAAGCAGGCTTCTCCTGCCTCTCCTGCTTCTCCTTCTGCCGCTCCCCCTGCTTGTGTTCCCTCTCTCGCTGTGTCTCTCTCTGTCAAATAAATAAATAAAATCTTAAAAAAAGAAATTGGAAGCAATCTAGATGTCCTTCAACTTGGGAATGGAAAAACAAACTGTGGTACATCCAGACAATGTCAATCGTTGATAAAAAGGAACTAACTACTGAAATAGGCAAGGACATTGATGAATATCAGATGCATTATGCTAAGTGAAAGAAGCTAGACTCAAAAAGCTAAATACCCTATGACACCATTTGTATAACATTTTGGAAAAGACAAAACTAGAATGAAAGATAACAGATCATTGTTTTCCAGGGCCTAGGGTTTGAGGGGAGACTGACTGTAAAGGAACAGCATAAGAAAACTTCAGGGTGATGGACCTGTCTTTATCTCAACTGTGGTGGTGATTCTGTATGTGTTGTCAAAACTCAAAGAACATAAAAGAAGAGAGATTGTTGTTGTATGTAAATTATACTTTAATTAAAAAACAAAATCCAGCAATTTCACTTCTGAGTATATACTCAAAAGAAGTGAGGGCGCCTGGGTGGCTCAGTTGGTTGGGCGACTGCCTTCGGCTCAGGTCATGATCCTGGAGTCCCGGGATCGAGTCCCGCATTGGGCTCCCTGCTCAGCGGGGAGTCTGCTTCTCCCTCTGACCCTCCCCCCTCTTATGTGCTCTCTCTCATTCTCTCTGTCTCAAATAAATAAATAAAATCTTAAAAAAAAAAAAAAGAAGTGAAAGCAGGGACTTAAATAGATACTTGTACACCTATTTTCATAGCAGCATTATTCCCAGCAGCCAAAAGGTGGAAGCAGCCTAAATGTCCACCGCCAGATGAATGGATAAACAAAATGTAGTATATACATACAATGGAACGGTATTCAGCTTTAAAAAGGAAGGAAGTTATGGGACGCCTGGGTGGCTCAGTCAGTTAGGCAGCTGCCTTCAGCTCAGGTCATGATTCCAGGGTCCTGGGATCGAGTCCCACATCAGACTCCCTGCTCCTACCTCTGCCTGCCACTCCCCCGTGCTTTTGCTCTCTCTCTCTCTCAACCTCTCTGACAAATAAATAAATAAAATCTTTAAAAAAAATTAAAAAAAATAAAAAGGAAGGAGGTTCTGACATATGGTATAGCATGGATGAATCTTAAGACATTATGCTAAGTGAAGTAAGCCAGTCACAAAAGGACACATATTTGTATGATTTCACTTATATGAGGAACTTAGGGTAGTCACATTCATACAGGCAGAAGGAGAATGGTGGTTGCTGGGGGCTGAGGGGAGAAGGGAATGGGGAATTAGAGTATAATGGGTACAGATTTTCACTTGGAAAAGATGAAAAAGTTCTGGATATAGAGTGTGGCAGTGGTTCCACAACGATGTGAATGAAGTACTTTATGCCACTGAACTCTGTCCTTAAAAGTAGTTATAATGGGGGGCACCTGGGTGACTCAGTTAGTTAAGCATCTGCCTTCAGCTCAGGTCATGATCCCAGGGGTCCTGGGATCAAGCCCCATGTTGGGCTCCCTGCTTGGGTGGGGAGCCTGCTTCTCCCTCTCCCTCTGCCACTTCCCCTGCTTGTGCTTTCTCTCTCTGTCAAATAAATAAATAAGATATTTAAAAAATAGTTATAATGGTAGATTTGATGTCATGTATATTTTTATTGCACACACACACAAAACTTGTTTAAAGAGAAAACAAGGGGCACCCGAGTGGCTCAGTTGGTTAAGTGTCTGAGTCTTGATCTCAGCTCAGGTCTTTTTTTTTTTTTTTAAAGATTTTATTTATTTATTTGACAGAGAGAGACACAGCAAGAGAGGCAAGAGAGGGAATACAAGCAGGGGGAATGGGAGAGGGAGAAGCAGGCTTCCCGAGGAGCAGGGAGCCCGATGCGGGGCTCGATCCCAGGACTCTGGGATCATGACCTGAGCTGAAGGCAGACGCTTAACAACTGAGCCACCCAGGCGCCCTCAGCTCAGGTCTTAATCTCAGTGTAATGAGTTCAAGCCCCAGTATGGGCTCCATGCTGGGTGTGGAGCCTACTGAATGAATGAGTGAATGAATGAATAAATGAATGAATGAAATAAAGAGAAAACAAAACACAAAAATCCTTGTAGGAAGGCCAGTTATTTTGCAAGGAGATGATCCTCATAGATGTGAAGAATCTTGCTCAAGTTTTCACAAGGCAAATTGTGATTTGAATGAGGATCTAACTCTTTGACCTGGCATAATGGAAAGAATATCGAATTAGCTCCAGTTATCACCTCCAGCTTGATGGTGGGCTATTTTAAAAAATCCCAGATACATCACCAATGTTGAAGTTCTGCTTCTCCAAAGGATGTCTCTTCAGGATCTGAAGGCCATTTCAGGAGGAAGGCTCAACCTGTAGCAGCTAATAACAGCAGACACTGGCCACATGTGGCTACTCAATACTTGAAATGTAGCTAATCCAAACTGAGATGTAAGTGCAGTTGGTGTACAATACACAATGATTAAAAAAGAAAGAAAGAAAGAAAAGAAAAGAAAGAAAGGAAGGAGAAATAAAGAAAAGAATGGAAGAAGAAATTAGGCTGGCTTCTGGTTTTGCTCTCATCTTAATTTTTTTTTTTTAAAGATTTTATTTATTTATTTGAGACAGAGAGAATGAGAGAGACAGCGAGCACATGAGAGGGGGGAGGGTCAGAGGGAGAAACAGACTCCCTGCGGAGCAGGGAGCCCGATGCGGGACTCGATCCAGGGACTCCAGGATCATGACCTGAGCCGAAGGCAGTCGCTTAACCAACTGAGCCACCCAGGCGCCCAAAGAATTAGAAGTTTTAAAGAAGAAGAATTAAAAGCCTAATGATACAGAAAAGTGTAAAAAATATTAAACCCATTTCATCCATAACCAATGTTATTTCTCTGCTGAAAAAACATATGCACCTACAGGGAGGATTTTCCCCTCTATAGCTTAGAAAGATGTAACATTATACAATTACATTGTATTTTTCTCCCTTAAATTATGGTCATCCTTCCTTGTCAATAAACTCTGAACTACTTTTAGTAGCAACATAATATTCCATCTTTTTTTAAGGTTTTATTTTTAAGTAATCTCTACACCCAACACAGGGCTCAAACCCACAACCCCGAGATCAAGAGTTGCATGCTCTACTGACTGAGCCAGCCAGGCATCCCCATAATATTCTATCTTAAGGCAATACCTTATTCCCTTATTTACAGACATTCAGGTTGCTTCCATTGTTTGCTACTACAAACAGTGCTATAATAAATTTATACCAATATTCTTATTGATGAGTTTTTTTGTAGACTAGATTTCCAAAGCAGGATTACTATGTTAAAGAATCACCACATTGACTGGGGCACCTGGGTAGCTCAGTCGGTTAAGCGTCTGCCTTTGTCTCAGGTCATGATCTCTAGGTCCTGGGATCTAGCCCCACGTTGGGCTCCTTGCTCAGTGGCGAGTCTGCTTCTCCCTCTCCCTCTGTGATCTCTCTTGCTCTCACTCTCTCTAGTAAATAAATAAAAAAAAATATTCAAGAATTACCACATTGAAAGTTTTGATATTGCCAGAAAAGTTCCCAAGAAGGATGTAGAGTTTACACTATCATCAGCAATATGCGTGTACTTTTCTCACACCCTTACCAGCAATAGATATAAATCTTTTTTTTTTTCCATTTTTTTCAAATTCGAGGGTGAAAAATGTTCTCATTTTCTTAGGAAACTGCATTTCCTTGGCTACCAATGAAGTTTCTTATTAGCCACTTGCACTTCCTCTCCTATAAAATGGCCAGTTTATATCCTTGGTCCATTTATCTCTTTTTTTTCTTATCAATTTGTAGGAGTTCTTTGTACAGTACAGGTATTAACTCTTTAGACTCCCAAATTTATATATTCAGCTCAGACCTCTGCCTTGAACTCCACACACATACCTAATTGCTCATTGCATCTCCACTTGGGTGACTTAGAGGCATCTCAAACTTACCATGTCTCAAACTGAATTTCTGGTCTTTCACAGAAAATCTGTTTCTCCCACAATGTCCCCCATCTCAGTAAATGACAATTCTATGCTCCCAAGTTGCTCATTGTCATCTTTGACTCCTCTTTCTCTCACAACTCACATCCAGGTGCATATTGTTAGCTCTACTGTCCAACTACATCCAAATCTGACCACTTCCTCTGAATTCTACTGGAGCCACCCTGATCCATGTCACTATCATCTTTCTCTTGGATTCTAGCAATAGTGTTCTGAACAAACAACTGTTTTCAGCTTTTCGCTTATTTCAACAGCAGCCAAAAAAGATATCTATAAAACTATGGAAGATAAGCCATATCAGATGAACCCCCCTGCCCTCTGCCCTCCACAGACTTCCAGCCTCACTTAGAAGTAAAACCCAGGGTTTTTATCATGAATGGATGTTGTACTTTGTTAAATACTTTTTCTGTGTCTATTGAAATGATCATATGGTTCTTAGCCTTTCTCTTATTGATGTGATGTATCACATTAATTTGTGAATAGTGAACCACTCTTGCAATCCAGGAATAGAAAATCCAGAAATAAACCCACAATTATATAGTGAATTAATCTTTGACAAAGCGGGGAAGAATACCCAATGGGAAAAAGTCTCTTCAACAAATGGTATTGGGAAAACTGGACCACTTTCTTATACCATATACAACAATACATTCAAAATGGATTAAAGATCTCAAAGTGAGATGTGAAGCCATAAAAATCCTAGAAGAGAGCACAGGCAGTAGCTTCCCTGACATCAGCCAGAGCAACTTTTTAGTAGATAGGTCTCCTGAGGCAAGGGGTACAAAAGCAAAAATAAACTATTGGGACTACATCAAAATAAAAAGCTTCTGCACAGCAAAGGAAACAATCAACAAAACTAAAAGGCAACCTATGGAATGGGAGAAGATATTTGCAAATGACATATCTGAAAGAGGAGTCAAAGATGACAATGAGCAACTTATAAGTTGTATAAGTTATAATTGTATAAGTTACAATGTTATAATTGTGTAACTTCTACAACTTATAAGTTGTATGAGTTATATAGCAACTTACACAACTCAACACCCAAAAAACACCTAATTAAAAAATGGGCAGTGGGGCGCCTGGGTGGCTCAGTCTTAAGCGTCTGCCTTCAGCTCAGGTCATGATCCCAGGGTCCTGGGATCGAGCCCCGCATCGGGCTCCCACTCCCCCTGCTTATGTTCCCTCTCTTGCTGTGTCTCTGTCAAATAAATAAATAAAATCTTAAAAAAAAAAAGAGTTAAAAATAGAACTAACCTATGATCCAGCAATTGCACTACTGGGTATTTACCCAAGGAATACAAAACACTAATTCAAAGGGATACATGCACCCTTATGTTTATAGCAGCATTATTTACATTAGCCAAGATGATGGAAGCAGCCCGAGTGTCCATCGATGATGAGGGATAAAGAAGCTGTGAGATATATAGATCTATCTATCTATCATCTATCATCTATCCATCCAGCCATACTGGCACTTTGCTATTATAACATATATATATAATAGCATATATATATTTGTAGCATATATATATATATATAAAATGGAATATTATTCAGAATGAAATCTTGCCATTTGCAACAACATAGGTGGATCTAGAGAGTATAATGCTAAGAAAAATAAGCCAGTCGGAGGAAGACAAATACCATATGATTTTACTCATATGTTGAATTTAAGAAAAAAACAAAGGAGCAAAGGGAAAAAAGAGAGAGACAAACCAAGAAACACTCTGTCTCTCTTTTTTTTTTAGAGGGAGAAAGAGAGGGAGGTGGGGAGGGGCAGAATCTTAAGCAGGCTCCACGCCTAGTGTTGAGCCTGATGTGGGGCTCCACCTTACAACCCTGAGATCATGACCTGAGCTGAAATTGAGTTGGATGCTTAATTGACTGAGCCACCCAGGCCCCCCAAGAAACAAAATCTTTTTTTTTTTTTAAAGATTTCACTTATTTATTTGAGAGACAGAGCATGAGAGGGAGGAGGGTCAGAGGGAGAAGCAGACTCCCTGCTGAGCTGGGAGCCCGATGCGGGACTCGATCCCGGGACTCCAGGATCATGACCTGAGCCGAAGGCAGCCGCTTAACCAACTGAGCCACCCAGGCGCCCCAAGAAACAAACTCTTAACTATAGGGAACAAACTGGTGGTTACCCAGAGGAGAGGTGGGTGGGGGATTGGTTAAATAGGTGATGGGAATTTAGGAGTGCACTTGTGATGCATACCTGGTGAGGTATAGAATTGTTGAATAAAATAAACACTTAAAAAAAAGAAATGAAAACCAGTCATTTTACTGGCTACAACCTCCCCTTACATCCTCATGCTCTATTATTTACTCCATTAGTCTCCAGCCATACTGGCACTTTGCTATTCCTTGAACAGGCAGACATAGTCTTGCCCCAGGACTTTTTGACTTGTACTTTCTGGCTGGAATGATTCCCCTTCGGATGGCTTGCTCTGTCTTTCAAATCTTTAGCACCATCTTTTTTTTTTTTTTTTTCACTTTTTGCTTTTTTAAAGTAGGCTCCACACCCAGCACAGAGCTCAACGCTGAGCTGGAACTCACAACCGTGAGATCAAGACCTGAGCTGAAATCAAGAGTGGGTCGCCCATCCGAATGATCCACCCAGGCGCCCCTAATACCGTCTAACAGTCCGTATGTTTTACTTGTTTATTATCTGTTTCTCTCCACCATAGTATAAACTCCAAGGTCAGGATTTTTGTCACTTTTTTGTTCACTGCTATATCCTTGGTGCTAACCGTTTGGTAGGTGCTCAGTAGAATTAGTAGAATGAACATGTAGGTAGATATTTTCCTGAGTTTGTCACATGTATTTATGTTTTTGATGTCTTCTGCCATGCAAAATATTTTTATTTACATACATCTATTGGTTTTGATTTTTTTTTTTTTAAGGCTCAACTTTTGTTCCCTCGGGGACTGTTCTGACCTAATATTGTTTCATTAAACTTTTTATTGTGGAAAACTTCAAACGCACACAAGAGAGATACATCTCATTATTCCTCTTTTGGAAATTCCATAAAGGCAGAGACGAAACTCCGCTTTTCGGTCTCCATCTTCTGCCACGACTTCAGCAACATCAGGGAATGTGTTTCCAAAGAATGAATTAACAGCACGAGGGCTCTCCGGGGCAGATGCCTCTCAGGCCCCTCAGACAGCCCAGCACAGTCCTGGAGGCGGCAGTTCGTTGACTGAAGGCGGCTGTCCTGATTTCTTCCGCCAGGCCTGACCCTCTCGTAGACACGCTCGCTGCCACCTCCTGGTTTGGCCTAGGTTGCCAGAATGGGAGGAGCTCTGACTTCCGACTGAACAAAGTTTTTCCTTCGGCCCGCCGATCCCGGCCCCACCCGGGCTAGAGGCCCCGTCTCACCGACTAGGCCTCTCCGCCGCCGACGCTCCCCGCGCGCGTTCCCCCTTCTCCAACCCTCCCTTTCCCTTCCCCTTTCCCCCTCCCCCCGGCAGTGGCGGTTGGTCGCGCGCCGTCGTCCCTTTCCCGCCCCCTCCGCCAACGAGCGGGCTCCAGACCCTCTGGGATTGGCTGCGCCTGAGCGCATCTTCTTTCAGCCTCTCTGATTGGATGTAGGACGCGCGGGATGTCGGCCCCGATTGGCTAGGTCAGAGCGCCTGCGCGGCGGGGTTCTCGGTCGCCAGCCATTCCTGGGGAGGACTGCCGGCCGGTCGGACGTCTCGCCTGTCGCTGGAGGAGAGGTCCCGGCTCTCCGGGAAGGCGGCTGCGGCGGCAAAATGAAGATATTCGTGGGAAACGTCGATGGGGCGGATACAACGCCAGAGGAGCTAGCAGCCCTCTTCGCGCCCTACGGCACGGTCATGAGCTGCGCCGTCATGAAACAGTTCGCCTTCGTGCACATGCGCGAGAACGCAGGCGCGCTGCGCGCCATCGAGGCCCTGCACGGCCACGAGCTGCGGCCGGGGCGCGCGCTCGTGGTGGAGATGTCGCGCCCACGGCCTCTTAACACTTGGAAGATTTTCGTGGGCAATGTGTCGGCTGCGTGCACGAGCCAGGAATTGCGCAGCCTCTTCGAGCGCCGCGGACGCGTCATCGAGTGTGACGTGGTGAAAGGTAACGCGGGGGCGCGCGGGGGCGGGCGGGGGCGCGGGCGCGCTCTGGGCACTCTGCTTGTTAGCCACGCCCCTTTCCCGGGGGTCGGTCACGGCGCGGTTGGGGAGGGTGGGGAAGTCCGCGGGAGCGAGGCCTGAGGTGTTGGGGGAGCGTTGGGTAGAGCCACCCTCCTCCCCTGCGGTCCAAGCACCATTCTCCAGATGGGAGGAAGCGGCTCTGGGTGGGTTCGGCGGCCAATGTGAGCCGAGCTACGGGGCCGGGGACGCGCCTGAGAGACTTGCGAGTGTACCGGGGGCGCGCCTTCCACTGGTCTCCTGGGCCTGGCACCGAGCGGAAATTGGGAAGTGACGGGCACAAGCCGGATCATGGAGCGGGGAAGATTTCGCCACTTCCCCACTTTCTCTCCAGACGTCGGTCAGAGAGCAAGGGAAGAGGGAAAAGGTGGGGGCTGACGCCCCAAGGCCACCCTCGTGTTCCCTCCCGATGAATGCTCCCGAGCGGAAGGTAACGGGGCCCTTGGACGTTTCTCGGGCTGGGATCTTATAGCTTTGTGTGGCATGGGTCTGCTCATGGGTGTAGTTACTCGTGGGTACAGAAGGGGCCCCTTCCGAATCACTTTGGCCTTTGAATATTGTTAGGTGGGTTAGGCGTGGCAACGCTGTTTTCCAAGTCCCTCAAACTTGGGTTTTTTTCTTTGGGCTCGATTTTACATCTATAAACTGGAAACCCGGACCTTTTGAATGTGGAAGGAGGCTTGTTTTATCAAGGCCTCTTCCTTAGCTTCTACTTGCCAGCCCATGCCCTCAGGGCAGTGTTCTTTTATAAGGTCGGTGATTTTGCGAGGGGGCATACTCTGTGGCTGAGGGGGACATGGAGAGGGGTGCGTGAGAGGTCTTCGTTAAACATTGGCAAAACAGATTTACTTGCTGTTCGTCTTTGCTGGAGTAGTCTAATCCTTAGGGTAGATCCCTAGTTTGCCTTCGAGAAAAATGTATCACTGTAATTTAGGCCCGACTTCCTTTTTGGGACCCAGTTGACTTTTGTAGTCTAGGTTTCTATCCTGTAAGTTCTTTTTCTTTTATGTTGGCAAGGTTTGGTGGGATAGCCCTTGTGGTTGTGGCCAGTTTCTTTTCCTCTGGGAACAGATCAGAGTTAACTTTGCTTTGCCATCTTGAAGCATGCAACCTGGGGGAGCATCTGATGCCCTGCTCCTAGTGTTGGATTCATACCTTCCCTTACCCTGTGTGAAAAGTTTTGGGGATAGGAAATAAATGAGTGCAGGTCCTTATTTCCACCAAGACACTTCATTTGCTCTCCTGGAAAGGCTTATCTTTTGGGCCATTCTTTGTCCTTTTTATAACTCGGAGAGTGTAAAGGGTCATAGTCTCCACTGCTAGGAGCAATTCCTTGCTCTGCATTAATACCACATTCTATTTCCCTCAACTCAGGTTATGCAAGTCTACGAATGTCCGGAATCAGGCTTTCCTACTGGGTGCTCTAAGGCAGGCTGTATGGTGCACTGATTTTTGCTTTTGTTTAGAGTTAGAGTAGGAAGGGCATCTGGCCAGGAAATGGATGGGGGTACATGACTCATTATGAGAGTTTTGTGTTTAATTGACCTACCAAGTTTCTTTTGTGCTTCTCAGGCAAGATGACTACTAGATTGGGAATCTAGAAACTAACATCTGAGGGGACAGTCTCCATGGAACTCATTGGTCAAGAAGCTTGCTTTCAGGTGGTAGAGAAACCAAAAATTTGCCTGGATACGCTCTGGACTGAGACTAAGTGACAGTGGTGGGGAGGGTGAAGTGGATCACTGCATGTGGTTTATAGAACTCCTGGCTCACTCTTAGTGAGAAAGTGAAAGTTTTGTCTGTTTTATCCTTTTGTAAACATTGAGTTAGGAGAAATGTGTTAACTGCATCAGGGAGTAGTGGTTAGCTGTTATTTGTAGTTACCGTGGTACATAAGAGAGGTCCTGATATACTTTGCTGTAAGAGGCTCTGGGAAAGATTTGACTATCATATTCTCCACTGAGGCTTTTCTGTCTCTCTCGGGTAAAAGAAAGTGAAGTTTTTAAGTTGGGAATGTAGCAGAAGAGACTGGTTCTGGCTTTATAAAAACTAATTTCTTGGGTTGGGAATGGGCATTCGATGATCGAGTCTTCTGGTGTTGGGCTGTGAGGTCTTTGAAAAGCACAGAAGCTTGGGGTTGCACAGGACCATCAGTTCTGTTTTATTTCACAGAGGAAAAACAGTTGCTTGGTTACCCCTGAAGCTTAGATATGATTTGATTTATAGAGCAAAAATCTCCATAGCAACAGTGGATTGTAACTACTGTCCATGGGTTACATTCTGTTGGGTGTTCAAAGATGAAGTATGTAAGTTGCTGACAGCTTTAGGAACCATTTAGGCTTCAGGGGAGGTCTGAAAGGCAGAAGAGGAAATGGTTTCCTCTATTTTTTTTTTGTAGGTGGCCATTTTACCCTCCTGTACACAAATCTGTAGTTTAAAGTTAAGAGATTTCTACTCTTCTCAGGATAGGAAAATTCATTTTTCTGGATTCTCTTAACTTTGATGCTAGAGGAATTGTGATGCCACCAGATCAATAGGTGATCTGTGTAAAACATTGTTTGCTAATGCCTTTAAATGCAGTGGATTTCTTTCAGTGGTTACTAGCCACTGAACTAGCTCTTCAGGCAGTTGGGTTCCTGGAGTTCTCTAGATTTCTGGTTTTTCATCGTCCTAGGATTAAGTGGGTTCCTGGGCATTTTTGATAGGGCTAGGTCTTGGTTTGGCTACTGGCTGTGATAGGGTTAGCCCTGATGTGATTGAATCAGCTGGACAACCCAAGTCCCACTTCTCTTTATAACGTCTGGCTTAGGAACTTTTTGATGTAAATTGGTTATAATTCTGTTTGATGGCTTTTTTAAAAACCAGTGATAAAAAGCAGTGATATAACTCATCTGGGTGGTCAATTGAATTTTACATGTGAAATCTCAGTTTTCAAATTTCAACTTGGTCCGTTTCTTAACAAAACCCAGCTAAATAGAGAGTAGACAGTGGGATGTCCTGTTGCTCTTGTAAACTGTTTGAAGTTTTTGTTTTTGGGTGTTTTTCCCTAGCTTGTTACAGTCTCAGGAATCTGTGGGTAGGTTAGCCAGGACTATAATACCATTCATTAATATTCTCTCATAGTGCCTGGAGATTTTTTTCCATTTACCTTAATCTGCCTACAAGCTCCCATTTTCTGTTTGCCATTGCATTCTCTGGAGGGTCAGCCCAGCCTCTGCTTTTAAGGAGATCTCTGACCACCAGTTATCTATTTTTAGCTACCTTTACCCAAAGTGGAGGTGAGAGACCATAGGAGAGTTCTAGTACCCTGTGGCTAAGCCAAAAGGAACACTTTTGCCTTAATTGGTAGATAAGAAATCAGGTTCTGACCATGGGGGTGTGAGGACTGAGAGTTGTGAAGGTTCATTTTGTTTTTTTTTGTCATGTCTGGCAGTTCTAAGTTTGCATATACAAACGGTATGGTAGCTCTTGTTTTTTGTTATTACAAATGAAGGATAATATTCTGTAGGGAGAGAAGCCTATGGTTAAATAATCATCATAATCAGGCTTAAATAATCATCATAATTCTTTATCATTATATAGCTATTTATATTTTGCAAGGCACTTTTATTTTCTTATTTGAATCTCCTAACTCTGAGGTGGGTAGGACAGATTTGGCAAGTCAGTGATATCAGGATCTATAACTGAGGCTTGTAAGTGCCTAACTCAGGATTCCTTGTGCTATACCGTACTTCTGACTTGTTGATTATATTTTTATTTTCATTTGTAAGAGACGCAGGTTGGTGGCATTGCCTCACATTGAGAAAAATGACTTGCTCTCTCAGAACAGCTAGAGAGGGCATCCTGGTATGAAAATTTCTAGAAATTAGACGATACTTATTTCAAGGCTATTTAAAAGGATTTTTTATCTTCAAGAATGGAATTTTAGTGATTTCATTCAGGTAGTTCTTCATTTCCTAAACTGATGTGAGAGAGATGGGGTCCTGGTACTTGGTACTAAGTAGCCACAGATTCAGATGGGTTTAAGTGCATGACCTTATTTCCCATGAGCATGATCTTGTCATTGTTTTTCATACCCTGCTTGCACCATTGTGGTTTGTGAGTTTGGACATGAATAAGAATTTCTTCCCACTCCTCCCCCTTCTAATCTAATATAGTCTCCTTCTGTGTGGTAGATGAGTAGGACATTGAGATCAGCGTCTTGTCTTAAGTCTGTATCCCACCACAGCTCATTCAGATCCTGAATGAGGACCTCAAGGGTAACCTGCTTAGCAGAGACTGCAAGCTGCAGTAGTTGCAGCTTCTCACCTTGAAGCTAGGAAACCAGCTCTTTCCTGTAAACAATCGCTCTGTGAACAGGCGTGCAAGGGGTAAGGTATATTTCTGTCCTTTGAAGAGGAACAAGTAGAGGATATGAGCCTGGGGGAGGGGGCTTGAGCCTGAACTTAGCCAGGAGGCTTGATTTCCATTCCCACACCTCTTTGGCTTAAATGGGTTCCAGCTTTTCCTGTTCTAAGTTTAAAATTTCTAGTCATGTTACACGGTCTTACCTTACACATTGACTTCTCAGGGATAGACTGGTATAGTGAAGGGGCACGGAAGAACTGACATTCTGTTCCTGGCTCTGATTTTGATTTAGGGCAAGCCATATAAATTCTCTGAGCATGTTTGCCCACCTGTAAAACGGAGATAATGATCCTTTGCTCTGCTTGCCTCACAGGATTGTTGTGAGGCCCAAATGAAGGCCTGTGCATGGAAATACTTTGAAAATGGAAGTACTCTGAGAAAAGGGGAGATCACATTGGAGGAATTTAATGAACTGTGCGTTGCAGTCTAGCTCTCCCGCTCTAACTGGACCCTGGGCTGAGACATGGGTCATGCTAAGACATAGTGGTCATTTCTAGTGTTTCAGAGTTAAGCTTCAAAGGTGAGCAGTAGTGTTTGGTGACTTGGGTTAGAGAACACTAAATAATTGAGTGATCCAGGAACCCTTTCTGTGTTTTGGCTGGTGGTTTACACTTAGAGGAGCTGGAAAGATTTTTCTCCTGTGTTAGTTCATCTTTGTTCTTTCTTCTCTCGCCAGAAAGGTAGCAGGGGGAAAGGGAAGAATGGGGAGAAGGCCATAGGGAAAGGTGACTGCTTGGGACAGTCTGGAAGCTTTGTTATGTGGGAGCCATGTTTTATGACATACTCCTGGAGAGGAGGGTTTGGAGGCCTGGAGGTAGCTGGCAACAGCTGGGTGCTGTTGTGTGTCCAGTTTGGGACCCATCAGGTAGCATGCCCTGCCCCCCTAATTGCTAACCCTCTGTCTGCTGCTTTATCAGACTACGCGTTTGTTCACATGGAGAAGGAAGCAGATGCCAAAGCCGCCATCGCGCAGCTCAACGGCAAAGAAGTGAAGGGCAAGCGCATCAACGTGGAACTCTCAACCAAGGGTCAGAAGAAGGGGCCCGGCCTGGCTATCCAGTCTGGGGACAAGACCAAGAAACCAGGGGCTGGGGATACGGCATTCCCTGGAACTGGTGGCTTCTCTGCCACCTTCGACTACCAGCAGGCTTTTGGCAACAGCACTGGTGGCTTTGATGGGCAAGCCCGTCAGCCCACACCACCCTTCTTTGGTCGCGACCGCAGCCCCCTGCGCCGTTCACCTCCCCGAGCCTCCTATGTGGCTCCTCTGACGGCCCAGCCAGCCACCTACCGGGCCCAGCCCTCAGTGTCGCTGGGAGCTGCCTACAGGGCCCAGCCTTCTGCCTCTTTGGGTGTCGGCTATCGGACTCAGCCCATGACCGCCCAGGCAGCCTCTTACCGCGCTCAGCCCTCTGTCTCCCTTGGGGCCCCATATAGGGGCCAGCTGGCTAGCCCTAGCTCCCAGTCTGCCGCAGCTTCCTCGCTTGGCCCATATGGTGGAGCCCAGCCCTCGGCCTCGGCCCTCTCCTCCTACGGGGGTCAGCCAGCTGCGGCTTCCTCGCTCAACTCCTATGGGGCTCAGGGTTCCTCCCTTGCCTCCTATGGTAACCAGCCATCGTCTTACGGCGCGCAGGCTGCCTCTTCCTATGGGGTTCGCGCGGCTGCCTCCTCCTACAACACCCAGGGAGCAGCTTCCTCCCTAGGCTCGTATGGGGCCCAGGCAGCCTCCTATGGGGCCCAGTCTGCAGCCTCCTCACTAGCTTATGGGGCCCAGGCAGCTTCTTACAATGCCCAGCCCTCGGCCTCTTACAATGCCCAGTCCGCCCCGTATGCTGCACAACAGGCTGCTTCCTACTCTTCCCAGCCGGCTGCCTATGTGGCACAGCCAGCTACAGCTGCTGCCTATGCCAGCCAACCAGCCGCCTACGCTGCACAAGCCACTACCCCAATGGCTGGCTCCTATGGGGCCCAGCCGGTTGTTCAGACCCAGCTGAATAGTTATGGGGCTCAAGCATCAATGGGCCTGTCCGGCTCCTATGGGGCTCAGTCAGCTGCTGCGGCCACTGGCTCCTATGGTGCTGCAGCTGCCTACGGGGCCCAGCCTTCTGCCACCCTGGCAGCTCCGTACCGCACTCAGTCGTCAGCCTCATTGGCTGCTTCCTATGCTGCCCAGCAGCATCCCCAGGCTGCTGCCTCCTACCGTGGCCAGCCGGGCAATGCCTACGATGGGGCAGGTCAGCCGTCTGCAGCCTACCTGTCCATGTCCCAGGGGGCCGTTGCCAACGCCAACAGCACCCCGCCGCCCTATGAGCGTACCCGCCTCTCCCCACCCCGGGCCAGCTACGACGATCCCTACAAAAAGGCTGTCGCCATGTCGAAAAGGTACTGTATGCCCCCCCGCCTCTGCCCCCAGCTGGGGCTTAGGGCAAGGGGCTGAGGTTGGCATGGGAGGGAAAGTGGAGCCATTGGCCCCTCCCTTGGTCTTCTCTCCTCTACTCCTGTGGGATGTCCAAAGGCCGGGGGGTTGATGTCTGTGAACTTCTCTGGTCACCAGGGTTCAGGTGGAGCGTTAGTGCTCAGCCTGGGGTGGTACCAGCTAGTCAGGCTGGGATAAGTGTCACCTGCCTAGGCTAGCCCAAGTGCCATTGGAGCTACTGCCTGCAGGATTGTGGCCCATAGCCTTTCCCACCGTCTCAAGGATCCTTAAGCCTGTTACGTGGTTGTCCTGGCTTTGGTGGGGTGGGTTTGAAAGAGTAGTCCCTTCAGCACTCACTGGCTGAAGGCACGGTGTATGAGGTGCGTCCACTCTTGGGAAGTTGGGGACCTTGCTTTTATCCGCCGTTCTGTTGATAAACAACCAAGGTCTTTCTGTGCAGGGCCCAGGGGGGATAGTTTGTTTGTGGTTTGGGAATGTAGACCAAATCCACCTTGGCCAGTTGAGAAGGGAGGGCTTCAGTGGTGGGCTTGGTTTCCCACTGAGTTGAACCAGGCTTGATTTCTTGCCCTGGATAGGGTGATGAGCCTTCTGACAAAATCTTGTTTGTTGGAGACCAATCTGATCACACCCTCCCTATCCCCATTGGCATCTCCCCCATGCCCACCTGGAGCCCTCCCCTCAATTGTCTCATTCACCAACTGTCTTCTTCTCTCGACTAGGTATGGTTCCGACCGGCGTTTAGCCGAGCTCTCTGATTACCGCCGTTTATCAGAGTCGCAGCTTTCGTTCCGCCGCTCGCCGACAAAGTCCTCGCTGGATTACCGTCGCCTGCCCGATGCCCATTCCGATTACGCACGCTATTCGGGCTCCTATAATGATTACCTGCGGGCAGCTCAGATGCACTCTGGCTACCAGCGCCGCATGTAGGGCCGTCCTGGGATGGGGCACCACAGGGAGGGAAGGAGAGGAAAGGTGGGGTAGGGTGCAGACCCAGGTTATAACCACTGGCCCATACCTCTCCCGTTTGCGGTTTTTCATCCCCTCTACCCTGTGGGCCTTCCCCAGGAGATGATCCTTTTGAGTGTTCGGCAGTAACCTACTTTGTTCCTTCGCCTCAGCAGCAAATCTTGCTACTGGCTCTAGATCTGCGGTTTCCCCTTTCCCCTGCCTCCCATCTCCCAGGATGGGAATTTCTTTTATGTTTTTATTTTTTCCTGGCTCCCTTTTATTTTTCTGCGCGATATTTAAGGTCGTCTGGATGGGGAAGCAACCTGCAGCTGAGGTCGGCGGCGCCTTTTTCTTTTTAGATGTGAGGGAGGCCAGGAAAGGGTTAGCTTAACCATTTCCTATGCGCCAAGCTGTGCCAGCAGTCCAGGGGACCCTGACTTTGTCCCTCTATAGACTGTGTTGAGACTGAGTTCCTGTCGGGACAGTTGGTTGGTATATGTCCAAATCCCTACTGACCCCCTGATGTTCTAGCTGATGCTGAGTGGCACAGTCCCACATCCCCATCTCCCCAAGTAGGTGGTGTTAGAAAACCTTGATTTTTTTTCCCTTTTGTATGGAGTACAAATAAAACTTGGGGCAATTTGCAGTTTGGAAACCTGGTTGTCATTGTCTTGATTGCACTCAGTTTCAGAGGAGCCAGTTTGACATCCAGGAAGACATGATAGCTAAAGGAAAGGCAGCTGGAGAACCCAGGGCAGATAAGGAAAGGGGTTTGAATGTGGGAATTAGTGATTTTCCTGCTGCCTAGAGGGATTTAGGTCATCATCGTCCTGCTAGTCTGCCATCTTTAGGACTGGAGAGTCCAGACCAAGTTGCTTGGACTTTTCTCAGCCCTTAACTTGAATTGATCACACCAAGATGCAGTAAATTTACTGCCCATTTTCCCCTAACTTGTCTCCAGTTCAGAAACAACCTGTGCTCCAGCAGGGTGGCTTCTCAAGTGAAAAGTGAGGAAATGGGCTGCTTTGGTGCTTACAAGTCTAGTGGATCCTCCAGGGGGTGGACTTGAGTGAGTGCTGGAGCTGGGACCCAGAAGGGAGTCAGTGGTGGGGTAAGGGTGATGTCAGTGTCTGGTACTTCCCTGTGGTTAGAGAAAGGAGCAGGGACAATCGGAAGCAGGTATGGGGGATCTGGCCATAGACCTGGTATTCCGCCTGTTGAACCATCACCATGGAGCGTCCTTCCTGCGTCCTGCCAACTTCTGCCACATTGGTGCCCTGAGACTCACTTACCCTGTCTCCATTTGTTAGGGTTTCCAGATGTGTTCTTGCTGGGTTTATAGTTGAAGGTATCCTCACAGATTGGGAAGGGGGTGAGGTACAAGCATAACCCAAGTAGGGATGTTGGGTTAGAGTGAGGAATTGAAGATTCTTTTTATACTTTTATTCTGGGATGGGTGGGCTGGGGTGAGGGGGAGAGGGGCTGTTGAGAGGGCCTGGCAAAAAAAAAAAAGTTCCAGCCAGGGACAAGATGGAGGCTTGGGCTTATTAATAACGAGTGAATAGAAGACGACTGGCTGGGGATGAACCTATTGATGTTCCTTTTGGAAAGGGGGCTTTAGAGATTCAATTTGAGAGCCTGCTGGGGCAAGGCGATTTTGGGGACTTGTGTGTGTCAATCAAGTGGAGTTCAGGTGGGTTCTTTTCTGCCTCTCACTGGTTTCTTGTGAATTTGCCTGTGACAGAGTAGCTTGCCCCCAGATGTTCTCTTCCCTCTGCCCAGCGGGCAAAAGTATATGATCTTTATAATCATGAGTTCTTGTGGATGCTAACTGGGGTAATTTCAGGGGGTTACTGGGGCCATAGCTCTTTTCCTTGCTTCTCTTTCTGCTCACTGCTTTGCCTCCAGGTGCTTTGCTGTTCCTTTTCATTTCTTTACAGGACTGGGAGGGGGAGTTCATAGGTTTCTTGTTACTTTTCTGCAGGGAGGGTGGGGTGATCTGAGGGCCAAGCTAACAAGCTTAGCTCTGGTTATTATTCCGGAAAATAGAGGGTTGGTTGATTACAGGGCTGTGATTGTGGCCTGTCTATTTGTAATATTTCTTTGTCATGTGGCTTTCTGTCTTCCTTTTTCTCCAGTGAGGGTTCTGCCACTACCCCAGTCCCAGGGTGCCTGTGAAAAACAGTTTAATGTGTTCTTGGGGCCAGTGTTCTTTATTGCAGCCCAAGTTCTTCAGAGTGACCTGGCCTAGATGATCACTCTGCCTGTCATCTTCAGATCCTGATGCCCTTGCTGTCTCAGCCCTTAGGTTTTTCGTTGTTTAAGTAGAAGAGACTACAAAGCTAAAACATTTGTCATTCTCTTCTTTCTTGCAGATTGTTTTAAAATTCGCTTCTCCCTCTTTTATTTAAATTATGCCACCTGTGTTAATCCTATAGCCCACTCCTCATACTTTGCTTTTAGTGGATTTCTGAGTTCCTGGGTCCTGTAACTTGGAGATGGTTGGGTTGAGTGAATGGGAGGACAGACATTTAATGTGTTTTGGGGTAAGAGGTGGGGAATATGGGCTCCCAGTGTCCTTCAGATTTTTGCACTTCTGCATCTATTACCTCTACAACTTGGCCTTCATTGGAGAAGTTTAAGATGGTTTATTCCTGGAACAACATCACATAGAGGCTTCTAACCTTGTCAGTCTGCTCTCTTCTGAGGTTTGGACTTTGTTTCAAATTCTGTCTGGGATAGGCCTGGGGCCCCATCCCTTGTACTGGAGGTAATGGGACTGTCCCTGAGAGGTCAGCCTCTGGGTAGGCTGCTTTTCTAGTCATGCCCATCACCTAAGCTCTACCAGTGTTTGCATAGACTGTTGGTTCTCCAGTCATTTTGTCCTATCAAGCCAAGTAAGCTGACCGTAATAGGGGATGACTGAGGTCATAATGAAAATAAATTTCCTAGATTTATGGACTGTATATAATAGAAGGTTGGGTAATAGAGAAGATAAGATGGAGAGCAGGTGAGGGCCACCTGGGTGGCTCAGTCGATTAAGCGTCTGCCTTCGGCTTAGGTCGTGATCCCAGGATCCTGGGATCAAGCCTCCTGCGTCGGGCTCCCTGCTCAGCGGGGAGTCTGCTTCTCCCTCTCTCTCTGCCTTACCCCCCCTGCTTGTGCTCTCGCTCTCTCAAATAAATAAAATCTTAAAAAAAAAAGATGAGCAGGTGAAAAATTTATATTCACCTAAGTTTTACATTTATCTTTAGAGAGATCATAAAGGGTAGAATCTAGAGTATTCCAAGAAAAAAAAAGGAGTTCTTAAAATTATTTCAAGTACAGCTCTAAATCATTTGGAATATTGTGTGTCTCTAGTACTGGAAATACACAGTGTTCAAGTAGCTGAGCCCTTGTGCTGGCCTTGAATTTATAATCTGGGGAGTAAGGACCTACCTCAATGAACTAGTTACAGTTAAACAATACTAGGGTAGTGGAAGATGAGGAAGAGGCAGTTCCACTAGTTAAAACTTTCTGGAAATGGGATTTGTTTGGTTGGAAAATTGAGTTGGCACAGAGAGAATGACTAAGGGTGTTGGCTCTAAAATCAGGTTTCCTGAGTTTGAATCGTGTTTCTACCACTTAGCTGTGTGATCTTGGACATGTCAGGAACTCTGCCTCAGTTTTTTCATCTATAAAATGAAGGTAATAGCTAACATTTATTGAACACTTGCTAAGCACCGTTAAAAGTGCATTTCCTACAGGAACTTCATTTGATCTTCATTGTAATCCAAATGCCATTAAGTATTTTTAAACCTCTTTTATAAATAAGAAGTTGAGGCTGTAGGTTAAATAACTTTTCTTAAGCTCACATAGTTGGAAAGTAGATCAAGGGATTGAATCAGTATTTTGAATTAACTATCCAGGACTTTGCTTGTAATCATAATACTGTAGAAGGATCAAATGAGAACATGTGTCAAGTGTAGGACCTCATAAATAGCCACTGCTCTTTAATGCTAGCTGTCTCACAGACATGAGTTAGAACATTCTGGGGAGATTGGTTGGCCTAGTGGAGCACACATCTGAGCAAAGGACTTTGGATGTAGGTGTGAGTGAGTGCAGCACATATGAATTAACAGTGAAGCATTGGATTTTTTAAATGAGTGGTACCTAGGAGTGAAGTAGGACATGGACCACACCAGTTTTTGTCATTTCCAGTCTCAGGCAACACTTCAGTGTCCTGAGATCAGATTCTCCTTGGGTATGGAAAAGAAAGGTATGGGGTAGGAAACCTGCAAAGACAGTAAGGGGAGGGTAAGAGAGTGTAGCTGCCAGTGGAATTGGAAGCTTAGGAAGCTTGCTTGACTGGCCTAGTCAAGGAAGGCCAGTCTGGACATCCCTGGAGAATACTGGTTTTTAATTTGTGCTCTTACTAAACCAATAACTCATTTCTGGACAGGAGCCAGAGTTATTAATATGTATAAATTACATATATTCACCCCTAAGGGTGTGAAAGTAATAGATTGTTTATTCACATTTGAATGGTTTTCACTGACATCAGTGTTTCTCCCCGTCCCCCAAGTTTGGATTTTTTCCTTATTTCTCTTTCAAGAGTCCAGGCTCCAGGCACTTTTGTCTTTTCAAGATCTGCAGTGAGAATAATGTATGTTTATGCTTGGCTATGACAGATACCAGCTTTCTAGATGACTTTGGACAAGTCACTTTACCTTTTAGGTGCTTGGTAACTTGATCAGCAAATTAAAAATCACCCAAATGGCATCTAAAGTGTTCTGGACACGGTGCTTTTAAAACTCTGCATTCAATTGTTTTGCATAGTTGGGTTGGTAAGGTAGAGGATTTGGACCAGATGTTTTAATTTATAAACCTTAATGGTTTTTAAGGAATGAATATTAAGCTTCTTTAGTACTCAGTAAAATAGAGTTGGATAGGTCAGCATTAGTATGGAGATGCTTGAACTACAAACAGATCTTTCTACCTAAAGCTTCATTTTTTTAGCATTTGTCAAGCTGGTCATCCTGATGATCAAAAGCTGTAGCATAGGTTACCCCCTGGCTTTTGGGCACCTGCTTTTTCTGTTTGAGGGAGACTGGAAAGCGTACTGGGTAATAAGGGTAAAAGTGCTTGTTTTTAGAACTAAGGGTCCATGGTCTTAAGCTGATACTGACTGAAAATCCAAAGTATTTCTCCTTTTGGTTTCCAAAAGAAGTTAAGTCTTGCATTCATTCACCCTTGTGTTAACTTAGTCAACAAATAATTGAGTGTCTACCATGTTCCCGGTGCAGTTAACATTGAGGATAGAGTAGGGAAGAAGAAAAGGTCCCTGCCTTGAACAAGTATTTGATGGGGGAGGGAGGGAGGTAGGAGAAATAAATGGAATGAACAAATAGGATTTCAAGTTGGTGGTAAGTATTTGGAAAAATAACATGAAGTCATGGCATGGAGTTCAAGGTAGGGTTGGAGTAGGGGGATGTCTTTAGATGGGCTAGCCATTGAAGGACCTTGGGGAAAGAACATTCCAGTCTGAATGAACTTGGAACAAAAAGGCCAGTGTACTGGAGCATAGTTGGGGTTTGGGGTGTGTGTGGGTGGAGCATAGTGTGTGTGGGGGGGTGGGGTGGGTGTTTGTTAAAGAGATTGGGAGATTCTGGCAAGAACCAGGATGAGTTTGAAAATTTTCCAGTTGCAGTGGGTTTTAAGAAGCAGGTGATGATTTAATGTGCTTTTACTCAGTTGGATGAGCTTGCAAAATGAGACTTATTACTCCACCTTAAAGGCTTTCAGAAGGTAAATTAATTAGATTGAGAGTGTTGGGGGCGGGGCGGGGGGAGGCTGTGGTCAGCAAACTGGCATGGATTGTGATCCTGAGATTTATATTCCCAGTCCTCTCCCCTTTGGGCCTGGAGAGATTCTTAGTTTATAGAGTGAGTGGGTCTCATCTGCTTTGGTATTTTGGGAGAAAGTTTATCTCCAGGGCTGTTGGGGCACACAAAATTTGGAAGATCAAACTGAAAGGAGCTGAGAGAATTTCTATACCAGATGCGTTTCCCTGCAGATCGAGTGGTGACCCTCATCTGATGGCTGGCCCCCTTAAAAGGGCACACACACACAGCTGACTAACATGGAATTGATTTTCTTCATCACGGATTATATGGCCTTTACTCAGTCTCAGAGTTTCAGTATCAAAATCCACAATGAAAACGGACCACGATTAGTGACCACCACATCTGTAAATATTTTGATGTTTTTAGGTCCTTTGCTCTTCCCACCCTAGAGTAAGTCTTGACCAGATTTCCACCATTTGATTCCTGAGTCAGGTCCGGTTTTAAAACTCATTTCCACAACTTTGACTCCTTTCTTTTTATGGCCCCCACCCCCCTTTCTGGGGCTACTTTGGACGGTTGTATGTTATGTTATCTTCACTCATGATCCCTTTCCTCATAGATAACCTCACTGCTTTTAAGGTCTTTCATCCAGCACTTTTCCCCACTCCCGCTTTTAACTCTCTCTTCAAAAGCTGCCTCGCAAAGGGTCATTGCTTGCTCAAAGAATATGGGATTATGTGAAGAAGCCAAAGGATGAGAAAGAAAATGTGATGAGGGAGCCGGACGCTCTGGAGAATGCTGTTTTGATTGTATTTTGTTTATAGCTGGATGTGATTAGGCTCCTCTAAGGTCGGTTCTAGGAGTTTAAACCTACAGCTCTGGCTGATGGCGCCCAATAAAATAAAACAAAAAACTTTCGCTGCTCCAGTTTTTTCTCAGGGCGGGGTGGGGGCCTTTTCAATCTCCAAGGTCGCACAGAGAAGCCGTTTCTTCATCTTGGACCCACCCCGGGAGACTGGTTCCTCGCGGGAACTGGTCTCAGCGCCTCCTGAGTAACGCAGCCTCCAACCGGGCCAACTTCGGGGCCGTTATAACCTAATTGAAGCCGCGCCCATTAACCGTTTCCGGAATTCCTTTGACCATCTATGACAGTAGTTTTGATGCGAGGGGAGCTCCGGGACTTCTAGGGCTACGGTGTGGATTCTTGGGCAAAGGAGGAGGTTGGTTCTTCAGGTGGGGAAGCTTCGTTATTTTTCTTCCTGGCGTTTGGATCTAAGCTATCGTATAGCATCCTGGCTGCGAGGGGTTGGTGGTTGGGAGTGTAGAAGGAGAAATTTGGAGAAGGCAAAATGGAGCGGGGGATGCTGTCAGGATGTGCACGTGTCGGTGGCAAAACGTGGAAGCTTCACAAAGTTGGCGCCACGAAGCTAAAGACCGCCACACCGGGGCCCTAGCTCGCTTCGCCTAATGGCGGGCCGCACCCCGCCGGCGAAGCCCACGTTTGTAGTTCCTCCCTCACGCCGACCTCTTGCCCAATCAGTGACTTCGGCTTCGCGAGCTAGGCGCTCATTGGCATTCGCATAAAAGCTCCGGGGTTACTGACGTTTCCACCTCTTCCCGGCCTCTCAGGTAATTGGCGTTGGTGATAACCAATCAGGAAGAGGATCTGTGGGAACGCCTGCCTTTAACTTAACTGAGCAGCCAATCCGGTGGTACACTCACCTCCCCTTCTACCCAGAGTCACTGCTGCGGCCGCCGCCATTTTAGCGTTTTGTCAGAAGCGTCTGCGCCGCGAGGAAGAGCCCCTGCTGATTTCCGTGCGGGTGAGAGACTCCAAGCCCCTCAGCTGTCTTTTTTTTTGCCCTGTTAAATCTTACCTCACTCCTTTGGGCTTCAGAGGTATCGTAGTGGGGTACTGGCCTGCGCACCCGTCTCTGAGAGTCGACCTCGGTGCTGGGCATTGCGCGGTAAGCCTGAAGCAGCCCTTCCCCCACGACCTCCCCCGAGAATACCCTTTCTCCCCACCTTGCCTTCTACCCGATTTGGCTCGGTTTCCTGCCTTGAGGTTTCCATATAGATAACCGCATTTTCCTTAGACTCAGGAAAATTGAAGCCCTTTTCGAGAATTTCTTGGGCCCTGAGACATTGTTGTCTGGCTGATGAGTCTGAAGCCCCGTTCTCTGGCCACGCATTTCCCCATTCTGCAGGAGCTCGTTAGGATGGCACCTCGGGAGAGGCGTTCCCCAGTCCTGCACTTCCTGTACTCTCCTCATGCCTTGCTCTCTGGCCCGGGTCTCCGGTTCACTTCTTCCAAAGGAAACCCGAAAACGTAGCTATTATAAGGCCCAGTTTTCCGGAAATGGTGGCCACTCGCTCGGTTGCGAGAGGAAGAGCTAATTCATAATTTCAGTAGACAGTTCAGCCAGCCAGTAGTTAGACTTTCGTTTTCTGACCTCACAGTGGATAGAAAAGCCCAGTACCTCTAGCCCTGCATGTATGCCCTCATTTTCATTTCCATTTTGGTTAGAAGCTTTCCAGCTCTTTTCAAACCCTTTGTCTACTAAGGACCTTTCTATTACAGACATTTACTCATTCTTACGGGTTCTGCAGTTTGTACTGTAGCAGGCCTCCATATTCCCACTTTTCTTTGATTGTTCTGTGGAGGTGGGCATGTAAGAGAAAGGGAAAACTGGAAATATTTCCTAGAGTTTTTGGTTTTAATTGACATGAGCCTTAGGTCTTTTGTTAGAAATTTTGTTTCTTCCCATGCAGGCTGTGTCGAGATGGTGAAGCTGTTCATTGGAAACCTGCCTCGGGAGGCCACAGAGCAGGAGATCCGCTCACTCTTCGAGCAGTATGGGAAGGTGCTGGAATGTGACATCATTAAGAACTACGGCTTTGTGCACATAGAGGACAAGACGGCGGCCGAGGATGCCATACGCAACCTGCACCACTACAAGCTACACGGGGTGAACATCAACGTGGAAGCCAGCAAGAATAAGAGCAAAACCTCCACCAAGTTGCATGTGGGCAACATCAGCCCCACCTGTACCAACAAAGAGCTTCGGGCCAAGTTTGAGGAGTATGGCCCAGTCATCGAATGTGACATCGTGAAAGATTATGCCTTCGTACACATGGAGCGGGCAGAGGATGCAGTGGAGGCCATCAGGGGCCTTGACAACACAGAGTTTCAAGGTGAACCACCCTCTTTGGGAAGAGGACTGAACACAGGCTGTATGCAGAAAATAGGTTGGATAAGTAAAGGGAGGGGTTTGGGGTAGAGATACAGCTGTTGGTGTTGATGGTGAAGCATTGTGGGTGATGGACTTAAAATGGAGAATACATGGGATTTAGAGGCTTTACCTTAGTTAGGTCAGTGTCTACCACATGGCTTTAGTTTGGAACTCCTAAGACTTTTATGCCTGTTAGCACAGAAATCCTTTCCTTTGATTTCCCCAATTATCTTTTTAGTTTTTTTTCCCTTTTCTTGGTAGAGCATATTCCGTTGGTTCACTCTGAATTTATTGCCTCAGCCCAGTATCAGCATTATACCTCATTTTACATATAAAGAATCTGGTAAGAGCATCCTCAGCAACACTTTGGGGAGCAGAATCCCTGTTAAACCACTCCCCAATCCTAACTCATAATTTCCCAGTAAAGATAAGTAGTCATTACATAACTAGTTTTTAGATAACTGGTGTCTTTAAAGGGCTATCGCTCTTGTCGGTTTTCTATTATGCTTTTACCAAGAGGTTCTGTTGGTGGAGGATGAGGCCCCTCCAGAATAAAAGTCTGATTTTAGAAGTTTCTGAGGAGGAGATATTGGGGCTTGGGGGGCAATAATGGCAATGCTTTTTCACTGTACTGGAGGGTGGACTCTTAACATCCTTGGTGAATAGAGCATTTAGATGGGTGTTAACCTTAGAGCATTGGCTAGATTGTTAGTGTGCCTGGGGGGCAGCATGAGTAATGGTATGGATTGTCCCTTTATATGGAAGGTTTTATCTTTTCTTGGTTTAAGATTTGAGCTCCTATGGCAAGAGTGGCAATCGGGGAGGGTGAGTGTGGTAACCATGGTGAGTTGCTGACTCTTCTCCCCCCCCCTCCACCCCTCCCTTTTGTGTCCCCAGTATCAAAAAGGAGCCTTTTCCCTTTGGTTGTAACGACTTCCAAGTTATGGGATACTTCCACAATTCCTTGTATATTTTTAAAGTATATTCCAACCTTTTTAGCCCAGACAAGGTAGTTACTGCTTCTTTTCCTGAGTACTCCTCTTGTTAAGAGTCATTGCTGCTGTTTTGGGTGTTTATTTCCCTTAAATTGGACCTTTCTTAGAGCTGGAGGTCCGATCATCATTCCCCCAAGTAATGGGTGCACTGTGTCGTGGGTATTGCTGTGCATTATTAAAGAAAAGTGTCACTGGTCTCTCAGGTCTAGTTTGTTTTTCTTTTTTAATTGGTAAGTTGAGAATTATTTGCTGTCAACAACTTAATTGGGGTCAAGGCTGCTTTTGTGGAGGGTTTGTGATATGATACCTAATTTTTGGACACACTTCTCCGCTTTAACCCAGTCATAGAATGGGTGGCTGTGTCTGCTTGTAGTAGTTACATGTGTAAGGGGAGGCCAGTGTGTGTACTGATTCGGGACAACTTGTCCTTATGGCATAACTCTTGGCATATGAACTATAGGCTCTCTGGTGCTACTTATGCTTATTTATATTTTCACTGCTTTTCTTACTATTAGTCATTTTCCTTAGTACTGTTCAGGTGTACAGGGAGTAGCAGTGTTTATGAAGGTGGTCTTTTGACCCTTTTAGTTTTTCAGTGTTCGGTGTATTCTCTCGTTTGCTCATTTAAAAGACATCAATTGTAGATATTTTTAAAGACTTATTTTCTTTTTCTGGCTTTGGAATTGACAGATCCTTAGATCAGGGCGTTAGTTAATGACCTTTATGTCATGAATGTGCAAGGTTAGTTCCTTGGTTGCACTTGTTAGGTGCCAAAATGGTCCCATGGGCAAATGCCAGAGGGACATAGGTGAGCACTTTAAAACAGTTAAGTACTTAATTGCTTATTTTAGCTCCTAACTTGCAGTCTGTCTACACTGTAATGTTTACAGCAGGATTTTTTGGGGTAGTTTGATCCTTCCACCTCCTTTTCTCTTTTCCAGCTTCCCAGGATTTTAATTTTGCATGTGAAATTGTCTGTTTACTAATTTCTGTATTGTTAAGATGAGTAGAAGACCTATTTGTTGACTCTCCTTTGCTAACCGTTCACTTTTCATATTGCATGTTTGGGTACATCATAGCCAATTGCATTGGAAGTTTTTGGTGGAATTTTGCTTACCAATAAATCGGTAGATCTTGTTAGCTGGAAACTTTCTGTGAAAAGATTTAATCCTTAAACTTCTTGAAAAGTTTCTTCTTTTGTTAAGTTTTCCAGAAGTAGTATTTTTTATTTCCAGAGTATAAATTGTAATTGTCATCAAAAGATAGTATTTTTGTGTATTCTTAGAATCTCTCTGATCCCTAGTTTAAGTAGAAAAAGTATTTTAATCTTGTTAAAATGAACTCTTTGATCCACTATTACTGGTTATTCTCTCTTTTTCTCACCTTCCTTTCTCTTTTTCTTCCATGTTTTTCAAAATCTTTCTAAAAATTCAGGCATCTTGTGAATTGTCTGTCCTGTTTCCTTAGGAGGTCACTAAAGTTAGCTATCAGATTTTAAAGGATCTTTGGTGGAATGACTGTCAGAACCATCAATTTAAAGGACTCCGTTAAGGGGGAAGGCAGTCCGTCAGTGTGTATTTATTGTCCTTTTTCCCCCAATTCATGAGTGTTTTTCCCAGAAATCTTGAAACTTGCTTATCACATTCAGCCACAGATGATGTTTGGGTTTTACTCTTTGATTTTTGGGGTGGGGAGCTAAGGGACTAGCCTTTGCATTGTCCTGCTTAATGAACTCAGTCTTGGTAGTGAAGATGGGAAATGTCAGAATCTTGTGGAGGAGTCTTACTTTAGTTTCTTTTGACAGTAGGCCATTGTTCAGGGTAGTTTTTGTCTACAATTACTTGGCAAAGGATGAAAGGCTTTTTTTTGGGCACAAGCATTAAACTAGTGTTAGAGCTGAAACATTTCTTCATCTAATTGATCTTTGCCTGAAATCAGGTCATTATATTGAATTTATATAGTGGACTCTTTGTTTTGTTTTGTTTTTGTTTTGTTTTGTTTAAATCTTTTGGCAATGAGACCTGCATTAGAGTTGTCTAGATAAAGCCATTGCTATGACCGGTGTCTGGGGTAGGGGCGCGGGCTATGACTAAGAGTGATAGCAACCCTTCTTGCGTCTGTTTCTTCAAGGCAAACGAATGCACGTGCAGTTGTCCACCAGCCGGCTTAGGACTGCGCCCGGGATGGGAGACCAGAGCGGCTGCTATCGGTGCGGGAAAGAGGGGCACTGGTCCAAAGAGTGTCCGATAGATCGTTCGGGCCGAGTGGCAGACTTTACCGAGCAATATAATGAGCAATATGGAGCAGTGCGTACACCTTACACCATGAGCTATGGGGATTCGTTGTATTACAACAACGCGTACGGAGCGCTCGATGCCTACTACAAGCGCTGCCGTGCTGCCCGGTCCTATGAGGCAGTGGCGGCTGCAGCTGCCTCTGCGTATAATTACGCAGAGCAGACCCTGTCCCAGCTGCCACAAGTCCAGAACACAGCCATGGCCAGTCACCTCACCTCCACCTCTCTTGATCCCTACGATAGACACCTGTTGCCGACCTCAGGAGCTGCTGCTGCTACAGCTGCTGCTGCTGCAGCAGCCGCTGCTGCTGTTACTGCAGCTTCCACTTCATATTACGGGCGGGATCGGAGCCCCCTGCGTCGCGCTACAGCCCCAGTCCCCACTGTTGGAGAGGGCTACGGTTACGGGCATGAGAGTGAGTTGTCCCAAGCTTCGGCGGCCGCGCGGAATTCCCTGTACGACATGGCCCGGTATGAGCGGGAGCAGTATGCGGATCGGGCGCGGTATTCAGCCTTTTAAGGCTTGAGGTGAGAGCGGTGGGGTGTCCCCTGTTCTGGTTTTGCCATCCCTCCTGCAGCCTAAAGGCTCCACTTAGGCTGCCCTGCTTGCTTGCTTTTGCTGGGTTAGGGTAAGGTTACTAGCATGGTTCAGAGGCTAGGGAGAAGTCCTTAACTACCTAACTTTTTGAAATACGTAAATAAACATCCTTAGCCCTCATGGCTATTTTTCCAGGCCTCCTAGTAGTGGGAGTCAATGTGATGCTATTTGTGCCTGGAAAAACAGAATGGTGTGATGAATCTTGGGTCACACCTATGTGCTGTAATTGAACTGAACCTGGGACCCATATATTCAGACTGAGGTGTGCTGTTTCTCAGAGCCTTTGTTGAAATTCCTAGGTGTGCAATATTATTAAGGTTTGCAAGTTTCCTGTTCTGCTTCGTGCTATGTGAAAGGTCGGATATGACCTATAGTAATACAAAATTGATAACTAGTTAACTAGTCATCACTGCTCGGGTCCCAGTTACTATGAAGACTACCCAGGTGGCATCATCTTAATCTTGAAGCAGCATTTTTCTGACATTCCTGAACAGTTCACTCCCTATGAGCTTTACAGGAAAAACTTCTTTGATGGTAAGTTGGGGCAGAGAGCAGAAAAGATAGCTTAATTTTTATAACGCTTTCAACAAGGAGTCTGGGGCATAGACTCAAATCCAACTTCTCCACTCAGCTCAGATTCATTCCCTAAATAGAGTGCCCACTTCATTGCTCTATGTTTGAATCTGTCCTGTAAGAGCCTATTTACTTTGTTCATTTTTTTTTTTTTAATTAAAAACAGTCCCATAGTTGGATATCCCTACTCCACTTCTTCAAGGTATATAGTAATACAAATCTGCATGAACACAAGGGTTGGGAGCTTCGCCTTAAGCAGATCACTCCCTTCATCTTCCCACTAGTTATGGGCATTTAATACTCTTTTTTTTTTTTTTTTTTTTAAGTTTTTTATTAACAGAGAGAGAGCACAAGTAGGCAGAGCGGCAGGGAGAGGGACAAGCGGGCTCTCCGCCGAGCAGGGAGCCCGATGTGGGGCTCGATCCCAGGACCCTGGGATCATGACCTGAGCC
The DNA here is from genome assembly GCF_002201575.2 of Neomonachus schauinslandi. Taxonomy (NCBI): domain Eukaryota; kingdom Metazoa; phylum Chordata; class Mammalia; order Carnivora; family Phocidae; genus Neomonachus; species Neomonachus schauinslandi. Next base: position 5,984,134 of record NC_058413.1, on the reverse strand, counting down.
GAAGGCAGACACTTAAACGCTTAACCGACTGAGCCACTCAGGCGCCCCTGGGCATTTAATACTCTTGAACCACCAGCTCTACCTGGAGTCCTCTGGCTTTTTCCTCTGCTATACATTTTGAGCCTCATGATCCATTTGGCTCTACTTGAGTATATTCTTTCTGATGCTTGCCAGCTTTGGGCTCTAGGTGTTTGAGATTTCCTGTTGTATTAAAGGGTGGTTCTCAACACCCTTTGTTTTGGGTAGCCCCCAGTGTATCCCAGACATTACCTTCAGTCCGTAACTTTGTAATGACAGGCTGAGTGATATTCTCTCATCTTTCAGTTAAGGCAGAAGGTATATGACTTACCCAGGATTATTGGATAGGAAATCACCTGATAGGGCTGGAAAAGAAAGAATGACTTGATAGGTAGCTTACACATGCCCTCCACTACATTCTTTTAGTTTCTTCACTAGGCAGAATTGGATGCCCTCACGTCTTAAAGTTTGTTCAGTTGATGCTACTTTTACCTAGACCTTGAATGATTTTTAACTTGGAAGTTGGTAGTAAACCCAGATTCAGACATACTTTTGACTTTTACCCCAGAGAGCTAATTGAAACTTTTCTTTTTTTCCTGCCCTCTAGTGATAATTTGTGATGTGGACATAACCTTTTCTGAGGAATGCTAATGTTAACATCAACACACTGTCTTTGCTTACTCTCATGAAAAAGTATTTGCTGTTTAATTTAGAGAAAGGCCCCAGCCTGGGATTGCTTGACCTTCCCAGTTACTCTCTGGCCATCAAGCTCTTTTCACTTTTAGAGGTTATTGTGGTACTGGGGATGGGTACAAATAAACTTAAAAGGAGTGTCAAGTTACCAGACTTCATAAAGATGTTCTTTGAAGTTTTAAGTAGGAAAGCCCTTTTGAGCTTTGCTGTAAAGCCCCTGTATTGTGCTCTCTTTCAGGTGGGATGTGTGTGGGCTGAAATTCCGAGCTGCGGTTGTGCATGAGAATACACCCTTCGTGGTACCCCATCTCCGGGACGTTCTCGGCTCTGTACGTTCAGTCCCTCAGGAACCGTGGACCTTAATTTACCTTGCTAAGTTCAGACCACCTCTTCCTTTCCTCCTTCCTGCCCATTTTCCCGTTCTTCCTGTTCTTCAGTACTTCTGTAGTTTCCCATTTATGTTCTGTTCTCCCAGCAGGCCTCATTGTGTGCAGAAACTGTGGTGGGGGTTGTGCTGTCTCCCCGCCTCCTGCTTCCAGTGGGTGTTGGACTTGGGAATGACCTTGATGAGAGTGTCCCTGTTCCTGAGTCTTTTTGGCCCGAAGGCTTGTGGCGGGTAGACACATAGAGTTGGGTAACTTTTTTTTTTTTTCCGTGAAATAAATGGTTTTTCAACTTAGGGTATGTGTGCTTTGAGAGAGTTCTTGCTTGGGCTTGTGTCTGGATTCTTTATTTGTTCCTGGAAGAGAAGGGGAGGGTATAAAGTTTGACATTGAGCTCTGGGTGAACATTATTGCAGTTACTTTATTGTAGATAGGACTTACAGGTGCCAAAGGAGAAAGAGGTCGTGTGCAGAAGAACCCAGGCAGGTAGCCTTATTCCAGTAAAGACTTCTTCCCACTAGTCTACCGTTGTAATAAAACCAACTACTTAATAGTAGTTTTGAGATATAGGTCTTTCCCTGCTTGCAAAGCAGTCATCACGTACCTCTTACTACCATTCTAACCACCCAGTCAGTCAGTACATCTAGCCTGATTTATTGCCAAGATAGAGTTCTAGGAAAAGGAAGCGTTTGAAGGAATAGGTCAGCTTTCATTTTTCATGCCATATGGAAAAATAAAGTTGTGGTTCTGTCAGCATTCTGCTGCTTCTCTAGGCCAGTAAGTAACATTTTTTTGATGCCTTTCACCATCTGTTTTTATAGCTCTGCCAAAATCCAAAGAATACCTGAATGGTACCACTAGCACCTCATTAACTTGTACTTAGAGCCTTTAGAATGATAGGCACAGAAAAAGGACCCAACAGTGAGCTTCAGAGTATTTAAGAATGTGCCTGGGAATGAGTGCAAGAAAGAGCCACTGCCTCTTAGTTCCATGTTTCTATCAAAATAGAATGTCTTCCCAGATTTTTTTCCTTGTCTGTACCTTGGTTCCAGTTTTAACATTATAAATAGTAAGGCATTATGTAGGATATTTTCTAGAACCATTCATTCAATAAATACTGAGCACCTACTGTATGCCTTCAGGAAAGGTGGGTTGTGATGGGAGTTAAGAAAAAGGATCTGGTCTTTAGTTGGGTGATTTCTCAATTTTTCTGCTTAAGGCTTCTACCTGACTGGTTCTGATTGATAGATGGCCAAGATGGAAATAACCCTGTATGTATAAACTTGTAACTTACTGAATGTTTGCTCCGTACGAAACCCCGTGATTGGTCACTTATGTGTTCTCTCATTTAACACTCCCAGCCACCATTTTTCTGAAAATTCTGTTTTATTCCTCTAACCCTCAAAATACAAATAATTGCTGAACACAGAAGCTGTCTATGATTGAGAGGTCTAGTGATTTAAGAACAGTTCCAGGAAGACTATTGGTGGAGTTAAGGGGATTAAGGTTGAAAGAGTTATTAGCTTCTACAGATAAGAAGTGGTCAATAATGGGAAGATTGTGAGTAAAGTCTATAGTTACTTTACTTGCATTTGTCTCTTTTATCTTCCTTGGCTGGGTCTGCCATTCCCACTTCTTGGAGGGTGGTACCTACTTTGATGCCCTTTTCTCTGAAAAGCTGGACCCATCACTCTTCGGCACTTCCATTGGTACACCCCTGGTGTACCAAGGGGTGGAATTGGCAAGTTTCAGCAGATGGAGACTAACAGTATTCATTGCTTCAACAAATAATTTGATATTTTGCGAAGTATTGTTGTAGGTGCTGGCTATAGTTCTGGAGCTTATGGTGTAGGGGGTACAAAATGTCAAATAGGGAATTTTACTTAGATGTGAGTAGTGGAAGAAAGTTTTTCTGTGGTGATGGCATGTCATAGATTAGATATGGAGGTGATATATTTTTGCTCTATAAAACATAGTGTTTGGTTAAAATTTTAAAGGGAGTCGTTCTTTTTCCTTTGAGAGCATGGTCTCCCTCTAACAGACAACCTAAGAGCAGTTTTTCATGATTGTCAAAATCTGGGCTGGTTTAATGCTCCATTCCTGTTGTGCTCTGTAATTATTGTTAAAAGGCAAAACACTATTAACAGTGGAAATGAATTCTAAAACTTAATGTTGAAATATTAGCAAGTCCAATTTAAATAAAGTTTTTTTAAATTAGTGTTTAAGCTTCCAGTCAGGTGTACCTCTGAGTTGAGGCTACGTAGTCTGCTCTGTGAAATAGACAAAATTATACTATCACTTAGCTCAGGAGTCCTACAGTAGTTTAAGAGTAATGCTTTCATACATGGATTTTCTGTAGCCTTTCACCATTCCTTTTGTTGAGTAAAGTGTGCTTAGCATCCACCTGAGAGCTGGCTTTGTAGTTCATGAAATACTTAACTTGTGGAGACGACAAAGATACCTGTCCTCACCTTGCCCCTGCAAGTAGCTTTCTGTCTAGGTCTTGGGTGTGCAGATGATTGTTGTATCACTGGAAGTCAGGTGGGGATGGGAATGGTCACACTATTCTGTAGCGTTGGCATCTGGCCCAGATATGACCCATCCGATTCTGGATGGGTCATAGGACTTAGAGCTGTTTTCAGGGTGATAACTGGGGTTTGATTTGGTGTTAGGCCTTAACTTTGACGTAAAAGAGTCTTCCAGGCATCAAAATTGGGGTTGACTTGGGTGAATGCCAAATTAAGGCAGGCTCCTTAGCCCAGAGCTACCGAAGCACATAAACTAGACTGTAGGGGGATAGAGTCCTGAGAGGTAGAGCATTAGCATTGTTCTTTTTTTTTTTCCTTAGATTTTATTTATTTATTTGACACAGAAAGCGTACAAACAGGAGGAGCAGCAGAGAGAGGGAGAAGCAGGCTCCCCGCTGAGCAGGAAGCCTGATGCAGGGCTTTATCTCAGGACCCTGGGATCATCATCTGAGCTGAAAGCAGACCCTTAACAAACTGAGCCACCCAGGCGCCCCAGCATGCTGGTGTTAAGTGCTGTTGCAAACTACTGGAGTAAAGTTTGCTCAGTACTGTTGTTTTCCATGTGGTCTCATGCTGAGGCAAAAAAGAATTCCCAGAATAATGACAGTGGGAAGTCCCCGGAGTCCTTTGTTTTGGGCTTGGAGAACAGTATAGTCTTGGTTGAAGCAGGGCAAAGTAGAGTTACAGAAGGGAATTCCAAGACAGAATTTAAAAATTCCTGTATTTTAATAATTGTGAGGAAATTTTTGGTTCATTTGAAGAGTGTGGAGCTTGCATTACTGATAAGTACATAGAAAATAAATGAAAATACATAAGTGTTTTACCAAAACTTGTGAAATAGAATTATGGGGCTCAACGTAGTCATGATCATGGCAGCAGTGTTCATCAAGTAATTGTCAGCTAACTAAATTGGGAGAATGGGGAAGTGTGGATGGGTAAGTTATGAGATGTGTAAGAGCAAAACTCATTCAATAATAGAAATTAACAGATAATTTTAAAAAGTGGTAAATGGAGAATAATGATCTTATTGAGTCCCATAAAGGTAAGAACAGCTAAAAAGTTGTTTTCTGGGGAGGATGAAGCAAGCGACTTGAAAACCTTGTACTATTTGTTAAACCATGTTTATGGATTATTATGATAAAAGTAAATTTTTGTGATGCTGACAGTTCTTTTCTCTTAAGCCTGAGGTGATGGCTAAACACTCAATGAACCTTTTCAACTGACAGGAGCAGGGACTTGTATTACTTTATTGACAAGTAAATAGCATTTCTGAGATAACAGGGCAGAGATGGTGCTAGCAGTCTATCACAGAGATAAGACACCAAAGAAGGAAGTGCTTTAGCTAGTGGCGTAAACCTTAAAAACTGAATTGAGCATTTTATTACTGCTCCTGTTTTGTCTAACTTCTCAAGGCCAACAGAGGGAAACAGTACTCTTTTCTTTGTCCACGAGGGCTGGTTCTTCCTTTAAGGGCTGAGCCTGCTGGTTTCATTGAGTACCTCTATCCAACAAGCTGAGTTGTTCCTACTCCATTATGCAACAAGATGGGACCTCTCTCAATTTCAGTATGTAAGAAATGTTAAAACCAGCTGTGAGGGTCTGGAGCTTCCTTAGTATAGAATAGAACTTCCAGTCTTATCTAATATCATCCATGCTTTTGCAAGAGGAGGAAGGTAGTTTTTACCCACTGGTTTGAGCTGGTGTAGGACCCTTCTGATTTATTTATAGACGTGAAATGGTTTGAAAAACAGGCTTGAGTAGTGAACAAAGAAGTTTTTTCTGGAAAGCCTGGAAGCTAAGATGCCAAAAAACGTTTCCTATAGAGTTTGACCATGGTGCCATCTAAAAAATGCAGAAGACCTGGCAAAGATGGGGAACCAGATTTTGAATATATACTTCAATTTAAAGAAAAAAGTTTTATGGAATGAAATTAACATGAAGTTACAGGATTACATATTTAATCAGTTCTTACATTTTCCTCACGTTTTCTAGTATCTCTGAAATTTGAATGTATTTTGATATCCATAGTTTAATTAGCAGTGCCTTGGTTTTAGTGGTATGTGAAATAATGATGCACCTTAAAAATCGACATTTTGTATTAAATGAAATATGGTTATGTTGCATGAGTGCAAGTGTATCTGTAAGCTATATTCATAGAGGTGGAATGGCATTTTACATTTTGGTACATGTGAGATTCTCAAAAGCTATACAACTTAGTCCATTAGGCATCTGACTCTTGGTTTCTGCTGAGGTTATGATCTCAAGGTCGTGGGATCGAGCTCTGCATTGGACTCCATGCTCTGCTTGAGATTCTCTCCTCTCCCCTTTTGTCCCTCCTCCCCTTTCTAAAATAAATAAAATCTTGGGGCACCTGGGTGGCTCAGTCGTTAAGTGTCTGCCTTTGGCTCAGGTCATGATCCCAGGGTCCTGGGATCGAGCCCCACATCGGGCTCCCTGCTTGGTGGGAAGCCTGCGTCTCCCTCTCCTCCTCCCCATGCTTGTGTTCCTGTTCTCCCTATCTCTCTCTCTGTCAAATAAATAAAATCCTAAAAAAAATTAAACTCTTTACCAAAAAAAAGTTACTACAGTTTATATTCCTGCCAGCAAGGTAATGAAAATGTTTTCTTAAACCCTAATCCAGTGCATTGTTGATCTTTTCCAACTTAATAGATCCTGTTTTTATTTATTTATTTTAATTATTATTTTTAATATTTGATAGCACAAGCAGGGGGAGCAGCAGAGGGAGAGGGAGAAGCAGACTTCCCACTAAGCAGGGAGCCTAATGCGGGGCTCGATCCCAGGACCCTGAGATCACGACCGGAGCCAAAGGCAGACGCTTAACCGACTGAGCCACCCAGGCGCCCTGCTAACTGTTTTTATGAGTGCAGTAGATCATCTGTATTTTTAACAGCCATTTGTATTTCCTTTTTGTCTTCATATCCTTAGTCCTTAACCTTTTTAAAAACATGGTATTGGTTTTATTAATTTGTGGAAGCAATACATAAGTTTAGGAACCTAACTTTGTGATCTGAGTTGCTAGTGTTTTTTTTCCAGTTTGTCACTTCATGATGTTTTTGTCATGTAGAAAAATTAAATGTGTGGTAGTTGAATTTCCAGCCTTTTCTTAGGATTTGAGGATTTTGCATCATACTTGGGATTTCTGCACTTGAAAAAGATAAGAAAATTCTTAACTTTTTTTCCTGGTACTTTTATGTAAGTTTCATTTTTTAAGTTTAGAATTTTAATCTTTGGAATTTATTTGTATAAAGTGTGATGTAGATCTCTAACCTTTTTTTCTGGATGGCCTCTCAGTTGGGGAACAAATTGAAAGAAATCTCAGTTTAATTGCAGTGGAACGAAGGGATGAAAATAATGCTATTTAGAACATCATATCTCCTTTTCTGATTGTAAGAAGGAAGAAATTTTAGCACCCTTTTTGACAAAAGACTGGAATGAGCAGAACATGGATGCCTCCTACCTTCTCTAACAAACCCTGCTTATCCAGGGAGGAACCACTGCCTTAGACTAATTATTAAATCATAGCCTCTAGGGGTTGGCCTGGCAGCAAAATCAACCCTTGTGAATCTGTACCTAGAGTGCTTAAAATAAAGTACTTAGGCTTTACTTTATGGAGTGTTAATCAGATTTGTTGGGGTTGGCATGCCTGTCCTTCAGGATTCATTCTGTAGGATTCAGCCTACAGAACTTGATGAAGAACTGATGGTGCTCCCCAATCCATTTGTGGCAATGCCCAGGACTTCTCTATCAGGGTTGGGCCTACAGGGACCCATCTGGACCCATCTTGACTCTTAGTCAAGATGGATGAGACTGATTTTTCTCTCCTCACCCGTTTCTTCTCTATAACACTGTTTCTAGCTCTGGTGGAAAGCATGCATACCAACTTGGGGGCAGACACGTAAGTTTTAACCCCTTAACTTTTGAAATTTTCTTTGGCAAATTATACTCATTGGCAATCTTAAGACAAAACTTATATTTGGTGAAAGGGCTCATTTTACTTGATTTGGCTGCTCCTGTTCCATCTGTGCATTGGCCTATTTGGCCTTTTCTTATATTCGCTTTCTTAGGAGTTATTCTTTACCCAGGTCTTATGGCCTTTTCCTTGAAGTAGGCCTTTTACAATATGTAAGTTATCTGACTGCAAAATACATCTTAGACTTGGCCCAAGTTACGCGTCATTATGTTGTCCTGAGTGGAGATCTTAATCTCCCAGGTTTTCAGCTGAGGGTAGACTTGCTGAACCTTTACCCAGGTGGCTTTTCCATACTGGTTGTAGGTCAAGTTATAGATTATAGTGCTATATTAGCAGATGTCTTAATTTCTTGGGTGTCCAGAGCCATGGGTTTTTTGTTTTGTTTTTATTTTCCCTTCTTAGCATCTAGTTCTTGTACATTCTTAAGCTACAGTAAAAACAGCCCCTTCCCTTCCTTATTTCACTAAACCTAAACTATTTGACAGACTTTACATGGCATGATGTATTATGTAGACCAGCATTCCTATTGGTGGGTGGTTTTTCATCAGAAACTAATTTCTTACATAGCTCATATAACTGGATTTAGAAAGTTATGTTAGAACCATAATGATGGGCTTTTATCAAACTGAATAATGGAAATGGTAGCTGGACATCATCAAAAATCAGTTAAATTAGTCATAAAAATGTTTCTTGAAACAAATTTCCTTTAGGTTTTAGTGTTGGATATCTTTTAAGATAGGAAGTGGATAAATCTGACTGGCATTATTTTCCCCCTTCACCAATGGGTAAATCACATCAGTGGTGCACCAACTGATATGGAAGGGTGTCTTGGGGTTTTTTTTTTGGTTTGGAAACCATCCTTCCAAAATGTCAACCTCTTAATTTTTTAAATTTACTTCCTTTTCTTATGTCAGCCATCTTGTGTCTTTCCAGATTGCTTTCTTCAATATTTCAACTCTTCGATCCCATTGGAACTTCTAATTCATTGGTCCAACTTTTCATTGTCCCCCACTCTCTTATATTCTCACTTCCTTACCCAGCTTGAAATACATGCCAGTCGTTATCATTTCTTTGCTTACATCCTTTTCCTTGCAAGCCTTGGGGCTACCCAGTCCCCCAGCTTCATCATACACACTTAGCAGAACCACATCCCAGATTAAATCCAGTTCATCTGTTCATAGTCACTTGATTGATGAGGCTGAAGGTGATGGAGAAAAACAGTCTCAGTGACTGGTCTCACTTGGAAGAATGTTCACAAACCTTGTCTCGAGTAGACCCGTGGTTCTGCCAGGCAATCAGGAGCACAGGTCCCTAGTCCATTCTCAGTCTCTTTCACGTCCTCTCTTAGGCTTACTCAGCTACTGGCCTACTTTACTCTTACTTTACTGAGAAAACAAGCAATTGGAAGGGAATTTAGTCTTCTCATCACAGTTGGGCCCCTCCAGCATCTGCAGCCACATCACATCACATTCCCTCTGGTTCGCTTGCTGCCAGTGCCCCCACTTAATACCTTAGGGCCCAACTCGCTGCTGCTGTTCTTTCCCTGTCCTATCATCCAGTTTTCCTCTTTACTGGGTCAGTCTTACTAGCATTTCAAATATTGTTATTCCCATTAAAAATATTTCTAGACTATGTCTTCTCTTGCTTGTTACCACCACTTCGTTTCTTCACTCCTTTTTTTTAACGATTTTATTTATTTATTTGAGACAGAGAGAATGAGAGAGAGCACATGAGAGGGGGGAGGGTCAGAGGCAGAAGCAGGCTCCCTGCCGAGCAGGGAGCCTGATGCGGGACTTGATCCAGGGACTCCAGGATCATGACCTGAGCTGAAGGCAGTCGCTTAACCAACTGAGCCACCCAGGCGCCCTCTTCACTCCTTTTTGTAGCAAAACTCCTCAAAAGCATTTTCTATGGTTTTATCTCTAATTATTGCCTTCCATTTTCTCTTAAACCCTCTTTATTTTTTAAAGATTTTATTTATTTGAGATGGATAGAACGAGCGGGAAGGAGAGGGAGAAGGAGGCTTCCCCCAGGATCATGACCTGAGCCGAAGGCAAATGCTCCCCTGACTGAACCACCAAGGCACCCACTCTTAAACCCTCTTTATTTCTTTATTTTTTTCAAGATTTTATTTTATTTATTTATTTTTTTTTTTAGATTTTTTAAAATTTATTTTCTGATGGAGAGAGAGACAGAGACGGAACACAAGCAGGGGGAGTGGGAGAGGGAGAAGCAGGCTTCCCGTGGAGCCAGGAGTCCGATGCGGGTCTCGATCCCAGGACCCTGAGATCATGACCCGAGCCGAAGCCAGACGCTTAATGACTGAGCCACCCAGGTGCCCCTATTTTTTTAAAGATTTTATTTGTCAGAGAGTGAGCACAAGCAGGGGGAGCGGCAGGTAGAGGGAGAAGCAGACTCCGTGCTGAGCAGGGGCCCAATGCGGGACTCAATCGCAGGACCCTGGGATCATGACCTGAGCTGAAGGCAGATGCTTAACTGGCTGAGCCACCCAGGCATCCCCTTAAACCTCTTTAATCAGACTTTCACCCCTACCATTCCACAAGAACACTGCTTGTGATTTTATGTTGCTAAGTCATGTGGTCCCTTTTTTTTTAACTGAAAAGATTGAGGCTTATTTCTTGCTTATGTCACATGCCCATTGTGGCGGTGTGGTGGTTCCTCCTCTGTGTTAGTCCTCATGACTCAAGGAAACAGTGAACATAGGAAGTTGTGTGTTCGGAAATAGCTTTGTATTAATTTTTTCTTTTTTAAGATTTGCTTATTTGACAGACAGCGAGAGACGGAACACAAGTAGGGGTAGGAGGCAGTGGGAGAGGGAGAAGCAGCCTTCCTGTGAGCAGGGAGCTCCATGCAGTACTCCATCCCAGGGTCCTGGGATCATGACCTGAGCTGAAGGCAGATGCTTAACGACTGAGCCACCCAGGCGCCCCAGGAAATGGCTTTGTATTAAAAAGGGAAGAGTTGAGTATGGAGTGTTAGAGTGAGAGCAGTGTATGTATGCAGATTACAGTGATAAATAGGGGGCCCAGCCTCACTGAGAAACTGAGATTTGAGCAGATTTGAATGAGGTAAGGGTTAGCCAAATAGACTTCTAGTATTCTTCAGTGGAGAGAACAACTTGAGCAAAGGCCCAAGGTGGGATTGTAGCTGGCCTTTTTTAATAGTAAGGCTGATAGGGGCAAAAGTGGAGTGACAGGGAGAGAGTAGTAGAGGAGGTTAGATCCTTAAATGATGGGGCAGATCATCTAAGACCTGTTTGGTCTTTACTCTTTTTTTTTTTTTTAAGATTTTATTTATTTGACAGAACGAGAGCGTGCACACAAGCAGGGGGAGCGGCAAAGGGAGAGGGAGAAGCAGGCTCCCCACTGAGCAGGGAGCCTGATGTGGGGCTCTATCCCAGGACCCTGAGATCACGACCTGGGCAGAAGGCAGCTGCTTTACCGACTGAGCCACCCGGGTGCCCCCTCTTTTTTTTTTTTTTTTTTTTTTTTTAAGATTTTATTTATTTGTCAGAGAACAAGCAGGGGGAGCGGAAGGCAGAGGGAAAGGGAGGCACCCCTCGGAGCAAGGAGCCCGATGCAGGACTCAATCCCAGGAGAGATCTTAACTGACTGAGCCACCCAGGTGCCCCTGGCCTTTACTCTTTTTTTCTTTTTTTAGATTTTTTTTTTTTAATTTTTTTTTTTTTAGATTTTATTTATTTGCAAGAGAGAGAATGAGAGAGAGAGAGCATGAGAGGGAGGAGGGTCAGAGGGAGAAGCAGACTCCCCGCCGAGCAGGGAGCCCGACGCGGGACTCGATCCCGGGACTCTGGGATCATGACCTGAGCCAAAGGCAGCTACCCAACCAACTGAGCCACCCAGGCGCCCCTTTTTTTTAGATTTTATTCATTTGACAGAGACACAGCGAAGGAGGGAACACAAGCAGGGGGAGTGGGAGAGGGGGAAGCAGGCTTCCCGTGGAGCAGGGAGCCCGATGTGGGGCTCGATCCCAGGACCCTGGGACCATGACCTGAGCCAAAGGCAGATGCTTAACGACTGAGCCACCCAGGCGCCCCTGGCCTTTACTCTTGAGTGAAATAGTCTTGTATTGTTTTTAAGGGTGACACACCTTTTATAAAGAAAAGGGATTTATTGAGGTGTTCTTTCCATGAAGTAAAATAACACTGGTTTTAGGAATATAGTTTGACAGACTGATAAATTACAAGATGAAGAACATTTTTGTCACCTCAAAAGGCCCTAGTGCTGCTTTGCAGTTAATCTCCTCAGCCCCTGGTCAATTTTTAGTTCTCATCTACCTACTTCTATCTTTGGTATTAGTATTTGACATAGTTGATTATTTTGTTCCTTAACACTTAATTCATTTGACTTCCAGGACACAACACCTGGTTTTTCTTTTCTTTTCTTTTTTTTTTTTTTTTAAAGATTTTATTTTTTTGACAGAGAGAGACACAGCGAGAGAGGGAACACAAGCAGGGGGAGTGGGAGAGGGAGAAGCAGGCTTCCCGCCGAGCAGGGAGCCCGATGCGGGGCTCGATCCCAGGACCCTGGGATCATGACCTGAGCCGAAGGCAGACGCTTATCGACTGAGCCACCCAGGCGCCCCAACACCTGGTTTTTCTACCTTTTCAATTTCTTCTGCTGGTTCCTCTCTCTCTAATCTCTTGATGTTAGAGGCTCCATAGTTCAGCTCTGGGTCTTTGGTGATCCTGTAGATTCAAATGCCATCTATATATCAACATTCCCAAGTTAAGTCTCTGGTCCAGATCTTCCAAATTTCAGATTTATATCCTACTTGCCAGTTTGATATTTTTGCTTGAGCATCTGGTATTTTCCAAAACTTGTGTAAATTTGATCTTCTGATAAGTATCCCCTTCTATTCACCACTCCTCTTGTACCGTTCCGTCATCTCAGTTGATGGAGACTCCACCTTTCAGTTATTCTGGCCAAGAACTTGGTTACACCCACATTCAATCCATTAGGAATCTTGCTGGTTTTACTTCTCACAATCTTCTGGACTGTTGGCCCTCTGGTAAGAGCCACTGTTTTCTCTCACTTGGATTTCCTAAGTTCTTTCCCAGTTGATGTCCCTGCTTCTACATTATCTACTGTCTGTTCACGATATAGCAACCAGAGGATCCTTTATCTACCATCTGTTCACAATGTAGCATCCAGAGTGATCCTTTTTTAAATTTTACTATTACCATTATTATGTAATTTATTTAAGTAGGCTCCACGCCTAAAATGGGGCTTGAACTCAGGACCCGGAGATAGAGTTCCATGCTCTACAACTAAGCTATCCAGGTGCCTCCCAGAGTGATGCTTTTAAAATGCAAATCATATAATGTCAAACACCCCACCCCTTAATCCCTCTACTCCATCTAGGGGCTCTTCCTTTCATTCATTCAGGGTCAGAATCCAGTGAAAGGCTTATAAAGCCCTGCATGATCTGCCCCACTTCTCAGCGCTCTCTGTCCTACTCCTTTGCTCACTGGGCTTCAACCATACAGTATCCTGGACTTTATACAGCCAGGCCCCTTCTCCCTTAGTATTTAACCTGGCTCTAGATGTTTCTTAAAATCCCCCCCCCCTTTTTTAAACAGCAGGTTTGGGTTTTCAAGGTGAAAAGCTGATACGATTTCAGGGCAGTAAAAATGAAGCTGGGCTCTATTTTCTCTTTTCTCTATGCTCCTCATTTTAGTGGTATCACCAATATCCTTGGCTTTACCTATCATCTATATTCTGAAGATTCCCAAATGTGCATCTCCAGCCCCCGACTTTTCTTCTCTATGCCCAAGCAGGCAGTCTGTGTCAAAAAGGCAATGGAAGGCACTGCTGGAACGCCGTCCATTTCTGTATCAGTTAGGGAGGATGTTAGGTTTGAGGTTAGTGTTGAGAATAACTACCATGACTTCCAGTGCTTTGACGAAACCTCAGATGCGAGGCCTTCTGGCCAAGCGTCTGTGATTTCAATTGTTGGAGCGTTCGCTGTATCCCTGGGGGTTCCAGCTTTCTATAAGTTTGCTGTGGCCAAACCAAGAAAGAAGGCATACGCAGATTTCTACAGAAATTATGATACCATGAAAGATTTTGAGGAGATGAAGAAGGCTGGTATCTTTCAGAGTGCAAAGTGATTTTGGAATGTAAAGAATTTCTTTGGGTTGAGTTCCATTGAAGTCTGTCACTGACCTGTGTTCCTGAACTATGAAACACGAATATTGGGTTATGGAATAGTTTGTCTTGATAAATAAACAACAACAACAAAAAAGGCAATGGAAATTTGAGATTTGAATTTGTTCCCATGGTTTCCTCTAATGTGGGTAACTGCCACTGTCTTCCAAAAAGATATATGGAATTTTTCTTTGAAGACAGTCAGTGGTCTTTGGTATATGCTTTTGAAACTTCATGGGTATTCCTTGGTCTAGAGGGAGAAGGTCAGAAAAGAGGAGAAAAACTTATTACAAGTGATGGTGGGGAGACTTCTTGATGTAGCTGTTATAGACATTGGTTGGTTTTTATTGACGTGCTAGAAACTGGATCTCTCCGATCTTAACGCGAAATCACCACACCCCTTCCTTCCTTTTTGTTCCTTTTAATTCCCCTATGTATACTACCTAAGGTGGATGCTAAGTCTGGACGTTCCCAGAGTTCTCCTGGACCCTCTTCTATCTACAGTCTCTTTCTGGGTCTGTAGTTCTCAATCACTGAAATCCCTCTTCCGCTCCCCACCATCTGCTGGGACATTTGGCAATGGGAAGTTTTTAATTGTCAAAACTGGGGGGATGCTCCTGGCATCTAGTGGGTAGAGTCCAAGGATACATCCAAGCATCCTACAATGCACAGGGAAGAATTCCTCCCCCCAAAGAATTACCTAGCCTCAGATCTCAATAGTGCTAGGGTTGAAACCCTGTTCTAGGCAATTTTATTAATTCCTTTGGTTTTGTATACCAACTGAAGTTGTGCTGACCAATAGGATAGCCACACACCTATAGGGTGCTGTGAGTGTAAAATACCCATGGGGTTTCAGAAGCTTAGTATGAAAAATAATGTAAGACATTCATTTTTAAGTGCTCATTATATCAAATTACATGAAATAATACATTGAATATATATCATTATAAAACTTACAAAATTATTAAATAGTTAATTTCACCTGTTTCTTTTTACTTTTCTAAATGTGGCTGTTAGAAGTGTTCAAATTACAGTTGACCCTTGAACAATATGCGTTTGAACTGTGGGTTCACTTATCTGTGGGTTTTTTCCAGTAAAATACAGTATAGTACTGTAAATGTGTTTTCTCATCCTTACAGATTTCCTTAGTATTTTCCTAGCTTACTTTATTGTAAGGATACAATATATAATATATAAAGCATACAGAATTCATGTTAATCAGCTGTTTAATGTTATCAGTAAGGCTTCTAGTCAACAGTAGGCTTATTAGTAGTTAAGCTTTTTGGGAATCAAAAGTTGTATGTGGATTTTTGGCTACACAGGGGGTCAAGGGTCAACTACATATGTAGCTTGCATTTGTGGCTCACGTTCTTTTTTTTTTTTTTTTTTTTTTTT
>NC_058413.1:5939231-5968835 GCF_002201575.2 Neomonachus schauinslandi | reverse complement strand
AGGACTCTGGGATCATGACCTGAGCCGAAGGCAGTTGCTTAACCACTGAGCCACCCAGGCGCCCCTGTGGCTCACGTTCTATTTCTGTTGGATTACGCTGATCTGGATGCTGAAAAATGAAATTTACTTCTTTTGTCCCTAACCTCTCCTCTGTGCTCAGAGTTCAGGGATCCAGAGACCTACAGAGAGTTCTCTGGTTGTGTTTTTTTTTTTTTTTTTAAAGACTTATTTTTTAAGATTTTATTTATTTGAGAGAGAAAGAAAATGAACAGGGGGAGAGGGAGAAGCAGACTCCCTGCTGAGTGCTTGGAGCCTGACGCGGGGCGCGATCCCAGGACCCTGGGATCATGACCTGAGCCTAAGTCAGATGCTTAACTGCGCCACCCAGGCACCCCCAAAGATTTATTTTAGTGAGGGTGCACGAGTGGGGGCGGGGGGAGAGGGAGAGGGATAAAGAGAATCTCAGGCAGACTCTGTGCTGATTCTGGAGCCTGACCCAGGGCTCTCATCATGAATCTGAGATGACCTGAGCCAAAACCAAGAGTTGGATGCTTAACCAACTGAGCCACCCAGGCGCCTCTCCATGGTTGTCAGTACACTCAGACTTGATATGTCTGAAATAGAATTCCTGAGTCTTCCCACTCCGAAATGACTTCTCCTCCAGTCTTTCCCATATCTTTATTTCTTAATTTTTTTTTTTTTTTTTTACTTTTTTTATTTATTTGACAGAGCACAGTCAGGGGAAGCCAGCAGGCAGTGGGAGAGGGAGAAGCAGGCTCCCCATGGAGTAGGGAGCCCGATGCGGGGCTCGATCCCAGGACTCTCGGGATCATGACCTGAGCCAAAGACAGACGCTTAACCATCTGAGCCACCCAGGCGCCCCTCCCATATCTTTAAATAGTGTTTCCATCCACGAAATTGCTCCAAGGAGATTGCTGGTAGTCATCCTTGATTCTTCCCTCATTTCTCATTTCTTATCAGTTCTTTTGTTCGTTTTATATCAAATATTGCCACTTGTGTCCATGTCTGTGCCACAGTGATAGTCAAGACCATATACTCATCTCCCACCCAGGACTACTACATACAGTAGTAGCCTTCTCCTGGCCTGTCTTCTGTCTTCCTGTTTTTCCTCTTCAGTTTATCTCCATTCAGTAGCTGGGATGATCTTGTTAAATATAAATCTGATTGTTACTCCATAACTTAGAACCTTTCAGCAGTTTTCCTTTTTTTTTTTAGAACAGTGCCAATCCTCTACTTTAGCCTAAAATGCTTTGAAATGTCTGGCCTCAACCCACTCTAATCTCAGGACCTTTCCCCCTCACCCATCTTTTTCTTTTCTTTCTTCCTTCCTTTTTAGAGATTATTTTTTGAGTGTGTGCAAGTTGGGGGGGGCGGAGGGGGAGAAAATCTTGCTCAAGCAGACTCCCCACTGAGCGTGGAGCCCAAAGAGGACAGCTTAATCCCAGGACCAAGATCATGACCTGAGCTGAAATCAAGAGCTGGCCGGCCGTTCAGCTGCCTGAGCCACCCAGCCGCCCCCCACCCATCTTTTTCTAACCACACTGGCCTTCCTTTCAGATCCTAGTTCATGAAACATTTTTCCTCCCTCAGGGCCTTCTTTGTGTCTGGAAGGATTTTTCTCTTAACCACTTTAGGGCTAATTTCTTATCCATAAGATCTTAGCTTCAGGATCAAGCATCAGAGAGTCCTCCCTGTCAACCTCTAAGTAGATGCCTCCTTCAGTTTTTCCCTACCATTGTGCCCAGTTTATGTGTTTTGTACTTAACCCACTTTCTTTGGTTATTTATTGAACATTTTCCTCACAAAATTATAAGCGAGGGGAACAGGGATTTGTCCCTGTGCCAGGCAACAGTGCCTGGTGCATAACAGACAATAATAAATGGATATATGTAAGCTATCATTTGAATTTTGTGCTCCTCTTGAGAACATAATACCTTCTGCCCTTGTCCCCATCCATTCATTGCCTTAGCAGTCATAGTCTTTCAAGAAATGAGTGCCAGCATAGAACCAGGCCCTGGGGTAAGACCAGAGGATTGGTGGATAGCCACTTCTAGGGCTGGAGTTGTGCCCTATCCCATAAGAGTTCAGTCAGTAAAAAGCAGAGAAAGTAGAACTGTTTGATATCCTAGTGGGGCCCTTTAGCTTTGAGATTTGATGATCCCTAAGGGCTGAGCAAGTGGGTTTGTCTTTAGGTCTCATAACTGGGTAAGAAATGGAAGGACGGGGAGTTGGAATCCTTGAAGGACTAGAGAGAGCGTGGTATCAGCTCTCCTTCCTCTACCTTTCTGCACGCATAGCCCTCTTGATAGTTTGTCATCATAGATTTGTGTCTTTGAGAGTACACCTACTCCACTAACTGGTGAGCTCCAGAAGGGGTGGAACCTTCTCTTTTGCTTGACCACATCACAGTTCATTTGTGATAGGAATGGCCAGTTGAGTGCTTTACATTTACTCCAAACAGCTCTCCTTTTTTTTTAGATTTTATTTATTTATTTGACAGAGTGCACAAGCAGGGGGAGCGGCAGGGAGAGGGAGAAGCAGGCTCCCCACTGAGCAGAGAGCCCGATTCGGGGCTCAATCCTAGGACCCCATGATCATGACCTGAGCCGAAGGCAGACGCTTAACCCACTGAGCCACCCAGGTGCCCCCTCTGAATAGCTCTTAACCGGAAGGTTATTCCCATTTTATGATGAAACAGGCTCAGAGGGGCGCCTGGGTGGCTCAGTGGGTTGAGCGTCTGCCTTCAGCTCAGGCCGTAATCCCAGGGTCCTGGGATCGAGCCCTGCATTGGGCTCCCTGCTTCCTGGGGAGCCTGCTTCTCCCTCTCCTCCCCACTTGTGTGTGCTCTCTCGCTCTCTCTCTCTCAAATAAGTAAAAATCTTAAAAAAAGGAGGCTCAGAGAGGTAAAATAACACACCTAAGGCACAGAAAGCGGTTGTATTTCAGTTCTGGCACTCCAGTTCCAGAGCCCAAATTTCAGCCTTTAGTCTAGTGAGAGTGCTGAGGCTGGTGGCAGTGCAAGCTCTACTCTTGGGTATGAGCTCTATTGTGAGTTGCACCCAGGATTCTGGCTTCCTTGTGGGGCCCGGGGCTCTGTGCCTGTCTGATGCAAGCCTGGCTTGCCCAGCCCTCTCCAGTGCATTGTGATTCCAGGTGGGGACACATACCAGCACCAGTGTGGTTCCTGAAGTGTTAGCCAGTTGCCCAACTTAAATGATCTTGTCTAAAATTCTTCATTGTGTCTGTATGGAGAGGTGGAGTACAGTTCACACAGCCACTGGAGCACGCCACACCCCAAGATGGAGGGAATATAATGGTATCGTCGGTGGAGAGAACTATTTTCCTAACCACTCACTTTCCTAATTCTCATGGCCACTGCCCTGCTTCAGAGATACCAGAGCCAAGGGCAGTCCAGGGCCACCGTCGCTGGCAGTCTGGTTCACCTTGCCAAATGAAGAGGCTTAAAAAACTTCCATTGTATCTCCTCCATGTGGATAGGATCTACCCCTAAGACTGCTGGGATCCCTTTGTCAGCTGCTCCTCTCCAGTAGCTTCTTACTGTGGCTTTCTGCTATAGAGAGCAAGCACTAGGAATCAGAAGTCTTTCCCTCAGTACTGTGTTGGGGAGGGGAGCCAAGTCATTTAACCTTTTAAATCTCTGTTGCTTTAATTACCAGGGCAGCCAAGCATGTTACCTCATTGGGTTCTTATGGACTAGCAGCGATGATGGATAAGTCATCAAATCTGTAGGGTCATTGTGCAGTTTGAATTTCGCTGGGATCTTCAAACGGCCTGCAAAACTAAGGCACTAATTAAAATCATCTCACCGGACCTTAACCTCTTCCCTTGTGGGTTCCTGGGGCTAGTCTTTCATTTCTGGTACTTAAGTTCTCAGCAGTAGAACATAGCCCAGATCTTAAAGTCCTGAGATCGGTTATTCTGACAAGTTGACAGCTTTTCCTAGGAATGCATTTTGATCTCTGCTTTTCTCCCAAATTTCCTAGGGCAGGAGACTTCTGACAAGCCATGAAGCCAATCATGGGCAAGTTGCTTCCCTTTCCTGGGCTGACTTGCAGCCCAGCAACCCTTTTTTGCCCTTCAGACAAGCTCTGTGCAGTGCATTGAGTGCTGAGGGCCTGGTATCTTTTTGTGCCCCATTGTCTAGCTCTACAAGGCTGTGGCTGGTCTGTGTCTCTCCTACCACCCCAGGGAAGGTGGTGTAGTAGAAGTCAGAGTTCTCAGATACCATCTAGGGGAATCTGGATGCCTTTCTTCTGGGCAGCAATATTTAAATCAGGCTAGGATTGATTTTGCCTTGTACTTGAAGTGCCTTACAGTGCTGCTGCAATGGCGGGGCCTTGCGTGGGTGGATGCTCAGAATCCCCCCTCAAATCGTGGACTGCTCAGGGAGAAATTCATGGAGATGGAAGACCTGAGATATTCTTCATTCCCATCCCCCACCCCCAGGTGGGGTCAAGGATATCCCCTTGGCCTTCATTATCCCTCCATTTTCACTGTCTCTGTAAATTGCTAAGTTTGTTTCAAAGGAGAGAGGTCTTAAGGCACAAAGAATAAGCAATGGAGTTTTGGTAGGATTGCAGAAATAATTGCCCTTCTCTGAACTCCACACAATGCTTTTACATTTCTCCTAGCAAGTAACATTTTCATCATACCATCCTCTCAGCTGAGACCTTATCTCCCCTGACCCTCAGCGGTGCCTTGTGCAAAGCCCTTGGGGCCTAGCCAACAAGAGGTGCTCAGCAAAAGTTAGGGTGGGAGAGGCACAGCTCATTCTGTTATTTATGGGTTGATTAACCTCAGGGATTTAAACCCTGCCCCTTTGAGTGCCCCTTGAATCACATGCCCTTATGAATGGTCCTTTTCCTGTCTATAGGGTATTTTTTCTCCCTTTAAAGTGTCACCTTTGGCTTCATGATTAGGGGAGAGAGACCTCTGTTACATACCACATAAATTTCACATTTATAATGCTATTCATTTTTTTTTTCCTTTCCAGAGTGATCTTTTAAGAAAAACGAATCTGGTCCTGTTAACCCCAAATTTAAAACCCTTTAATGGCTTCCAGTTAGTCTTTTAGGGTGAAGATGAAATTCCTAACAGCCTGTAAGGTTCTAATGAACTGTGCCTGTAACTTACCTCTTCAGATGCCTACTGCAGTTTCTGCTTTCTGGTTCCTAATGGGTGCCACGGTCTGCCTGGTCACGGGCCTCACGTGCTGCTTCCTCACTTGGACTAGCAACTGCGCCACTCCCCCATCCACCAAAATTAGTCACTATTGTTTTCATAGCATCCTGTACTTGACACTCCACAGTACTTACCAGAGATGTAATTAAGGTTTGCCTCTCTGCTAGGAACCACATAGGCTGCCTTCATCACCCAAATCCTGACTCAGAGTAGGAATTCAGTCACTGATAAATGAATTCATGGGAGCTTTTAGTGTGGAGAGGCCTCATGGGACTCTGAAATGGTCTACAATGAGAAACCTGGTCTTAGTGAATAAAAGGGGATTTATGTCCACAACGTGCAATTTCTCATGGTAATAACGGAGATTTAGAAATAAACACATTTGTTCCTACTCAGCAGTCCTCTTACATTGGCTGAAAACTAACCCTTTTCCCAGTGTTACCTATTTTGGGAGGAATTAAAGGATTTTTAAATTTATTTACTTACTTTAAAGATTTTATTTGAGAGAGCACAAGCAGAGCAGAGGGAGAGGGAGAAGCTGACTCCTGCTGAGCAGGGAGCCGGATGCGGGGTTCAATCCCAGGACCCTGGGATCATGACCTGAGCCAAAGGCAGACACAACCAATTCAGCCACCCCGGCACCCCATGAAAGTTTTTTTTAAGATTTTATTTGACAGAGACACAGCGATTTTGTCAGAGTACAAGCAGGGGGAGAGGCAGGCAGAGGGAGAAGCAGGCTCCTGCTGAGCAGGAAGCCCAATGCAGGACTCAATCCCAGGACCCTGGGATCATGACCTGAGCCGAAGGCAGGCGCTTAACCGACTGAGCCACCCAGGCATCCCATGAAAGATTTTTTTCCTAATTTTTAAAAAATTTACTTTTCTAAAGATTTTGACAGCGACACAGGGAGAGAGGGAACACAAGCAGGCTTCCCGCGGAGCAGGGAGCCTGATGTGAGGCTCGATCCCAGGACCCTGGGATCATGACCTGAGCCGAAGGCAGACGCTTAATGACTGAGCCAGCCAGGCATCCCGAAAAATTCTTAAGGGAAAAATACTTTGTAGGATTCTACACAGCTTTTCTTCCCCTCCTCATACAAGGAACTTACTTTACCATCTAAACTGTGCTGTCCAGTGTAGTAGCCATTAGCCACATGTAGCTAACGGCTATAAATTGAGGACCACACAAACCTAGAACACTTCCAACACTGTCCAGTTTTATTGGACAGAGCTGATGTAGAACTGTTTTGCATACTCCCATTTTTTTGTCTTGCCAGTAAGGTATGTTAAACTGTTAAATTAAAAGTTGGCGCTCGGGCGCCTGGGTGGCTCAGTCGTTAGGCGTCTGCCTTTGGCTCAAGTCATGGTCCCGGGGTCCTGGGATTGAGTCCCACGCCAGGCGCCCTGCTCAGCGGGAAGCCTGCTCCTCCCTCTCCAACTCCCCCTGCTTGTGTTCCTTCCCTCGCTGTGTCTCTGTCAAATAAGTAAAATCTTAAAAAAAAAAGCGCTCATGCACACACACACAAAAACCACAGAAGAGGTACCTGAGATTTTGATGAGGCCAACAAAACCTGTACATATTCCTCTTTGTTCTGCCTGGTGACTTGTGTATCAATTACAAGGAAATCCTAGTACCTCTGCCTTTTTTTCCTTTATGTAAAACAGCCCTGCCTCTTTAGGGAATGTTGAAGCCAACATGGGCCTTGTGTACTTTTATCACTTGTTGTAAGGGTGCATGGACAGATTAACCTCTACAGACTACTGTATCCTACCCCCAAAACAGAAATTTTGCTTCACCTGTCAGGATTTTTTTTTTTTTAAAGTAGCCTCCATGCCCAGCATGGAGCCCAATGCCAAGCTTGAACTCATGACCCTGAAATCAAGACTTGAGCTGAGATGGAGAGTTGGATGCTTAACTGACTGAGCCACCCAGGCACCCCTTGTCAGGATTATTTTAAATATAAAATATGTGGGGGAAATGCTATAAAATTAGATTAAAATTCACAGAATTTACACATTAGCATTTCCATATAGGTTTCAATAAATAAGTCCTTAAGTAGGACTCAGTCCATCACTAAACTTGTTTTTTATGGGGACCTAAGCAATGATAAAATAAAATGTCTATAAATCTTTTAAAAAATTATATGGATACATTTAATTGCAGAATGTTGTCACTGCTAATCATTAATACCCTAGTTTTCTGTTAAAAATGTGACCTGTTCTCTCTCTCTGACCTCTTGTAACAGTTTTTCATTTTAGCTATAGTCTAAACCTAGCAGAATATTAACACCACAGGAGACCTCTTTAAGTAGCTTGTAAGTGAATTTAATTGAATATATACTATGAAGTCAAACTGAGTCAACCTGATAGGTCCTTGGTAATATTCTGGCTTAACTTTTTCCTGATACTAGGGGTTCTAACCTGGGTTTACTAGCCTGAAAAGTGGAAGGAGCAGCTCTGGTTGTTACTATTTATTTATTTAAAGATTTTATTTATTTGTCAGAGAGAGACTGAGAGCACAAGCAGGGGGAGTGTCAGGCGGAGGGAGAAGCAGACTCTCTGCTGAGCACGAGCCCAATGTGGGACTTGATCCCAGGACCCTGGGATCATGACCTGAGCTGAAGGCAGATGCTTAACTGACTGAGCCACCCAGGTGTCCCAGCTCTGGTTATTTAGAAAGAAGGAACCTGCCCATGAGCAGTAGCATACTTACCAATGTCTCAAGATACTGGATAACTTTTCTCTACCCATTGTTGAGGCCTATTACTTAGACCTCACTAAATCCTTCCTTCTACATCTAAATTTCCGGCATCTACTCATTCAAATTTTAGAGTTTCAGCACAACTAAGAATGAACCAGAAGATACTGGTGGTAAATAACAACACAAAAAGGTACTTAAGTGTTAGAAACGTTTATTTGTCAAAATATTAAAAAAAAAAAAAAGTGGGAGGAGCGGAGTAAAACAAGGCTAAATTTCAGCTAATGCTGTACCACGATCACAGGTCAGACATAAAAAAACAAAACAAACAAACAAAACAACAACCCCCACCCCCAAAACCCCAATGGTCCTAGCAGTTTCAAAAGATTAGCTTCAATGTTAGAGTCCAGAGCTAACAGAGGAGAGTAAAAGGTCGCTTGCCACTACATGGTCATTTTAAAGGGAAAGGAGATGTTGCAGGTAGACAGGGAGAAGGGTTCAACTCCTAAGGAAAGCAAGATAAGAGGGGTTCCCCTGTACAGGAAAAAGGGGATGCCAGCATAATCCTTACCTAGGGCTGCTCAGAGGCTGAGAATATAAGGAATAGAGTGAAAGGCTACAGAGACTAGTATCAGGAGGAAAGAAAAGTCAACTTAGAAGAATTAAATTAAGAAAGAAAACATAGTTGGTCACAAACTCCTTTGTTTACTGAAACATGAAGCAATGGAAACATCCCGGCAAAGGGGACCGCGCGGAGCAAGTTCTCATATATGACCGCAGCCCGAGGGTTCAGTCCGCAATTATCCTACCTGAAAGAGAGCACAACACAAGAGGCTTACACAATGCCTGGAGAGCAGCTTGGCTCCGAGTACAAGGGCCCTGGTCCCGTCCTGTATTCCAGGGGGAAAAGAACAAAGAACAAAACAAAACCAAGTCAGACTGGATCAAACTTATATCCTGTGTAATTACCAAGGAATCTACTTATAGCTATATATAGAATAAGAAGCAATCTATCTGGAAGACTGCTGTGTTGGTGATAAAAGGCTACTGTCACTGCAACAAAGGGCATACACAGATACTATCAAAAACCATAATTTAGTTTTTATGTCCAGAAAAAGTAGATGTCAAGATCTCAAATATGGCCAATTGTACTACTCTACATTTGTTTCATTTTATTCTTTCATAGTAAACAAGTTTTCAGAAATGACAATCACAAAGGGTATCAAGGAACAGTTCATTCACCCTCCGACATACCTATATGTCATACTGTCTGTCACAGATTTAGAGCCGTAACTCCAGTAGTTCCCCTACTTGGTCAAATCACCCTTACCAAATCAAAAGAAAAAATCCTAAAATTCTCTAATTCTTCCATTGATGATGGGAACTCCAGACACCAATGGCTGGGGGGAAAAAGTTAACTCACACCAAGTTCCTCTACTTATTACAGACAAAGG
Organism: Neomonachus schauinslandi; assembly: GCF_002201575.2. Taxonomy (NCBI): domain Eukaryota; kingdom Metazoa; phylum Chordata; class Mammalia; order Carnivora; family Phocidae; genus Neomonachus; species Neomonachus schauinslandi. The sequence goes on along the minus strand of NC_058413.1, from coordinate 5,959,461 downwards.
GCCAAATCTTGGTCTTGATCTGTACCAACCGACTTCAAAAGTTGTGACGTTCTTGAATCAGTTCTGCTAGGGTGAGACCCAAATTCAGATCCCCAACAGTTCTGGAGTATTTCATCCTGGCAGCCTCATTAACATCAGGCTCCTGGGACTGCAACCAACTCAGGGTTATTCAGTCCATTTGAGGTTCACACCTGGAAGGTAAGTTTCTTTAAAAGTCATCACTAAAAAGAGGTTAGTTGAACAACCACTGCTTGCAGTCAAAATTCACTTTAAAATACCTTAGCTATACCCTTCTAAAGACTACAATATACTAATTTAACTATAAAACACATTCGAGGAAAACAAGTTATCTGGTAGATGATACCACCTTTAGAGAAATATCCCACTTCGTGGCAGATCCAGCTGCATTAGAAGTAAAAATTAAGGCAAACTACACAAGCTGTAAGCGTATGTACTTTACGCACATGAAGACTCTGCTACACAATGGTCTCAGGAGATGCCAGTCTTGTCATGGTCATACAAGATATAATTTATCACAGGTTCAAACCATTATTTGCTTCCCACTACATAAAAGGACAAATTCCTATTGCTTTTTCTTCTTCTACACATATATACCAAAGGGATAAGTTAGGAAACGTGGAAACTCCTGTTTGAGTAGGCCTCCTATTCAAGTGATGCTCAATTTCAAGGTACAAGGAAAAACCATGAGAATAGAAAGTTGTCATGATGCCATTTCCACTCAGATGAAATTTATCTAGATAATCCTACTAATTAATCTTGCCATTCCAACATCTTTGGTATACATTTTCTGAAGTAGGAAAAATTAAATTTCTGGGGTCACCACCAGTGGGATTTTATACACACTTATCTAGTCCCTTATGTGTTCCTCTTGAACAAAAACCAAAACAAAAATTGCTGGAAAAAATGAGAGTGCTGGGGCTCTAAATGATAGTAACAGGCCATGCAGAAATATGGCTTCAGGTGCTCATGCAGGATAAAGTGCTCTGGATTATTAATAAGGAAAGGACTCATGGGAAGTGGCACCAAAACACTGTGCTTTCAAGGGCCTTAGAACTAAACACCTAAAGCTTATAGGACTTTATCTGGCTTACATATTTAGGATTAGGATATTAGAAGAGTTTCCTCTGATAGAACTAATGACCTAAGGAGTAGTTCTACTGGCAAGTGAGAAGTAAAGTTGTAGTTAAAATTCTGTGACATTCATTACTAACTCCTGAACCTGTACTCTTCCGCTTACACCACAATGACTTTTCTAGTGGGAAGAGGGGGGTTTTGGAGTCCACATGGTTGAGTTTGAATTCTGACTACCTCTCAATTATCAGATGACTTCAGGCAAAGTACTTAATCTCTCTGAGCCTTCGTTCCCTTTTTTGTATAAGAGAAAATATTTTAAAGGCTTTTTGTGTAGATTAAATGACATAACGTACAGAAAGGACACTCAACAAATGTTCTTTTAACTATGTTTCTGTAACCCAGATTGCTTACACTTGATTAAATAATATTCTCACTGAGTTTGTTGTTGTTCTCTCCGAAGGAACAAGTTGGTTGGAGTCCTATACTAAAAAACCTCAACAGGCCAAATGAACCTCTGGCCTAAGCTAGAGAAATACTTAAGACTAATACATAAATTTCTCTCTCTTGGATACTGTCCTGACAGCAAACAAACAGGTGGCTTTAGCCTCCTCTATGCAGCACAGATCCCTTTCAAGGAAACTATATTCTCTTAACCACACCGGCCCCACTCTCACCTCCAGTTTTTAAAAGGCTGAGTACCGCGCTCGGTCCACGTACTGCTCCCGCTCATACCGGGCCATGTCATACAGAGAATTCCGTGCAGCTGCTGAAGCCTGAGACAGCTCACTCTCTGGCCCATAACCGTAGCCCTCTCCAACTGTGGGGAGCACAGCTGCAGCTCGACGCAGGGGGCTCCTGTCCCTTCCGTAATAGGAGGAAGTGTTGGCAGCGGCAGCGGCCATAGCAGCTGAGGTAGCAGCAGCACCTGAGTTCGGCAACAGGTGTCTGTCGTAGGGATCAACAGAAGTGGAGTTGAGGTGACTGGTCACAGCTGTGCTCTGGACTTGAGGCAGATGGGACATGGTCTGCTCCGCGTAGTTGTACGCAGAGGCCGCCGCCGCCGCCGCCACTGCCTCGTAAGAGCGGACCCGGTAACGCTTATAGTAGTCGAGCGCTCCGTAAGCATCGTTGTAATACATGGATTCCCCGTAGCCCATGGTGTAAGGCGTGCGCACCGCTCCATACTGTTCATTGTACTGCTCAGTAAAGTCCGCCACACGACCTGTACGATCTACTGGACACTCTTTGGACCAGTGCCCCTCTTTCCCACACCGATAGCAGCCGCTCTGGTCTCCCATCCCAGGGGCAGTCCGAAGCCGGCTGGTGGACAACTGCACGTGCATTCTTTTGCCTTGAGGAAATAGATGTAAGAAGACTTTATTATAACTCACTGACATTCTTTAATCCTCCCCCAAATGAAAGTAAACTAGTTGGCGTAAGACACACATACATACACACGCTCCTACAACCCTTTCTCAGCAATCCCCTCCAGAAGAAGTTGAAGTTTTAATACAGATGAGAGCTAGCTACTGCTACTTACATCAGGTAGCCGGATTCCCTACTTCTGTGTCCGCAACTTTCCCTTCCTTTCCCCTGGCCCCCAACACAGAAACTGAAAAATTTTCCACTTACCACTGCTAAGACTTGATTATAACTGTAACGATTCAAGACCTGCCAATTCTTCCAAATCAAATCGCCAACAAAACCTCAGTTATGCCAGATTTGAAAAGCTTCTTACCAACCTCTCACTGATTTACTCAGGGCAATATAAAGCCTCAGCATTTACTGTAGCTTAAAAACCACGGCAATCTTCTCTCCATCTCGTTTCCTCCAGACATTTTTGCAGGTGTCACCAGAAGGCTATGATGGATACACAAACCACACCTGGGCTCATCATCTGCTTCACCTCAGTACCTTTAGGAGTTATGCGACCCTTCAGATTTCAACCCCACCCCCATGTTTTTCAGCAAGGGCAAATCCATGCCTATTGCGGGAAAAGAAAACCTGACCAAGGTCTCTCAACAGCAAGAATTAGAAAGATACTGAAGCAGTACTGGTTTCTTAGGGACCGTGTGTTCCCATGTAATTCAGCACTTCATCCTACCACGTAGCTTACAGTTCTTCATAGGGGATTATCTACTTGTTAGAAAAATGCAGCATTTGCCTAAAAGCCTCTGGGCACCCATACAAACAAGCAACATCCATTCTTCCAGGAATGGCCAGCACTACGAACAGCTAAGAGAAGAAACAATCTTTGCTGATGAAAGCATCCAGGTCTTGAAGAGCAGTTTGAGGAAAGGAATATTGTTGGCAGTATTTAGTCCCAAACTGCCTAAGACTTTGGAGATCAAGTCAGTATTTCTCAAATTGCAGCCAAAAGGCAGCCACTACAGACGCAGAGAAGAGGGGCTTCACATCACTCTTAAGGGCTGCTCAGAACAAATCCCCCCTCGGCCATCAGCAAGTTGCTCTCTCTTTAACAGACCTTGTTCTGGATGCAGCTATGCAATAGGAGGCCTCGTGCTCCACCATGTTGGAAACAGCCCGACTCAGGACGGCAGCCAGAACAGCGCCATGCACTGACCCTGAGAGGGGAGTGGGTTAGTGCAGTAATGTCACTTTAGTCACACGCAGTTCTGCCCAATGTCTAAGATTCCTACCACCCCAGTTTCAAGTAGTTGCCACCTCCAACTTAAAACCCCTTCTTTAGCAGAAACAAAAGTGCTCAGGTTTTTACTTCTAGCTGCTAGCAGAGACGCAGCATCCACCATCACCATTGATAGCCAACAGATACCAAATGGCAGTAATTCTCTGAATGGAGCATTTAGCCACCCATTGTTTTCAGAGATTTAAATACTCCCATTCTAATTCTTAGGGCCACATGCTAACTATGCTTAGAATAGAAACACAGAGGGGCGCCTGGGTGGCTCAGTTGGTTAAGCGACTGCCTTCGGCTCGGGTCATGATCCTGGAGTCCCGGGATCGAGTCCCGCATCGGGCTCCCTGCTCGGCAGGGAGTCTGCTTCTCCCTCTGACCCTCCTCCCTCTCATGCTCTCTGTCTCTCATTCTCTCTGTCTCAAATAAATAAATAAAATCTTAAAAAAAAAAAAAACAAACAGATTTTCTTGCCCCAATTTATATCCCAAATGTAAAGTTCCCTATGATTTAGACTGGAAGACTAAAAGTTACTTGGTTTTCAAACATGCATGGTGACATTAACCTGTGTGATAGACACAAGCTGTTCCCATTCTGAAGTCGGAGTAACCATGCCAATCTAAAAAGCAGCCAATTCAGAGACCTAGAAGTACATTAAAAAAAAAATTCAAGGGGCGCCTGGGTGGCTCAGTCGTTAAGCGGCTGCCTTTGGCTCAGGTCATGATCCCAGGGTCCTGGGATCGAGCCCCATGTTGGGCTCCCTGCTGGTTGGGGAGCCTGCTTCTCCCTCTCCCTGCTGCTCTGCCTACTTGTGCTCTCTGTCAAATAAATAAATAAAATCTTAAAAAAAAAATTTTTTTAAATTTCAATTTAATTTGCTTTTTACTTTTATAGATTCTGGCCCTGTTATTGGATTTTTTTTTTTTTTTTTTGAGAAACAAAACCCAGTGATTTTTCCTTGATATTTGTTATTACATCCAATCTTCATTCCTGTATTGACAGAACTCCTAAGTTTATAAACATCTGTGTTTATAATCTACCTCTGTAGCAGCTGTAAAAAGGATTCAGGTAAAAAAATTTTTTTTAACTAGAACTAAAAAATCTGTAATAGAAGCGATAGTTGTTTTTTTCCCCAATCTTTCCAAAGGTTATAACTAGGTTTTTTTTTTTTTTTTTAAGATTGTATTTATTTGACAGAGAGAGAGACAGACAGTGAGAAAGGGAACACAAGCAGGGCAAGTGGGAGAGGGAGAAGCAGGCTCCCCGTGGAGCAGAGAGCCCGATGCAGGACTCAATCCCAGGACCCTGGGATCATGACCTGCGCCGAAAGCAGACGCATAACGACTGAGCCACCCAGGCGCCCCTGTAACTAGGTTTTTAATTTAGTTCTTACAATTAAAAAATACTGTGCTTCTATTTATTACCTTAAGGAACCAGGGCAAAGAAAATTGAAAGATTAAATTCTGCCACTCTGCTACACTTGGAGAGGGCAAAAGTTTAAAGATTTTCTGAGAACTCCAAAAGTTAGTGAAATAGGCTGCCAACATTTCCCAGAAAGCCAGCCTAATAGAAGTGTTTTCTTTTGAAAGCTGGAACAGGAAAGATTATTAAAATGCTGAGAGATGGGCAACCTGGGGTCCTAAGTGCTGAGCAGCTATCATGTGCCAGGAGCCAGAGAAGGCTGGGGGTGTAAATAGCACTCCAGTTTAGTGCTTGTTTACATTTGGGGATAAGCAAGACACCTAACCTCTTATGCATCATTCCCAATTCAGTTGCTTGAATTGTTACTTGGGAACAGCTTTTTTATTTACTGTCTTCCAATGCAAACTGCCAACTCAAGAGTGGTTCAGTTCACTGCTGCTTGTGGAGAGGAAACAGGTCTTGAAAGACCCAGGTTAACAGGTTCTGCTGCTTCCTTTTATAAGTCATAAATGCAGAAGCCTAAATAGCAACTGTTGATAAAGGTTCAAAAGATGTTCAAAGTGGCACTCTTTTTTTTTTTAAGATTTTATTTATTTATTTGACACAGAGAACGCACAAGCAGGCAGTGGCAGGCAGAGCGGCAGGCAGAGGGAAAGGGAGAAGCAGACTTCCCACTGAGCAGGGAGCCCGATGCGGGGCTCGATCCCAGGACTCTGGGATCATGACCCGAGCTAAAGGCAGCCACTTAACCGACTGAGCCACCCTGGTGCCCTCAAAGTGGCACTCTTAAGAGGCCACCTTCATTAGGAGATGACTAAAAAGGCTTTATAGACAAATGTGACAATCTGGTATATGGATTATATTTTCTGTAAAACTGCAACGTATTGGGCGCCTGGGTGGCTCAGTTGGTTAAGCGACTGCCTTCGGCTCAGGTCATGATCCTGGAGTCCCTGGATTGAGTCCCGCATCGGGCTCCCTGCTCGGCAGGAATCCTGCTTCTCCCTCTGACCCTCCCCCCTCTCATGTGCTCTCTGTCTCTCTCATTCTCTCTGTCTCAAATGAATAAAATCTTTAAAAAAAAAAAACTGCAATGTATTATCCCATGCTAAACTTTCTCTGGTCATCTGGAAAAAAACAGAGCTGGTGGGGCGCCTGCGTGGCTCAGTTGGTTAAGTGTCTGCCATCAGCTCAGGTCATGATCCCAGAGTCCTTAATGTGGGATCGAGTCCCACATTAAGGAGCCTGCTTCTCCCTCTGCCTCTGCCTGCCACTCCCCCTGCTTGTGCTCTCCCTGTCAAATAAATAAATAAATAAATAAATAAAATCTTTTTTTTTTTAATTAAAAAAAAACAACAAAACAGAGCTGGTTATAAAAAATGTCTATATGTATAACTCAGAGTAGAGTGCTTTCTCCAGAGTGGAAGGCTAAGAACATCAAAGCCAAATAAAGGATTCTTCTTTTCCAATGATGTTTTTCAAACATTCACTTCCTAGAGTAAACCTGCTTTATTAAAACACACACTCTTCCCAAGCCAACTCCCTCCCAACTAATTGACTTCTGTATGCATACTTTTGCCCTTATCCTTTTATTCAATTGTATATTTAAAAAAATAAGGACATGCAGTATTACATTACTAGGACATCTTTGCAGAGATTGGACCCGACTTAAATTGCATTCTCTTTACATTTTGTTACCTGTCAAGAGAGAACCCCTATTTCCCCCCCACACTGTCCATTCATGATCCCATCTCCATCAAGTGAAAAATAATTAAGAATATTCTTAAAGCTGTCTGAAGTGCAACAGCTTTCCAAATTAATAAAAGAAAAACAAATATAAATAAGATAGGTAAATGAGGAAAGTGAACTATCACATTTTAAATAAGCTTCTAACCATAATGGAAACACACTCGTTGCAAACACCACTCACCTTTCATCATATAGTGTTTACTGTCAATACACTTTCACATCTATTACCTCATTCTAGCCTCACTACCATCATGTGAGGGAGGTACTGCAGGAATCATTAATTCTATTTTATAAGTAGGGAAAATGAAGCACAGAGAGATTAAAAACACTTGTCCAAAGTCACACAACTCGTTAATGGTAGCAAGTTATGTATGACTTTTGCCCTATGCTTTAGAGAGGAGCTAAAGGCCAGGACACCACTGGCTGAGCCCAGAGAGATTTGACGCAGTATTTGCAATCTACACTATTTGCAAACTTTCTTACCCTTTTCTGGTCAACTTTTCCTCTTCTGCCATTTCTTTTCTCACTGTTTTCTAGGTTTAGCAGAAGACACTTAAGTCCTTTTCAACAAACCTTTTAGTGGCACTCAAATCACCATTAAAAATGGTGTTAACTTATGAACCTGTGAAGTGGCTGTAAATGTGTGGCTCAAGATGACACTGTCAACGAACAGCGCTGTCCAACAGAACTTTCTATAATGATGGAAATGTTCTCTATTTACACTAATACAGGCACGAATAGCCTCATGTGACTTCTGAGCGCTTCAAATGTGTACAGTACAACTGAAAACCTGAAATTTAAAATTTAATTAATAGCCACATGTGCCTAGGGGCTACCATATTAGACAGCACAGCTGCAGTCTTCAGACAACCCTGGGGTATTAATGATAACCTACATATCTTTATAATTGGTAAAATTATACAGCATGCTCCATGACACCCTTCTTGGAACCTTTCAGAACAGGACCAACGTTTCATTCAACCTACTATTTTTAAAAATTTTCTTTCTTTCCCATTAGGGTTAAATAATCGTCAGTGGAAGAGAATAGTCCGGTGGCATGGGTTTGGGCCCTGCTTGTATAGTTGACAGACTGAACACATTTGAATGCGCTCAAAAGATACATCCCCAAATCCAGCTTCACCATCCAGAATTATAATATAGGGATCCCTCTAGATGTCTCTGTTCCTCTTTGCCACAACAACCTATCACCCCAGACCATAAAGAGTATAAACCCTAAGCATTTAAACTCAAATATAAGGCTTTCTGATCATAACAAAAGAAGCAGGGGGCGCCTGGGTGGCTCAGATGGTTTAAGCGACTGCCTTCGGCTCGGGTCACGATCCCAGAATCCTGGGATCATGTCCCGCGTCGGGCTCCCTGCTCGGCGGGGAGCCTGCTTCTCCCTCTGCCTCTCTCTCTCTTATGAATAAATAAATAAAATCTTTAAAAAAAAAAAAAAAAAGCAGGTAATCCACAGACTTTTCTCCTCCCTCCTCCCATGAGGTACTCATTTGCCAAGGCAGATTAACTTCCAACAGCACTCAAATGAAGACTGCGTGATAAAGTAACCCAGTCTGTGACTCTACACAGTTGTTGAGGAACATCTTGGCAAATAAATCTGAAAAGGGCATGTTTGCTTCTCCAAGAGTAAACTGTACTTAAGAGTAGTAAATGTGCAATCTTTCTATTATATCTAGCTAAAATAGAATGGAAGACATCACCCTGCCAGCCGCCTGGTCCTGTGTTCTTGTCTCTGTCTTGACCTAGACTCCACTACTCAGTTCTGCCACCCAGACCCCAGAGCAGTTCACCTTGAAACTCTGTGTTGTCAAGGCCCCTGATGGCCTCCACTGCATCCTCTGCCCGCTCCATGTGTACGAAGGCATAATCTTTCACGATGTCACATTCGATGACTGGGCCATACTCCTCAAACTTGGCCCGAAGCTCCTGGTTGGTACAGGTGGGGCTGATGTTGCCCACATGCAACTTGGTGGAGGCTTTGCTCTTATTCTTGCTGGCTTCCACGTTGATGTTCACCCCGTGTAGCTTGTAGTGGTGCAGGTTGCGTATGGCATCCTCGGCCGCCGTCTTGTCCTCTATGTGCACAAAGCCGTAGTTCTTAATGATGTCACATTCCAGCACCTTCCCATACTGCTCGAAGAGTGAGCGGATCTCCTGCTCTGTGGCCTCCCGGGGCAGGTTTCCAATGAACAGCTTCACCATCCTGACAAGAGCCTGGGAGGGAAGAAATAAGATTTCCAAAAGTTAGGGGTGGAGTGGGAAATTTCAGTGCATTGCATTTGGTTTAATCCTCCAAAGAAGTTCTTGGCACCTTCAAGATTCAAGACCCTCACATAAACGTTTATTATTTTCTTAATAGAGAGGAAAGGTTTGTACGTTAAGAGTGTGAGATGCGTGTGACACCCCAACAGGAGGTCGGGGTCAGCATGCACTGCACCGTCTATCACTTCCGTGAAATGAGGCGCGTTTAAGTAAGAGGATTGGCTGTTTTATGTCTTAAAATACTCTTTTTGGGGGGGGCAGGAAAGAGAAGAGCTCAAGAAGGGGGCAAGAGGCATATATCTCGAGTGTCCCTAGTAACGAGGTTTTGGAGGGAAATCGGTGTACCTCTCCTCCGTGCAATATTACCTTCAAAGATACTCGAAGAATAAAGAGGCTTCCTTGGCCCCAATCCGGGACCCCCCCCCCAGCGACCTAACCTTCAGCTCTATCGCCCCAACAAAGACTCGACCCGACCCCTGCCCCGCCCCCTCCGGAGACCCGGCCCCGCCTCCTCCCGTTGTCTTCCCCGGACTTCCCGCAGCAAGAGAAACCCAAACCGTGGGCTGGTCCCGTCCGCCAGAGGCCCAGCCCGGCCCACCCTCGGGCTCCCCACACACCCAGAAAACCCCCTCGCACCTCCGGGTGGCGGCGGCGGTGGCGGCGGCTCCCGCGTCAGAGAGAACCCTACAAAATGGCGACGGCCGCTCGAGCCTCGGCGCGACCGGGCCCTTTCTCGCGCGCCAGCTCACGCACGCGCGAGTGCGCGCTGCCTCCTTCCCCTCCCCCTCGCGGGAGCCGGGCGGCCAATCCCGCGGCGGCATACAAATGGCTGCCCCAGGCTAGGCTCCCAGTCGCCCCGACACGGGGGCGGGGCCAGCTGGTGACGACGCTGCGGAGCGAAGGTCAGCCCGCCCCCAGCCCCGGCTAGCCAATCAGCACCCTGGAAGCGGGGGTCGGCGCTCAAGCGTCAGAAGGGCTCCGGACGCAACCACTACCTGGGTGTAATCAGAAGTTCGGGGAGTCGCTAACCATCACAATGGGTCGTGCTATTGGGCCAGTTGGGGTGGGGGTGGGGGTAGGTAGCTGATGACAAAGGGTTACCTCACTGGGTCCTCTAAACGGGGGCTTTCTTGCGGGCTGGTCAGCCACTTTGGTAGCTTGGGTCAACGTGTTAGAGACACGGAAGAGCCACATTTTAAGCAAACGTAGTCAATTTTTGGAGAGCTTTAAATATAGCTTAATATTTTTCATTGCAAGCATCTTATTCGCTGGCGAGGAAACTACCAAAGATGGCAGAGCTGGGATAGCTCTAAGAGGCATCGTATCCAGCCTACATTTATCGGTCACATTTTGTTTGCTCATGCGTGTACGTGGGCTGTTTTTCTCTAATTACAGTATTGGCTCTAATTGTGTGTCCTTCACAGTTCCTGGTCCGTGGTGAATACACCAAAGGAATACTTGGTGCAGAAGCCCAGAGAAGTTCCTTGTTTGGGGCGGGGCGGAGGGACAGGGGTGAGAAAGGGTCTCCAAGTCCACACCAAGCTGCTGGAGGTCTAGGCAGCTGGGACTCCGGGCACTTTTCTAGCATTCAAAATTCAGCTGTGGTGCAAGGGCGCCTCCTGGTGGTAAAAGAGAAGCTATTAGGAGGATTACTCACTGTCACTCTTGAACAAAGAATAGACGTTTGTAGAGATTGATGGATCCAGCTTATCTCTGAGTGGAGCATGCCAGGGTGGTTGTCAGTCACCATTCTTCATTGTGGTGGCTCCATAGAAGCCTTTCTGATACCATCAGGCACAAATTCCCCAGGCTTCTCTCCTCCTCCCCAGCTACTTTGATATGTTTCTTTCACCGAATTCTTTTTGTTTCCCAGCCGGCTATTTCAGAAGAGGCACTGTCCTTCCAATTTTAATACAACTCATGATTTCTCCCAGCTAATTCTATCTACCTCTCCCGTTCCCTCCTCCTCTTGGTCATTCCCTGTTTCTCTCTACACTCAGACTTTTTAAGCATATATGGGGACCTCCTCACCCATTTCTGAAATAGCTCCCACTCATCTTCACTATTAATGTTTTCTGTCTTGGGTCCCTTCCCTGTGTTCCAGGCCAGACTGCTTTGCAAATGGAGAGTCTGAACCTGCTATTGCCCACCTTCGTACACTGTGTTTTGGGTTCTGTCCACCTCTCCCAATACCCCATATTTTCTGAGGTCACCAAAACTAATTTTCTTTTAAGTTTTCACCCCTCTAAGGTTTTCATTTCGTTCACCATCCTTTTCTCCCGTTTTTATACTGTTCCTTCTCATGACTGCACCGTTCCATCTCCTTCCCTCCTTCTATTTCCCTACTCTTTATTCCCTTTTATCTCACTTCCCCTTCTCTCGTAGGCAACCATTCTAATGAGTTTAATGTGTATTATTTTGTTTGTGTTCTTGCCAGACATGTCTTTTCAGTGAGCATTTGCTTTATCCATTTTAAAAAATGTTTTATTGTGGACATTTTCAAAAAGGCACAAATAGAGGATATTATGATGAACTCTTTTGGACCGTTTCTTGACCCAGCTTTGACAGTTACCAACATTCTGCTGACTTTATCTATCCCCTGTACTTTTTTTAAAAAAAATTTATTTATTTGTCAGAGAGAGAGAGAGAACACAAACAGGGGGAGCAGCAGGCAGAGGGAGAAGCAGACTCCCTACTGAGCAAGGAGCCCGATGCGGGACTCCATCTCAGGACCCTGAGATCATGACCTGAGCCGAAGGCAGATGCTTAACCAACTGAGCCACCCAGGCATCCCTGTACTTTTTTTTTTGGACTGGAGTTTTTAAAAGCAAATCCCATGCAGAGAAAGGGGAACCCTCCTACACTCTTGGTGGGAAAACATGCTGGTGCAGCCACTCTGGAAAACAGTATGGAGGTTTTTCAAAAAGTTGAAAATAGAGCTACCCTAAGACCGAGCAATTGCACCCCTGGGTATTTACCCCAAAAATACAAATGTAGTGATCCGAAGGGGCACGTGCACCTGAATGTTTATACCAACAATGTCCACAATAGCCAAACTATGGAAAGAGCCTAGATGTCCATCAACAGATAAATGGATAAAGAAGATGTGGTACACACACACTGGAATATTATGCAGCCATCAAAAAAAATATATCTTGGGGCGCCTGGGTGGCTCAGTTGGTTAAGCGACTGCCTTCGGCTCAGGTCATGATCCTGGAGTCCCTGGATCGAGTCCCGTATCGAGTCCTGCATTGGGCTCCCTGCTCGGCAGGGAGTCTGCTTCTCCCTTTGACCCTCCTCCCTCTCATGCTCTGTCTGTCATTCTCTCTCTCTCACATAAATAAATAAAAATCTTTAAAAAAAAAAAATCTTGCCATTTGCAATGACGTGGTTGGAACTAGAGGCTATTATGCTAAGCAAAATAAGTCAATCAGAGAAAGAATTATCATATGATCTCACTGATATGAGGAATTTGAGAAACAAGACAGAGGATCATAGGGGAAGGGAGGGAAAAATGAAACAAGACGAAACCAGAGAGGGAGACAAACCATAAGAGACTCCTAATCTCAGGAAACAAACTGAGGGTTGCTGGAGTGGAGGGGGGTGGGAGGGATGGGGTGGCTGGGTGTTGGACATTGGGGAGGGTATGTGCTATGGTGAGCACTGAGTTGTGTAAAGCTGATGAATCACAGACCTGTACCCCTGAAACAAAGAATACATTATATGTTAATAAAAAGGAAAAAAAAAGCAAATCCCAGACATGATGTTATTTCGTCTATAAGGACTTTACTATCTACCTCTAATTAGAACATCAGGATTATGCTAATATTATCTAATCTTTATATTAAAATTTCCCCTAGATTGTTGCAAATGTCTTTTTGCAATTGGTTTCTTCTAATGTGGATCTAAACAAGGTCCATCGATTGTGCATTTGGGTAAATTATGTAGATGTTTATGTAAATTGTGTTGCATGGCTCATTGTTTTAGTTTTTTCACTGTGTTGCTGTGTGCTATCTAACCACTGGGTAATACTCCCTAATGTGCAACCACTGTGTTTTACCTATCCGTCTCTATGTGTAGGACACTCATGTTGCCTCCAATGCCCCACTATTATAAACAAGGTTACAATTATTAGCATCATTACAGTAATTATGTGTGCCCCACTGGATCCCTGTGAGAATTTGAGGGGATATAAACCCAGGGTGGAATTGCTAGGTTGCTGGCTCACTGGGTATACATGGAACTAACTTGTCTAAGTAGCGCCAGGTTGTTCTCTGGAGAAACTGTACCAGTCTACCCTGTCACCTGCAGCACATGAGGGACCCTGTATATCAATGACTCTGCCAATGTTGGACATTGTCCAGTTTTCTAATTTCTGCTAGTCTAATAGGTATAAAGTGATATAGCACTGTTGTTTTAATTTGCATTTCTCTGATTACTGATGATTTTAGGGATCTCCTCTTTTTAGTTTTTTTGAGTTTGCTCTTCTGTAAATTTCCTGTTCATATGTTTTGCCTAACTTTCTTAGTGGTTGCAATCTCCTCTTTGTTGTTGATTTGCAGGATTTTCTTGTTTATTCTAGACATTGATCTCTAAATATTTTCCGTCATTCCACTAATTATTAACTTTGTCCATGGTGCCCTTCATTGAACAGAAATTCTTAATTTTTTATAGAATCTAATTAATTTTTGTCTTAAAGTTTGTGCTTTTGCAGTTTTGTATAAGCTGTCCTTTTCTACCCCCCTGAGTCACAAATATATTCTCCTACATTTTCCTCTATTAACAGTCATGTTTTTTACTATTTACATTTAGGTCTGTAGTCAATTTAAAGCGGTACCATCCTGGGGCACCTGGCTGGCTCAGTAGGTGGAATGTGTGACTCTTGATCTCAGGGTCATGAGTTCGAGCCCCACGTTGGGTGTAGAGTTGACTTAAAAATAAAATGTTAAAAAGACAAACAAAAGCAGGGCTGTCCAAACAGAAATATATGGTCAGCCGTCTATGTAATTTAAAATTTTCCAGTAAAGACATTTAAAAAGTAAAATGAAACAGCTGAAGTTCATTTTAATACTTTTGAAACCCAATAAAGCTAAAATATTTCAACATATAATCAGTATAAAAAGTATTTAATGAAATATTTTAAATTCTTCTTTTCCTCTTCAGTTTTTGAAGTTGGTGAGCATTTTACACTTGTAAGCACATTTCACTTTGGATTAGCCACATTTCAGGTGCTCAGTAGCCACATGTGGCTCATGGCTACTGTCTTGGACAGTGCAGATCTAGAGTTCACCCTCGGAGGCCGTGTTTGGTGAGAAGGCAAATCCATTTTTCTCCAAATAATCCACGTTTAGCTGTCCATATTTCTCAGACCTGCGCGTACTGTATTTTTGTGCTCTAATCTTTCTCATAGCCCTCACTGCTCCATTTCATTTGGTCTCTTTCTGGAACTTTCCTTGTCTTCCACTCATATCTGAAGGTGTCTCTCGAGACTTACTTCCTGACCTTATGTTTATCCTCTTCTATGTCTTGCCACCTAGATGATGCTCAAAGCACATCTTCATGACTTCTCCATTCAGTGACTGACTGCATCCTGTAAGACTGCTGTACTTGGCTGCCCAATTTCCACTCACATTTTACATGCTAAAAGGAGCATTTCTTCATTAATTTCTCACTCCCATGTACATTTCCTTCTAAAATTTCCCATTATTGCTTCCCCTCCTAACTCCCAGGCTTGCCCCGTTGCAGTGGAAAAACCCTGTTTCCCTGAGCACTCTACAATGTATGACTTTTTCTTCCTTTGCACAGTTGTACCTGAAGAACAAGAGAAGGTTGTAGTGCTGATGTATTATTCCATTTAGTCCCCCAACAGATTGTTCCAGTCACATTTATCCAACATGTTGACTGTGGAATACTTCTGAATCTGCTTTTCTTAAGAGAAAGGGAGAATTATTTTGTGGGCTGTCTGGTCTACCAGCTGTCACGTTTGGAGACCATTCTGGGGCTGTGTTGTGCGAGTCCCAGGCCTGCACACACCTGACCCTGTCTTAGTCATGGCTGATGATGGTCAGGGGTCTACTCAGCCAGGGCCCTTGGCCAATTATGCTAAAGACACGGCTGCTTAGGGGAGGGGGTGGGGGGATGGGTGAAATAGGTAATTGGGATTAAGGTGTGTATCTGTCGTGAGGAGCACTGGGTGATGCATAGAAGTGTTGAATCACTGTATTGTATGCCCAAAACTAACATAACACTGTATGCTAACTATACTGGAATTTAAAATTTTTTAAAAAATTACAGATAGGGCTGCTTCTCTGGAAAGATCTTCTCTGAGCTCCCAAAAGAAATGGTTGTTTGTTTATGGGAAACAGTGAAAGAACAAAGCTTTTCCTGTAGGAGACCACCAAGGCAATACTGTTGCCCTGAAACTTCAATTGCCAAGCCAGAGACAAGGGAGAAAGCTACCTACTCTTTTTTTTTTATACTTCACCAGATCTAGAGTATATTCTGTATTTGTGTGTGTTTACACACTTGTGGCTTCCCAGAGTAATGTCATCCTATTGGTCAGTGGATTGGAAACGTGCCACTTATCTGACCCCTGTCTGAACTCCCTTGATCCTCTCTACTGGGGAGGAGACAGAAGATGGGGTCAGTAATCACCCCCACGTGCTCCATTCTCCACTGTCGGGCTGAGCAGTGGCTGAGACTTGCTTGGGCAATTCAGTCTTTCATTTTTGGAAAACAGTCGAGAGAGTCATGAGTAAAGAAAGTTGTGTACCAGGGAAGGAGTTGATCACTGCCTTTTAACATTAGTAGTGCTTGTTACCATCACCCTGACCCATGGCGAACTTCTTGGGTCTAAAAAGAGGCTTGTCATTGGTCAGCCCAGCAAACTGGAGGTCATGATCATGGGGAAATGAAACCGGGCTAAGGAGGCTCTCAAAATAATGTGGTTCTTTGAGGGCTGGGAGGCTGGGGGCAGAGAGGAAACCTGACATACAGGAGACCAGAGCCAGAGGCAGGGAGGCTTGTGGTCAGGAAAGCAAAGACACCCGGAAGCAGAAAGAGAAGCTGAGCTGTTTAATCACCTCCTTGGCCAGACTCAAGGCTGTGGCTGCCCCCGAACCACTCACACCTGGAAGCCACTGAGTGTCGCTGGAGATGGAGTGGCCGCTTGAATCAGAGGGTAACTTAGGATGGGAAGGGGGAGCTTCGGCGTCTCTGACTCGGTCATCTGGCAATCTTGCCCCCAGGTCCTGCTTCAGCTCTGAGAGGTTCCTGGCTGGTTCCCAGGGGCAAGGAACTGAGGGGCATGCCCTTGCTGCGGTGGGAGAATGACCTGAGGCAGGGGCAGCCGTGCCCACATGGCCTCTGTGGAGGGTGCAGCACTGCCCGCACCCGGGTCGGGGTTGGGGTGTAGGACTGGGGGGAGATGGAGGACGTCAGGAGGTGGGAGTGGAATTGGGGGTCGCCTGGGTCCCACCACCGGTCTGGAATTAAATAGCAGAAGAGGAGCGTTGCCCTTGGGAACACTGACTTGTCCTCCGAGACAGTTCCTGGTGATGGGCTGACCTTGGCAACAGACCCTAGCAGCAGGCAGTTGTCCTGACAAGAGGGTGGTCCCTGTTGACGGTCCCTGGCAGTTTCCTGAATTGAGGGAAGAAGCTGGCCCAGGAGCCTTGGGCCCCCCTCCCCGCCCACTACTTGCTCTTCTTGAAGAAGCTGAAGCGTTTTTCTCTCTCTCGTTCTCGGCCATCCTTGCTGCGAAGTACGACAGGCCCCTCGGCCCCAGCCGGTGACACTGGGGGCATGGTCATGGCCCGGGTCATGCCGCGGGCAGCACTGGGCACCGCCGGCTCTTCAGGCTCTCCGGAGGCGGAGGACGCCGTGGTAATGGCGGCACTCACCACCCGCAGCCAGGAGCTCATCTCTGCCTGCACAGGGCACAGAGGGGTGGGTGCTCAGCCGCAGGGCAGCCGGAAGCTGCCTCCGAGAGCTGGCAGAGAAGCGACGGGGCGATCAAGAAGGGGAAGACGTTTTTGTGCGGCTTTCACTGACATCCAGGTGGCCTGATGGCGAAGGAGACCCTTACTCGAGGAAAGAGGGAGAAGAGGGAAGAAAGGGGAAGCTGCAACTGGAATGTTCTGAGAGTGGCGCGGAGAGACAGGGGCGTGGGAGGAGAAGGGGCCAGCTCACCTCATCCTTGGCCTGGAATAAATACTCTTTTCCATCCTGTAAGCTGTTGGGAGAAAAGAGAAACGTCAGGGCAGAGCTGAGAATGTGGGATGGCTGCATGAGAGCTGGGCAAGAGCTAGGTTAGCAGGCCGAGGCCAGGCTGGGGAACACGCGGCTACAGCCCCTGGCGCCAGACCAGACACGTCCTGCACATTCTTCAGATTCCCAGGACTGTGCAGAAGCAAACCCTTGCCGTTCAGCTGCTGAGGATCATGGTGAGCTCATCTGCACCCCAGGCCATGCCTCCTGCTCTGGCTGCTTGCTGGCAGGCAGGGGCAAGCCCTGGGAGGCCGCAGCGGCCGGGAAGCGCCAGCACCCTCCCTTCAGATTTCCCATCCGGGATCATTATCTTGCTTGCCATCGTCAGCAGTCAGGCCTGCATCTTGGGCCCCCTGCTCCCCTTAGTGTGGAATACAACCAGAGTCCCCCAGCTTTCCCTCATGTACATGGCTGGCCCCAAACGCCCAGCCCTATAACGCTATTCCCTCTGCTTCTAGCCTGTGGCTCCCCTTTCCTTTGTATCGCCCCCAGTTCCCCGCACCCCCCATCCCCAGGGCACCTCCCACTCCTACCCCAGCTTGAAGACGTGTTTGCGTTTTCGATAATCAAAGGCAACGCTGCCCTGGGCCCTGGCCAGGCTGACAGGCACTTCTCCGTGGTATGGCACTCCCGTGCTGGCTGCCTTGGCGTCCTTATAAAAGCCGAGACTCCCACGCCGCAGGACACAGTACACGTTTTGCCACGACCTGGGCGGGACCGTGATGCAGGTGACATGGGTGATCAGTCTCTGCGGGGGCCTAGAACCCTGGGACTAGCTCGGATGTCTGAGGACTGCCAGTACCACTCCTATCTTTGAGCTCCTCGTCTTTCCCCCCTCCCCCGACCCTCACCTGAGGCCCCACTCTTCTGCTGGGTCCTCCCTCTGTCCCAGAGGACCCTCCTCCTACAGGGCACCTCCCCGCTGTCTACGGAGGAGGAGGCTGCAGGGAAGGCCAGGCCCAGTACCTGTTGGCAGCCTTCTTGCCGAAGGCTTCCATCTCCTGTTTGCGACACAGCATCCCCTCCATCTGTTCCTGGGCACAGAGCTCGGGGCCTCGAGGGGGCAGAGTGGCAACCCGGGCTGACTCGGATGACCTGCTCTGGGGCATCATAGGAGGGGCTGGGCCCCGCGTCCGGGCCTGCTTCTCTCCCCGGGGCCCATTGGCCTCATCCCCGGTGCCGGACCCCTGTGGGGAAAATGGAAAACAGTGTCAGCGTCAAAGGAGCAGATGGGAAATACCTCGCCTGAATGTCATGACGCTTGAAGTCCAAAAGCTGGTCTTCCTGGCCGCCGTGTGTCCTTTGGGCCCCCACCCTCTCCTGTGCCCAGCACCACCACCACCCCCTGGCTCACGCCCGTCTGCACCCCTCCATCTCCCGGTTACTAACACCCACACTTCTGGGAGAAACTCACAGGTCCTTCTGCAAAGCTGCCGTGCTCAAGTCTCTGTTGTTCCAACAGGGGCTACAAGGACAAGAAGCTGTAAGAGGACGTGCAAGATGCGGGGGGACTAAGATCCTGATGGGGGTGCACAGGGCAGCGGGGGTCACCTGTGGGGACTCTGCATCTGCACAGACTCCGTTAACGCTGGCCTGCTGTGTGGACGCCGGTAGCCGGGGGTGGGTTCTAGAACAGCAGGAGGTGACACGGAACGTTAAGCCCTTGCGTTGCTGAGACTTAGCCTCCTCCTCCTCCTTCCCCAGGTGTCCCCGCTCTCACCTGTCCCAGGCAGCATCAGGAGCCGTCTGGCTGTCCACCAGGTCCCCTTCAGGCTGACTGGCTGTGGGCTCTGGAGCAGGGGGCTGTCTCCTCCGTTCCTCCTCCTCCCTCTTTCTTTTCCGCTCCTTCTCCTGCTCCTCCAGCTGTCAAAACATTCTGGGATCAGAGCATAGAAGGTCTCACTTAAGAGGACCAGGGCACTGGGGAAAGTTGAAAGGCCTCTGCTCTAGCCTGATGAAATAGAAAGGATAGAAAACAGAATTCCAAAAGAAGGTGGGGATTAGAAGCAACGGGGCAGATGGTGTCTGTAGTGTCACCCGGTGGAGGGGGGGGGGGGAGGACGGATGGCTCCTAAAGCTGTGGTGACAAGCGGCACTCTTGGCTCACATCGGGGAGAGGCTGGTGCAGCAGTAAGAGAAGATGCGTTTCCTTCAAGCGGGAGAGATCACAGGCCTGGGGCAGTGGGAGGGGGCGGGCATTCCTGGGGTCCCGCACTCCTCACCGCGGTGAGCTTCTCCAGCGCGCTGAAACGCTCCTCCCAGGCCACCGCTGACTTCTGGAAGGCCTCGTGCCGCTTGATGAGGCTCTCAACTTCGTCGACTGTGCAACCCAGCTCAGCACTTCGCACCAACGGCTCTTGGCTGCACAGCCAGGCCTCCGCCATACCCGCGTCTCTCCCAAATACGAGCACTTCCAAAACTGCAGGGGTTGGGGGGGGTGCCACAGGGAGATGGCAGGTCAGAGCACCAGCAGAGCCCTATAGCCACAGCCCTTGGAGAACAGGGACACGGAGGAAGCTAGTGCCCCAGAGCAGGGGCACCGAGCAGAGCCAGGCAGTGCCAAGGGTGGGCACCTTGAGTTCCATGCCCAGGCCTCTTGGTCTTACCTACTCTGGACACAACAGGTTACGGGACCCCCAGCCCCTTCTCCCGAGGCCTGGCCCCCGCCGCAGCTCACCAAGCTGGAGCCAGTCCATCTTCTCCTGCCACTTGTCTGCTGTCTCCTGGCGCCGTGCCTGCAGCTGAGACAGCTTCTCCGAG
>NC_058413.1:5906112-5939131 GCF_002201575.2 Neomonachus schauinslandi | reverse complement strand
GGGGGGGGGGGGGGGGGGGGGGGGGGGGGCGGTGCACAGAGACATGAGTTAGCACCCAGTGGGACCTTTCCAGGGTCCCTGGAGGATTCACACAGGGAACTGGTGACTTCTGATGTCAGGAGGCAGACGGTTCTGGGGGAAAGTTGGAATGGGGAAATCCCTGAACAGCACTGAGGGGAGAGAGGGATTTCTACGAAGGAAGAATGAGAGGAAGGAAGGAGACCCAGAGGAGCAATCAGCATTCAGGCCTCCCCACCATGAGGATGGCCTGGTGGCGCCCACACCTCCCCCACCTCCTCAGCTGCATAGTGGCTCCTGGCAAGCAGTCCCTGGCCCATGTCGATGCATGAGGAGAAGCGGTCGGCCCTGGCGTCTATCTCTGCCTTGATGCCCTGATGGTTCTTGATGACCAGGTCTGCAGAGGACACATCCCTGGGGGCACAGAGACCATGTACTGCTGTGTCCATAACCCTCTCCTGGCCACCAATCCCCCGGAGACCGCAAAGCACCGGGGGCCTCACCGGGGCCGCTCCTGGGCGTCCATCTGCAGGTTCACCCCATCCATCCACAGCATCAGCTCCCGGACAGCCTTGAAGAAGCGGAACTTATCCGTGGTGTCCAGCAGTAGCTGACGGCGGGCAGCAGAGCTTCCCTGAAGCTGGGTCCAGGCCTCGGCCACGGCCTGCATGTGACGGCCGATCTCCTCGGCTTTGTCTCCGGCATAGGCCTTCTGGAGCCGGTGGCCATCATCCTGCACCTGCTGGACCTGCGGGACCCCCGGCTCGGAGTGAGGTAGCGCTCGGTGGACTCAGGAGCTGGGGTGTCCCCAGTCCCGGTCCCTGTTCTCCACCTCCTGCCCATTTTACCAGCCAGAGAGGCAGAAGGGAGAGCAGAGGGTGGGGGGCTGGGACAAATGAAGGCTGGTGCCCAGCATAAGCCTTGTCACACCCTGCCCTGCTGGGTCTCAACAGGGGGCCTGGGGAGTGTGGGGGAGCAAGCCTTTAACGGGACCCCTGGCCAGTCGAGCTTTTAGAGGCCTGTCCAGGACACATGGGACCCCAGACCTCGCTAGACTGGGTTCAGCTAGAAGGGACGTGGGTAATGGCTGACTGGGTTTAAACAGTTGGAGGAAGAACCTATGCTTATTTGGTGGAGGCCTGGAGCTCCAAGCTGGGTGGGACCAACAGGCGGATTTCAGTACAATATGAAGAATCTAGCCTTTGGGACCATCTGAAAATGTCACGGGCCCTCCAGAAGGCTTGTGCACGCCGTGGCTAGACACCCCCTGGCCAGAGAGGTTTTCCTGGAATCCTTCTAACCTCGTCCCTAAGTGTCCCTCCAGAGGATGCCATCCCCCCTGCCTTTCTGCACCACCGCCCCGCCGTTTCCCACCAAGTCTCCCTGGAGCCAGCCCCCACCTCGCCGCACCAGGGGTCGGGGGGGCGGACCTGGGCGCTGAGGGCCTGGATGTCGTGCTCGAAGGCGCAGTGCCGGCGCTGCAGGGCCTCGGCCGCGTTGAGGTCGCGGCCGGTCCCGTCGGGAAGCTGCTGCTGCTTGTGCTGCGCCCGCGCCAGGGCCTGGCGGGCCCCATGCAGGAAGCGCTGCAGCTCGTGGGCCGCGGCCAGCACCTGACCCCGCGTGTCCAGCAGCTCGAGCAGGTCAGCCCAGGCCTCGTTGAGACTGTCTTTCCACTCGGCCACGGTGGCCCGGGCGGCGTGGCCCCCGGCGATGAGCCCGTTGGCCAGTGCGTTGGCGCTGTCCACGCGCTCCTGACCGATGGTACTCGTGTCCCGGGAAAATTCTCGGAATTTGTCGCGGAGCATCTGGAGGAGACACGGACAGTGCCGTGACGCCGGTGGACGCAGTCCCCGCCTAACGCGTGAGTCTTCTCGCCCCAAACCGAGAACCCACTCCTCTCCCTGGGCCACACAGGCCAAAACAGGTTTCTTCCGCAGGGCGGCTGCTTTCCATTTACCCCGGATGTGACTGAGGCCCCCAGCCCCCAGCAAAAGCCCTGGGGGTGCTTGGAACCTTTGGCCTTCAGACAAGGATACCCTAACTATGGTCCATATATCTGCACTCATGAGGGTCCAAGCCCCCAAACTGTGCAGAGGAACCTCAAGTCCCCCGTGCTGTTGAGAATGATTGGAATTTCCTTTTTGCCCACATCTACGTATAGGCCCCATGACCTCCGTTCTGCACAGTTCTTCAAATACCCAAGGACGGCTCCTGCTCAGCCTGCTCTCCTGCCCCCTGCCCCTGGGCCCTCCCCGGTGGGTCCTCTACTCCTCCCAGGGCTGCCCTGCGGCTGGTGTCCACCCCACACTCACAGTCACGTGCTCATAGTCCTGGCCCAGCTCGTGAGAGGCTGCCACCACCTCGCGCTCCTGGATCCACTGCTCCAGGTCATCCAGCTCGCGGCGGAGCTGGCAAAGGCGCAGGTGCTCCTGCAGGCGCTCCCGCCGCTCTCCGGCCAGCTCCTTGAGGCCGGCATACAGCTTGTCCACCTGGGCTTGGCGGATTGAGAGCCGCGTGCTGCGGGGGCGGGGCAGGCACCGCAGGACTCAGGATGCCGGGCTCTGATCCGTAGCCTGTTCCATAGAGTCCTGTCCGCTCTGGCCCCCCAACCACCTGCCAGGTCCCTGCCTGTCCAGCTCTCTAGACAGTTCTGTACACATGTAGTACCGAAGGCTCCGCAATCCCCGCACCACCCCGGAACCAGCTCCCGTCCCCCCAGGAGCTGTTCTCCCCTTCGTTGGCAGCTGTGCTCACCTCTCTGGGTGGTTGTGGTCAATCATGTCTTGGCTGCTGGCTGCCAGCTGGTGGATGGTCTGAGCGTAGTTGGCCAGGGCTTGCTCCAGCCCCTGATGCTTCTTCACCTCCGCCTGGGCGCTGAGCTCGTCCTGGGGACGACAGTGGGCATCAGGGAGGAGGGTCTGCGGGGAGAGAGCGGCAGCCCCCGCAGCCTGAGCTCTGCCCTGCCTCTCACCTTGGCTTTCTCCTGGCCCATCATGTGTAGCTCCTGCTCACCCATCCAGGCCTCTGCCTCGGCGGCATCGCGGTAGAACTGCTGGGCCCGCAGGGCCTCCTCCAGTCGCTTTCCTCGAAGCTCCAGCTCGCAGCTCAGGCGTTTCCACATTTCCTGCAGCTCAGCCAGCTCGGGGCCTGCCGCTGCCGCGCCCAGAGCACGCTGCCGCTCCGTGAGGTCTGCGATCCGCGGCTCATGGCCCTGTATCTCCTTCTGCAGGGTCTGTCCACAGCGGTGGAAGAGGACACTCTGACAGGGGACCCCCTCAGCCTCCCGTCCCCTACACCTGCTCCACATCCATCTGGCCCCTCACTCCCAGTCCTCTCTCTCCCTGTGCCCTCCTCACTTGCCCCCTTCTCTGGCCTAAGGTTGGGATGGTAGCACCCCTTCAATCTGCCTGATCTGCCACAGAGGGAGCCCATCCTCCTGCAGCGAGGGAAGGCCCACCACTGAAGTGTAGGATTGCACGCAGCCTCGAGCGGAGCCAGAGAAACCCCAAGGTTTTTTAAGAAAAGACAAACTTCCGAGTCTGGGAGGCTCTTGGGACCTTTTCTTTTGCCTTTAGCCTCGGCCTCACCTGGTTTTTCTTCATGAGAAGCTGGACACTGGGCAGGTCCTTGCCGTGCTCCATGGAGCTAGCCATGGGCAGCCGCTCTGTCACCCACAACTGCATGAGAAAGAGGGCGTCCGTGGAGGTCCAGGGGGCAAAGCAGGAGTAGGGGTTGGACAGTGGGGAGGCCTGGGGGGAGGTTTTCTAGGGCTCCTGGTGTGTGTGTGTGCTGGAAACAGTCATCTCTGAGTCTGAGGTAAAGGGACCTCAAAGGCATCCCCAAGGCATCCCGTGTTCAGTGCCAGAGGGAAGAGACAACAGCACCGCTGGCATCTCTCCAGCATCCAGGAAGAAGACTAGAAAGTGAATGGCAGGGAGCAACTTGCCCCAGTGACACCACCCCATCGCAGACCCTAGGAACTCACGATCTCGTCCTCCACGTCCCGGTGGAACTGGTGCTGCTCTCGAGAGGCTTGCAGGCGCCGGCAGCGCTCCGCCATGGGCCGGGACAGGGCCCGGAACTTCTCCTCCACGGCCCTCGAGGTCCGCTCCACCTCCCCCGCACCCTGGTCCTCCTGGGCCAGTGCTGTCGCCTGGGCCTGGATGGCCTCCACCTCCTTCTCTCGCACAGCCATCTCCCGTTCCAGCATCTGCAACCCGGGCGGGGGGGATCAGCACACGTAACGCTGGTGTAGCCAATGGAGATTTCTTATCCCCGGAGCTCACCCTACGGAGAGCATCTCCTCGTGGCCTAGCTCGGTGGATCTCAAACTTTAATATCCCTAAGAGTCCGGGGCTGTGTGATAACTGGGCCAGTTATCAGTTTACTGCCTCTCAGGCCCAAATTCTTCTCGGTTCCAGGTACATCTTACCACGTTTGGGCCACTGACCCGGGTCCACATTTCTCATTGCCAGCTGGTGCAATGCTAGGCCTTGTGAGTAGGGGGCGCTAGAGGGTCACCCCAAGGCACAGGAAGGGAAGGTGCTATTTCTGGTTCCAGTGTGCCTTTCTTCTTGCTCCTGAGGCAAAACTGCCCATGGCGTGCAGGGAATCCAGTGGTTCTCGCCCTCCAGCAAGTTTTGCTGGCATCCCAGTGGCAACTTCCTACTGGCCAGTCTTGGCCTGCCAGCTCTAGACCTGCTTGGTCCCGTGATAACCCCAGCAAAGTTCTACAACATCCAGCGGGCCTCAGCCCTCTCCACGGAGGTCTGAAACTCAGCCTTGGGGGGTGGGGTCGGGGTGGGGGGAGAGCATCTTGTTCCTCCTTGGGTACCCCTCCTCAGCCCCAGAGAGAGTAGCTGCTCCCTACATCTGCTATTCCTGTACTCTTTACAGCAGGGACCAGCAAATCCAGCCCCCTACCTGTTTTTGTAAATAAAGTTTTATTGGCACATAGCCACATCCATTACACATATAATTTAACATATTGCCTATGGCGGCTTTTGCCCTACAAGAACAGAGTTCTTGTGACAGAGACTGTATGACCTACAGAGGCCAAACTGTTACTGTCGGGCCCTTTATAGAAAAATGTCTTCTGATCCCTGGTTTTCATTTCTCTTTACCCTTTTTGGTGAACACCTTTTACTAATTGATACTTCTTTTTATTAAAGTTTCCTTGTTTAAGTTGGAACATGGGTTCTGTCTCCCGACTTTTACTCTGACTGATACACACTCCTAGAGATTCTGATACGGTGGTCCACGGACCTCGCTTTGAGAACTGCCGGGAAAGATGTTGTCCGTGAGGCCTTAGAATGACCTCCCAAATCTCAAGAGCTACAGACTCCCTCCTCCTTTCTGCTGCCGTTCACCATCCCCATCACAGGCCTGCAGAGCACCTGTTGCTTCTTGAGCAGAATGTTGACGCTGGTGAGGTCCTTGCCATAGTCGTCAGAGTGCAGCTGGGCCTGCAGGCTCTCCAGCCAGCTCTCCAGGGCAGAGCAGCTCTGGGCAAACAGCTCGGCTCGGTTGGCATCGAAGAGGCTGCGGGCCTTGGCCTGGGTGGTGCTCTCCAGCCTGTCCCAGCGCTTGTGCAGGTCCTCCAGCTTCTCGGACACCAAAGCTTTCAGCTCTGGCTTCTCGAGGGTCAGTTCCCGCCCTTCCTGGGGGATGGGACACAGAAGGGGTCAGCGTCAGAGTTAGAGATCACTGAACTTTATGGGTCAGTAGCAGACCAGGGAGCTAAAGGGCAGTAGGAACCTGAGGTGTAGGCAATAATTCCAAGTTCTTGGGTATTCTCCACAACACACTCATCTCAAAGGTTTCAAACCCCTTCTAAACCGCTTCGCCTCCAACCCCCCCGCCGGCTGATTACCCCCTACTTGTTCAAGGCCCAGCTCAAAACCTCATCTCAATGAAGAAGCCACGGAGACCTCCACTGTGTCGGGCTCCCTTGTGCTTATGGCTTCTGGGGTTAGGCACACATGGTCTTGTGTATTTGCCACCCCCTCCTGTTTCTCAGTGAGTCACCCCTCACCTGGGTTATGTACGTGCGAGTCCCACCGCTCTCCCCCCTCCCAGCTTTTCTGCTTGAGGACTTTGGTTGCTGGGGAGGTGAGGGAAGCATGGTCTCTTGACCTGTATGCAAGGCAGACGGGAAGTGCCCGAGAGTTAGTGCCCTAGGAAGCAGCCCTCAGCCAGTGACAGACAGGGAGCTGGTGGACAAGAACTCGGCGTTCGTGTGCGCTGGTTGGGAGAAAGTGGCTGCGTGTTCTACAGTCTCCCAAGGTGCCTCATTCGGACTGAGTGCCAGTTGCCTCCTGGGGTGACTGGTATGTCCTTGGACCCATTATCGAACACCTTGCCTTCTCCATCCCAGCTTCCCACTCCCCTACTAGTGTTTTCTGTGCTCCTCTCCCACATACGCGGCCTGTACTGGAAGCCTTGTTTCAGGGTCTGCTTCTAGAACACAAACCAAGGCACTGCCTTGAGGCCACTTTATGCATGGCTGTCAGGATGAACAGTTAGAGTCTAGCACTGCCTGGGTAACTTCATGAACCTTCTGCACGATCCACACGTTGACGCACAGTCCTTACGTGTGATCAAGGCTTTTCATGACCTGGCCGACCAGGCTTTTCCCACCTTTTTTCCCATGGGGCCCCTTTCCACATTCTGTGTTCCTGCCAGACTGACTTACCCCCTTGTTCCCATACCGGCACCCCACTTCCACACCTCAGGTTTCCTGTTTGCACTGTTTTCTCTACCTAGAAACATCTTTCCTCCAATATCTCTGCTTGTCCAAATTCTACTCATCCTTCAGGGACTGCCCTGGAGGCTCCTGCCTCTAGGATTCCTCTACCTCCTCTCTCCTTGTAAACAAAGTTTTATTGGCACAGAGCTTTACGGGCACACCCAGAGGGCCCAGGCTTTATCAGGCCCTCTCTTACTGCAGTTGTCATATTCTGCTTTGGATTTAACTTAGGTGTTTGTGGATCTGTCTCATATCCTGGCTGTACTGTCATTCCTCAAGGGTGGAGCCCACAGTAGAATTGCCTTCATTCCCCCTCTTGGTGCCCAATACAATGCTTTGCGTATAGCAGCACCTAGGAAATATTTGCTGAACAAATGGAAACACTAGACATACACTGGTCTCCTCCTCTCCCCAACCATCATGACCTTGAGGGAAGGAAAGTGTCTTTTCACGTATCTTGCAGGGTGCTGAGCACACATAATGTCGCCCGGGAACACTTGCTGAGTTGAAATAAAGTTTTACCTATGCTCAGCTCTAGAAGAAGTGGTGGGTTTAGAGACCAAGTACCAGGAACAGTAAGGCTCGAAAGCAAGGCTTGGCAAATTGTGCTCTGTGGGCCAAATGCGGCCCCCACCTGTTTTTATAGATAAAGTTTTACTGGAACACAGCTATACTCAATCATTATATATTCTCTATGGCTGCTTTTGCAGAGAGTTGAGTAGTCACAGCAGAAACTGTGTGGCCCGCAAAGCGAAAATATTTACCATCTGGCCCATGGCAGAAGTTTGCTGACCCCTGCTGAAGAGTGTCATCCTGCTCTGGACCTAGGCATAGTTACCATGCTGACTCAAAGCTGCAGTTTGGCTCCCTACTCATTTGTGCTTTCCCAAAGTTCTGGAGTCACTGTCTCAGAGACCTAAGACTTTTGTTCCCCAGACCCTAAGTTTCCATCTTGGAGGTTTGGCACCAGAGACCCCATGACCTCTAACCCTGAAAGAACCATAGCCTGAAGCCAGGATCCTCCCCTGCACTGTGGCCAGGATCGTGTCCGGAGGAGGACCCAGGGCTCTCTTCTTGCTGCTGCTGTCACACCACTCACCTTATCTACTTTGTCCAACCAGTCTTTGTTGGCGGCCAGCTCGGCCATGAACGCCTGGTGCTTCTGCCACTTGGTGTGCAGGTTGCGGGCCTCATCATAGGACACGTCCTGGGCTGTCAGCATCTTCTCGTCAATCCAGAGCTTCAGCTGGACCAAGCACAGAGCAGGGGTGGAGAAGGGCAGAGTACATTTCAGATGCGGTGAGGCATAAGGGGATGAGGTGAGCTGGGAGAAGTGGTGGATGTGGGGGGAAGCCAGGCAGGGGTCCACTTCCTCAGGTGATACTGCAACGGTCTTATTCTAGGCTCAGAAAGCTGGGGAACATTAGCAAAGGGATGGCTGGGGAATGTGGGAGGGGACATGGGGGAACAGAGCCTCACCTCGTGACAGTCCTGTAGGAAATGCTGCTGCCCTCGGTTGTCCCGAAGACGGCCCAAAAGCTGCTGCACCGCTTCTTGATTCTTCTTGTGTCTGTAATGACAGTCCCTTGTGAGGCCCTCGAACTCACTGTCAAAGGGCTATGACCCTGTAACTAACCTAGAAGCCTTCAGTCCTCTTGCTATGGGGACAATGCCTTCTGGGAGCACTGCAAGACAACCCGGGATTATGGATGTCCGCCATCCAGCTAGGCCAGTGGACTTCATCTCCCCTGGTGTGGGGGAAGCAGAACTTCCCAGCTCATGGCTTAGTCCCTCTCTGCCCACTAAGTTCTTCCTCCTCTACTTTTCATCAGCCCCCACAACCATCTGTCTGTGCTGCGTTCTCCAACTTCTTCATCAGTGGAACTGGCCAGGCTCTTCTCGCTCACTTCCCCACCAGGGCTCCCATGTACCCACTGTCTTCATCATACCTCCTCTCGATGGAATCGGCTTTCTCCTGGATCTTCTCGGCGTGGATGTTGCCCCCAGACACCAGCTGGCGCCCAGCCTCCAGCAGCCCGCGGATCCGCTCTCCGTTGGCATCCATGGTGCTCATGAAATCTTCCAGTTTTTTTATGGCGGCATCCGCAGCTTGGAGAGTCCCTGGCATCTCCGTGTGGGACAAAACGTATTCCTGTGGGGGAGGAGAGGTATGCAGCTCACTTCTCAAAAGTACTTGTCGACTTTTCAGAAGGGACCTACTGAAGGATGCATCAGACGTGGAGCCCAGCTGGGGAGGGGAGGGTGGACGGTCTGGTTCTGAAGACATTGGGGGGGGGGTCCTGATTATGCCACAGGCTTGCAAAGTATCAAGGGAGCTGGGCAGGAGGACCTTAACAGCCCAAATCCTGTTCCAAATTATTTCTGGCCACTGATTTAACAGTTACATGACAAGTCAGGTTTTTTATTTCTCCTCAAGTCAGTTTCGGCAGGTTATATTTACTTTTTTTTTTTTTTTAAGTAAGTGCTAAGCCCAACATGGCCCTTGAACTCACAACTCTGAGATCAAGAGTCACATGCTCCACTGACTAAGCCAGCCAAGCACCTACATCTTGGTTTTTTTGTTTTTTTTAACTCCTATATTTTTCTTGCACGTTCTCCCTGTCCATCCTGGTTCCTCAATTACTCCACCCGCTGTCCTTTCCTCCTCATCCGCCTTTCTCTCATCCACACTTCCCTGTCCTTAGTCCCCTCTTCTTCCTGGGTGGGACTCTGTGTCCCTGCTCTCACCTGGCTGCTGAGCACGCCCTCGGCCTGGCGCGCATCCCGCAGGAAGCCTTGGAAGCCATGGGCCTGGGCCAGGCGGCCTTGCCGGCTCTCCCACATGCGGCCCAGCTCCTCCCAGCCGGTGCCCAGGGCTTCCAGTCGCTGCCGCAGGAAGAGGCACTGAGGATCAGCCTGGTCACGGGTCACCTCCTCACCCAGGGCCCGGAGCCGGCTGTACTCCCCGCGGGCCCGCTCCACCTCTCCCCGCAGGGCTGCGTGTTGGGCCAGGAGGGCCTCTGCCTCGGGCAGGGTGGCTGGCCCTTCTTCAGAGGCCACAGAGGTCTGCGTGCGACCGAGCCACGCCTGGAAGTCATCTAAGCTGCGCAGGAAGTCCTGCAGCCTCCGCGCCTCACCCAGTGACTCCTCCCGGCGTCGCATGGTGGCCCGCAGGTCTTCCCAGCCAGCTTGGACCTCTCCAAGCCGGGCATGGATGGCAGGGGCTTGGGCGGGGTGGCCAGCGGCCAGGGCACTGGCCTCTCGAGTCAGTTCGCCCACCCGGGCGGCGATGGCCTCCAGGTCCCGCTCGGTGCCGGCCAGCTTCCGCTGCAGCGCCAGCACCCCGGCCAGGTCATTGCCCAGGCCCTGGGTGGACTCGATGACCTTGGTCTTTTCTCTCATCCAGGCCTGGGTCTCTGTGCATTCTAAGTGGTAGTTCTGGATGCTCAGGGCTGACGTCAGAGCTGCCTTCTTGCCATCGGCCAGGGTCCGAAACTGCTGCCACCTGAGGGGGGGGGGGGGTCTGGTGTCTGGAGCTGCTCAGCTTCCCTGCGCTGTCCAGGTATATCTGGAAGCTTCTTCCCTGCCTCTCCTTTGGGATATTCTACCACCTGCTTGTGCTGCGTTAAAGAGGCCGTTCCCGGCTCATCCTCCCTTGACTCCTTGATTACTCCCCGTCCAGGCACAAGCCTTTTTGGACTACCTTCACCCCCTTTCATTCCCTTCCTCATTGCCCACCTCTGCCCCACAACATACTCCAGATGGCCTTCCTTCCTCATTTTTAGCCTCCGTACCATGCCCTCTAGGACTCTCCCTTCTGGCTGCCATCCCTGTCTGCTGCATCCTTTCTTGGTTCCCCTCCCCAGGCCCACCTGTGGTTGAGCTGCTTCTGGGTATTGACAATGCTGTCCTTGCCCGGGGGGTTGGCCTTCAGCAACTGTTCCGCAATGTCGTTCACGGCAGTGATCCTGGCTGCAAGGGCGTTCATCTCGGGCTCCAAGGTCTCGAACCTGAGCGGGTGGAGGAGGGTGCAAGAGGTGGCCATGGGTCGTGGAAGTGGTGATGTACCAGCCCACCTCCCCTAAATGCCCAGGAAAATGCCTCTCTGTCAACGTGCAGCTGATTCTCTGCACATCTTAACCTACGCGGTCTGCAGTATCTGTGGGTCAAGTGGGGAACCCCAAGTACCCCCAGACAAGTAGAAAAACAATAATCTCTAGAGTGCTCAAGAAGATGGTGGAAGTTAAATATCAGGAACAGTTGCAGAAGCCAAAGTAACACCTGGCCCAACACCTCATTCTTTTTTTTTTTTTTAAGATTTCATTTATTTATTTGAGAGAGAGAATGAGAAAAGAGAGAGAGAGCATGAGAAGGGGGAGGGTCAGAGGGAGAAGCAGACTCCCCGCCGAGCAGGGAGCCCGATGCGGGACTCGATCCCGGGACTCCGGGATCATGACCTGAGCCGAAGGCAGTGGCTTAACCGAATGAGCCACCCAGGCGCCCAACAACACCTCATTCTTTATCAGAACCTCCCTATTCCTCCTGGGACTGACCCTTTAGGCACCTACCTGGGTCCCATCCTAATACCAGGGATTAAAAAACGAACTGACAACCAAAAATATTTGTTTGAGTGATAAAGATGTGAAGCATAACTTCTGTGATATTCTCACGGTCTGCAAATGGTTTCTGTAAAGGGCAAATATTTCAGGCTGTGTGGGCCATAAGGTCCCTGTCATCTGCTGTTGTAGTGCAAAAGCAGCCAGGGATGATATGCAAATGAATGAGCCTGGCTCTGTTCCAATAAAGCTTTATTTAAAAAAAAAAAAAAAAAAAGGCAGCAGGCTGGAGTTGGCCCCAGAATTATATAGTATGCTGATCCCTGTCATAGGATATCTTGAAAACTTAAAAAAAGAAATCTTTAAATACATTTTTAAAACCACCAGGAAATTTGACTATAGAATGAGTAATCGATGATATCAAGGAATTGCTAATTTTATTCTATACGATAATTAATGGTATAGTGGTTCTATATGAAAAACGTCCTTTCTAAATCATTTTAAGATGTATTATTCTGTAAATAAAGCTACTTGATAAGGTTAATCAGTGTATCTGTCTAAAGGTCTATAACATCAAAGCCCTAGCTATTTTAAGCCCACACATAATTTACTATATTTGAGAATACTTCTTCCTATTTCTTAGAGGACATATCGTGGGGAGCACAGAAGTGAAATGATAATCTGGGGACTTGCTAATTTTTAAAATGCAAAATAATCAAATAGAGCAAGATCCTGACAATTACTGAATCTGGGTGATGGGAAAATGGAGTTTGTGGTATGTTTTCTCCTTTTGAGTATGTTTGACATTTTTCATGAAAAGCAAAACCCAGACAACTGTTAAGACTCAAAGGGTCGGGGGCGCCTGGGTGGCTCAGTTGGTTGAGCCTCTGCCTTCGGCTCAGGTCATGATCCCGGGGTCCTGGGATCGAGCCCCGCGTCGGGCTCCCTGCTCAGTAGGGAGCCTACTTCTCCCTCTGCCTCTGCTGGTCTCCCTGCTTGTGCTCTCTCTCTCCCTCTCTCAAACAAATAAATAAGATCTTAAAAAAACAAAAAAGACTCAAAGGGTCGTAGCCAGAGCAGGCGGTTTACGGCAGGGCCCACGGCCCACACGTGGGCTGTCCCACTCGCCAGGCCCTCCTGGAGGACGTCCACAGGGGGCCTACCTCTGCTGCACCACCTCCAGGTCCTCCAGGCGCTCAGGCAGGGCCAGCCCATTGAGCCACTGCTCCTTCTCCTCCACCCACAGGCCGCAGGCCCCGGCCTCGCTGAGCATGGTGTAGAGCGCCAGGGCTGCTTCCAGGGCCCGCGCGCGCTCGCCTGCCCGGGCCTGCAGCTCCTCGTAGTGCCGTTCCAGGCTAGGCACCCTGCCCTGCACCTCTGGTGTGCAGCTCAGCGCAGGGGGCAGGGCGGCGGCCTGTTCCCTCAGGGCATCCAGGGCTGGCCGGTGGCTCCGAATCTCCTCCTCCAGGGCCCGATGCTGCCGGGCCAGGGCCTGCGTGGAGAACTCGTCGTGCCCCAGTTCGGGGCTGGACACCAGGCGCAGCGCGTCCACCAGCCAGGCCTCCATGTCGTTTGCGTCGGCCTGGAACTGGTAGAGGCTGGCGGCCTGGGCAAGCCGCTGGGCACGCTCCTCTGCCAGGGCCTCCAGCCGCTCCCACTGGGCCTGCAGCTCGGCCATGCGGGCGGCGGCCTGGCTGGCCCCAGGATGGCCCTCCGCGACTAACTGCCGGCCCTGTTCCAGCGTCAGCTTCAAGGGCCCCCGCCGGCCACTCATCTCGCCCCGCAGGGCCGTGTGTTTGTTGAGCAGGCGGAGGACGCCAGTCAGGTCCCGGCCGGTTTCTGCGGAGGCCAGTAGGTGTTGCTGCTCCCGAACCCAGGCCTCGGCCTCACCCACCTCCCAGAGGAAACGCCACAGGCGCCGGGACTCCTCCAGCCGGGCCCGCCGGGCCGCTGCTAACTCGCACAGCGCCTCGTAGCTCTGCTCCAGGGAGGCCACCCGCTCTGACACCAGCTGGGGGTCGCATGGTTTGTACTCTGAAAAGGCCGGGGCGGAGGGTTGAGAGCTGTCGCCCAGCCATCCCGCTGCCCCCTACCCGTCCCTGGTTATGAATCTCTACACACACTGCCCCTTAGGCCTCCCTCCCTAGCTCCGTCACCTCCCATCCACCCCTCATCCTTCCTGTCCGCAGTTTTCCCAGTCTGGCTGCTCTCCTTCCTGAGCCGCTCCCTGCTCAGCTCCTTCCCCCAGGGTTCACCTTTGCCTGGGTCACAGAAGCGCAGTGCAGAGGCGCTGACGGCCCGCACCCTCTCAGCCTGCACGGCGATGTCCGCTTCCACCAGCTCGTGCAGCTGCAGCAGGTCCTCCACTCCGGCCAGATGCTTGCCCAGGTCGTGAGACTGCAGCCGGCCCTGCCGGGACAGGCGGCGTGCCCGTGCCCATCCGAGGGCTCCCCAGGTCCCTCCCCGCCAGGCCTCTTTCAAGCCCACAGCACGCGAGGGCCAACCTCGCTCCCTTTTCCTGGATCCACTGCACCTCCCAGCCTCCTTGGGTGGCTGCAGGGGTCACACGCAGATGAGCACAGCCGCTCCTGTCTGTCGGCCCCCACTCACACACGCAGTGACGCCCCAGTTCTGTCCTGGCACCCTGGCCATCTTGTACTCAACTCCCCTCCTGTGGAACGACTGACTTTCTTACTAAATCTTGCTCCCGAAATCTCCGTTCTGACTCATCTTCTCAGCCCCAGAATTATCGCCACCCTCCTGTGGTCATGGCTCAGCCCCCAGTACCCCAGCAATTCCAGGGTCTCTCCAGACCCACCCTCATCCCCATCCTTTGCCTAGATCGCTGCACAGCCTCTAACTGGCCCCTCGGCCCCCCTTGAGCTGTCCCCTCCTTCACATTGTGGTCAAAGTGACTTTTGAAAACATGAAGGCAGAACCACGTCTCTCCTTTCCAAAACCTTCTGATGGCGCTCAGAGCTCCGTGTTACTCTGAACAAGACGCATACCCCTGAGCAGGCCAGGCAGGCCCTGTGGGAGCAGGCTGCTCCACCTTACCTCATCCACGGCCCCTCCTGTTCTTGCAGTGCCCCTGGCCCTCCTTCCTATGCTGAACACAGCACGCCTGTGCAGGCCCAGGGCTGTTCCTTCTGCCTGCAACATTCCCTGCTCACAGCCCCTGCGCCGGCTCCTTGTGTTAGTCTGCGTTTCCTCAGAGGCCTGCCAGGACCCCCTCACCCCGTGGCCCTGTTCAGTTTCCTTGTAGGTTCTATGTCTGCCTGCTATTTTGTTTCATGTGGGCCCAGGGGTTTCCTCCTCAGCCTCCTCCCACTAGAACGCGAGACCTGCGAGGGCAGGGCCCTGTTTGCTCCGTGTGCCCGCATCGGGGTCAGGGCCCCGCACCGAGACTTACTCCACCAAGATGCGCCACGGGAATGGACCCCCAGTCGCACTCCCACGGTCCTGCTCCCCCCCCCGCGCCCCCACGTCCCGCTGTTACCTTCATCTCTTCCATCCAGTCCATGAGGTAGAGCAGGTCCTGAAACACCTTCTGCAGCTCCAGGTTGAGGAGGAGCCGCTCCCGCCGGGCGGCCACCATCTGCCGCAGGAAGTCCCAGAGGCGCGCCACGTTGTGCTGCCGCGCCGCGATGCGCTTGATGTCATGGTAGCGCTCAGCCGCCAGCTCGGCGGCCACGGCATCCACGGCCTGCACCCGGCCGCTGTAGGCCACGATGTCCGTCTCGATGGCCTCGTGCTTCCGCACGGCCGCCTCGACGGCCGCCAGCTCCAGCCCAAAGTTGTCCTGCGGCGGAGGGCAGGCGGGGGAGGTGGGGGAGCTCAGGCACCCCAGCTCCGCCCGCTCGCCCCTTCTGCTCTCGGGGGCACTTGCGCCGCAAGATGCCAACTTCACACGGTGGCTCTGTTTCCTCTCTATCCTGTCCCATCCTGTCCCCTTTCTCCTGTTCAAGCGTCTGGCCCTGATCCGGGGGGGACTCTCGGTCGTCTTCTCTGTGCGATGGATTCTCCCATGTTACAGGGCTCGTAACCCACCGCTCTCTCTCCCATTTCTCCTGCCCACCCGCGCAGGCCAAGAGCCCCCCCGCCCTACCTGGGACACGAGGCGCTGGTTCTCGCCAAGCCAGGTCTCCCGCATGGCGGCTTTGCGGTCGAAGCGGGCGGCCAACTGCTCCAGCTTCTCCTGGCGGATGAGCTCGGTGCGCAGGGCCAGCTCGCGCTCGTGCTCCGCTTTCTCCAGCCGCTCCCAAGCCTGCGAGGTGGGGGGACAGGATTGGTGCCAACGGACCAGGGCTCAGGAAGTGAGGGTGGGGAGGGGTCACTGCCACTGGGGGGCACACGATGAGTCCCAGGGAAGCTCAGTCTAGTGGGTCTGCGGAATGCGGTCAGTCAGCCACCTGTGCACGGAAGCATGAGAAACGGACAGCAGGAGTGCCACGGGGCCACACGAAAGCACGTCTGCTTACGGATGAGGACTGGAGCGGGACAGGGTACAATGAAAACCACTGGATTTGTCTGTGGTGGTGGGGCCGTGGGTGAACCCTATTACTTATATTAATCTTACAATGTCATCTGTGAAAAAGAGAAAATAAAAGCAGAGAGTAAATCGGGGGCATGCCGAACAAGATAAGCGACTGGGGTCTGAGTTTATGATGCGCGCTTGCAAGGAGAGACAGAGGGAGGAGGAAGGGGGATGTTCGGGGCGCACGACAGCATGTGTGAGTCACGTCGTCGGTACCACGGAGGGCCGTGGGGCAGTGTGGGCTGGTGTCAAGGATGGGACATCTGTGGGGCGGGGAGGGAGGCTGTGCACCTTGTTGATGTCAGAGATGAGCCGGCCCTCGCGGGGCGTGTAGACCTTCTGATTGTTGGCCCGCAGCTTGCTCTGGATGGTGAAGAGCAGAACTTCCAAGTTCCCCTTCTCAGTGAACCTGAGGCAGGAGGCCGGGTTGGGGTCAGAGTCAAAGGCCACACAGGCACGGGGACTCTACGTTTCAAAAAGAAGTGTCCTGTGGTGCTTTTCTTCTCATGATCTCAGTGCAAAAGCCAGAAAATATGGACAAGCAAAAAGAACATAATTTTAAAACAAATGAAAACCAGAGAGAAATGGCCAGTTACACTTTGGCATGCACCTCAAATCATTCTTGGGATGTGTAGGAGCAGATGTTTTCTGGATTAGTATTAGTTTTGGAGCTGAAACATACTAACTCCGAAAGAGCTCAATAATAGACAAACCGAGGCTGTAGCATGTACTGTACAGAGCTGCGTACTGGCGATCCCACACTTGAAAAAAAGTCCATTTCTAAAACAGGTAAACAGTCAGAACCTTTGCAATGTGCACGGCACCAGCCACACTCCCGTGTTGCTGGTGATGACCTGCCCGTCAGATCCAATCCCCCTGTCCCTAAGCTGGGAGTGGGTTCCGAAACACCCGGCAGTAATCTTATCTGAGCAGATCGCACTGATTCTACCTGCCACAGTAAGCCTCTCCCGAGCATAACTTGTTTTTTTTTTTAATGGATCATCATTTCAAAAATTTATCTTGGGGGCGCCTGGGTGGCTCAGTTGGTTAAGCGACTGCCTTCGGCTCAGGTCATGATCCTGCAGTCCCTGGATCGAGTCCCGCATCAGGCTCCCTGCTCAGCAGGGAGTCTGCTTCTCCCTCTGACCCTCCCCCGTCTCATGTGCTCTCTCTCATTCTCTCTCTCTCAAATAAATAAATAAAATCTTTAAAAAAAAAAAATTTATCTTGGAATTGCTTCTGGCACTTCGAGCTGGGGGAAATGAGCCTTCACTGCATTTATGTCCTGCCAAATTTCCCTCCCAAAAGGCCACCCTGATTTAGGCTTCTTCTCCCATGAGCATGGCTCAGGGCCGGCATGCTGCAGCAGGGGGCGGCCCAGGAGCACCTACTTGGGTGGCTTCTCGACGGTGCGGTAGGAATTGAAGGACTGCAGCTGGTTCTGGACCCCACTCAGGGAGTTGGCCAGCTGCCGGTCATTGAGGGTGACAATTGTTTGCTCAATCCACTGCAGCAGCTCTGAGGCCAGGGACTCATACTTCTCCACCAGGCGCTCGGCCTCCATGGCATGGTCCAATACCTGTGAGACAGCGACAAGGGGGTCCTGCCTACGGGGTCCCTGGCCCAGCCCTGCAGCTCCCCTGTCTCTGCTTTTGGGGAGGAAGACTCCTAGGCAGGACCTCTGTTCCGACCGCCTCGTGCGGGGTGGGGGGGTACCTTGCCAATCCTTTTGCCTTCCACAGCCAGGGCCTTCATCTTGGAGAAGTAGTGGTAGTAAGTAGCCACGTAAGTGATGATTGATTTCTCGTCTGGTTGGTCCACATTCACATCTGAGAGAAAGGACCACTCAGGTCAGGCACTGATGTTTAGAGATTAGAAACCTGCCTCCCAGAAGAACACCTGCAACTTGGATCGCTTACCCCCCCGCCACACCGAGCCCTCTGAAACTGACATCCTTCCAGCTCCTCTCAGGGCAAAATGACAAATAAATCATTTGGACTAAAAGGACATGAAAAAGCAAAGTTTCTTTTTTTTTCCCTCCTAGGAACAAGCAGAGGACAAAATGCAGAAGCCCAAGGAAGCTTTTACCCGGTATTTCCAATGGAGACCAAAATTACTGTCGAGGGCAGGAAAGGCAAGAAAAGAAACAGTATTCCCGTTTGGGGATGGATCTTGTACTTAAGAGGCTGGAAAGATGTCTAAGAAATCAGTGGATTCAGGGGCAGCAAGATGGGAGATACAAACTAAGCTTCCCGAAGCCGGGATGTTCAGAGGGACAGGCTCAGCAAGCCCCAGCAGTTCTCAGGGCCATCTTGGGGCATGGTCATGGCTATTTCTGACCTCAATCCCAAAGTTCAGCTGCGAATCCAAGGAGGTGAGTGTCCTTCAGGCAAATCAGCTTCTACCACAAAGACCAAGGCTGGGACTTGAAATGCCTGGTTCTACGCCCACATTCGGCAGATTCCATCCTACCTACAGGGAAGACTATAGGGCTGGAAGCCCTTGTGACCCCCTCTGAAAGCCCCCAGGCAAGAAGGACCCATTGAAGTCATGTCATAAAGTTACAGGAGACTTCGCTTTATTTAAAATGTTCTTTATCATAACTGTGCCTCTCAAATGCTTTCCCAGGAACCTATGTTTGCCTGACTTCCATCGCTAGGTGGCTGATATGTGTCACTCTGGACTGAGATGGGGCTACGGTGGGATGGCAAACAGGGAGAAAATAACCGAGACCCAAGTCTGCCCAGTGAGCTTAGGATGGAGCGTTTCCAGCAGGGAAGCCCCTTGGCCCTTCTCTGCCTCCCGTTTCTGGCGGCACCAAGACTGCTCTCCCCGAGAAGTGGCTGAGGAAACAGGTCTGGAGTTTGGATCTCTGCTCCACCCGCTGTACAACCTCGGGAAAGTCACTTAACCCTTGGATAGGTCCCCATCTTCTCTTCCATAAACTGAGGACTATTAATAATGGCCTTGATTTCCAGGGGGTGTTGTGAGGCTTGAGTTGAGTGAAGCACATCGAGGGCAGGGCCAGGTCCAAAATAAAAGCCCAGGGGCCCCTGCCAGTCTCACCAGCATTAAGATCAGAACCACAGGAGTCAGTAAGCAAGGCCCGCTGACCGTAAGGCCAGAGTGGGGTGAGATCTCGGGGTCATGCAGCTTAATTTAGAACCCTAGAATTTTATTTATTTATTTAATTTATTTTTTTTTAAGATTTTTATTTATTTATTTGAGAGAGAGAGAATGAGAGAGAGCACATGAGAGGGGGGAGGGCCAGAGGGAGAAGCAGACCCCCCCGCCGAGCAGGGAGCCCGACGCGGGACTCGATCCAGGGACTCCAGGATTATGACCTGAGCCGAAGGCAGTCGCCCAACCAACTGAGCCACCCAGGCGCCCGAGAACCCTAGAATTTTAGAGTGAGAAGGGCCCTTAGAGACCACAGAGACCAATCTTCTCATTTCAGAGACGAGGAAAATGAGCCACAGAGAGGCTAAGCGACCGGCTCTAAGTCACAGAGCTGCTCCATGGTGGGGCTGGCCTAGAACCACATTCGAGGGCTCTTTCTGCCACAGGGCTGCCCCTCTTCCTACAGTTTTTTTTGTGGGGGGGGGGATACAATTTTCACACCATAAAATTCACCCTTTTACAGGAGACTAGTCAGCGGTTTTCGGTACATTCACAAAGTTGTGCAGCCCTCACCACGATCGACTCCAGAACACTTCCATCACCCCCAAAGGAAACTCCGTGCCCATTAGTGTTCACCTCCCCCCAGCCCCCCACCCTCAGCCCCTGGCACCCACTCATCTGCCTCTGTCTCTATCCCACAGCATCTTCTTTACAGCACTCTGCCCCACCTTCGGGATCCAGCAGCTTTGTGAGCCCCAGCTCCTTCTCAGCCAGATTGAACGCATTTTGCAGGTTGTAGTGTGCATTGCACTTCCTCAGCGACTCAAAATCCAGCAGATCCGGCCTGCGAGGGGAGGCAATGTAGAAGGTATCAGGAGCGCATGAGCTCCTAAAGAGGAAAAGTAAAGCCACCCCTGTCTTTATCCCTGTCACCAACTCCATTTTGTCCCGAACCAGGCACCCCAAACCCACACCCACTGCTCCCACCTGCCCTGGGTCCCATCACAGCCCTCTGTGCAGCGTGGTGCCCCCGCATCCTGGCCCTTCTCTGAATGTTCGCCCCCCATCACTGCCGTGGAGCCCGGCCACGGTCCGTCTAGGCGCCTGCACGCCGGGGCCCCGAGCCTGGCCCGCGGCTCCTCACCGGTGTTTGTGCACAATGGCGTTGAAGGCCAGCCCGTCCCTCCAGCTGGTGGTGAAGTTGTGCACGTTCACATTGGGATACCTGTAACCGGAGACCGGGAAGAACGGGGAGTGGGGCCTAGCCCTGGTCTGTGACTCAAGGGTGGATCCCCAGCTTGTGGTTCCGGGAGCCCATCCCTCCTCTACCGCACAGCCTCGGTGCATCCAACCCTCCAAGGCCCCCGGGGAAGCCTCACCCCGCAGTCTTCATCTGGCACCACAGCAGTAGGGCATCCTTGGCCGACTTCTTCTCCTTGTTGTCTTCTGTTTCCACGCTGATGTCTTGGATCTAAGGAAAGAAGGAAGATCCTCACTCCCTGAACAGGGGCTCCTGGAGTTACTGGAGATACTCCGTGAGACACAGCAGGAAACTGCTCGAGACTCCTGTAAGAGGGGTGCCGGGACAGAGCCGGGGGACCTCTCCTCCTGGGCTAGGGACCACAAAACATCGGTTCAAAAGGATTTGAGGCAGAGGACGTGGTCAGAAGTCAGAAGAGTGGAAGCGCCTCAAAGCGAAGGATGCTGGCTCCTCCGGGTGGGGAGCCGCGAGGGGACGGGTGAGCATTGCCTGAGAGCTGGGTTTCCAAGGGGGTGCTGACGGAGCTCTGCTCGGGGCTGAGAGAAGCAGGCCAGGTTACACCCGGGGAGTAAGGGGACAACCGGAAGAGTTGTGATGGCATGAGGACAATGGGCTACTTATGCTCTGAGCATAAGAAGCAGTAGGGGGACTGTCTTAGGGAGGCAAGCAGAGTTTGAGGCAGAGGTGGACCAATGATCAGGCCCCAAGTGCAGTTCTCAAACTCCCAGGGGTGAAGGTCGGTCCAGTTTGTAAAATCTCCAGTCCCTTGTGGACCAAGGTGTGGTCCTACCACATGTGGCCAGTAAACAGACCAGGCCACAGGGAACCTGCCACAGAAGTATGACAACACCCACACTGGTCTCTACCCTGTGTAAGGAGGAGGGTCTCCAGGTCTGCTGCCTGGATGTCACAGCAACCGTAAACTGCTATACAAGGTTCTAGACCCTCTGTGTTTTTATCAGTCATGCTGTGGACCAGCGGTGCCTGTTCACGGTACAGCACCGATGTGTGAAGGACACTCTGCGTGACGCTCTGCCAGGCTACCTGGAACCGAAGGATGATGGTCCAGACCAGCCCAAGGGTCAGACGGTGGTTTCCGTCCACAATGTCATGGGAGCCCATGTTTTCCAAGTGCACTTTCTGCTCCTTCAGGAACTGCAGTGCCTTGTCCACGTTCTCCAGACAGTGGATCCGCATTCGGCCTTTCGTGGGCTTTGGCTGTTGAGGGATAGGAGACAAAATGACATGGGACCATGGGCCTCCTCCTCCTTCCCTTAGCCTTCTCAGGGCCCTGCTCTGCACACCTTCCCCGTGACCCCACTCAGGAACACAGGCACAGCCCTCAAGGCTGGGCCAAAGTTCATAGAGCCAAAGCTGAGGTTCCAGAGGAGGCTTGGGCAGATTAAGATTCCCAAGGGAATTAATTGCACTCAGAGTGGGTGGGAAAAGAAGTGTTTTCAATGGGGCCACTGTTCCTGTCTTCGTGAAGCAATGCTCCTATTTAATCCAGGCAGCAAAGCCTCTCAAAATGAAACCATCCTCTGAGGAGAGGGCAGCCAACTGCTTCCCACTCTGTGCCGTCACTCTCCTAAGGGCAGCTCCCAGCTTGTCCCCCTGACCACTGTTTCTTGGGCTCCCTCCTCCTTCTGTAACCAGAGCTCACCAGTGTCTCTCCGGAGAGCACCTCGAGGAGCCTCAGGAGGTTACGTCCATCCCGGAGGTCACTGTACAGGTCTCCCACCCGGCACGTCACCCGGGCCAGGTGCGAGTTCACCCACTTGGTGAAGGTTTTCTTCTGCACGGCTTCTCGCTCATCTGTGGTGGCAACATGGGGTCATTTCTGTCCTTCAAGTACAGTGCACCTGCTTCTAAACACCAGTTGATGGGATTGGGGGGCTGGGGGGTGCTTGAGAGCCCGGAAGTGAGGTCTGGGAAGGAGGGGGGGGGAAGGAAGATGCCTAAGACAAAAATCCCTAACTTAAAAAGCAGGAATAAAGAAATTGGAATGAGCTCATAAGGTAAAAAAGAAAAAAGAGCAAACAAGCTTTGAGAAGAAAGGATGAAAGAAATTAGAAGCAGTGAGACGTGTGGGGAAGGGTTGGGGTCTGGGATCATGGCTGTCCTTTAACAGTGGAGAGACACTGTTACTTCACCAGAGCCTCACTGTCCTCATCTGTAAAACGGGCATACTACTTGACTTTCTACTTCAACCCGTGACTGTTGATGAAACGAGACAATGTACGTAAGATGCCTGGCACACGTGATGAGTTACTCTTTGGTGAGTTACAGTTATCCAGGCACCATCTAACCTGAAGGAAAGACCAAGAGCTGCTCAGAAGCAGCAGGAGGTGTGGCTGTTCTCTCTGCTGATGGACAGGGCGTGGACTTAAATTAAACCAGCAGCTTTTCCAAGTGGTCATTAGAAGGACACGATATTATAGAGGGTCTAAGCCTCCTGAGTCAGCTTGCTCTCCTGGGATAATTTTTTTTTTTTTTTAAGATTTTATTTATTTATTTGCGAGAGAGACAATGAGAGACAGAGAGCATGAGAGGGAGGAGGGTCAGAGGGAGAAGCAGACTCCCTGCTGAGCAGGGAGCCGGATGTGGGACTCGATCCCGGGACTCCAGGATCATGACCTGAGCCGAAGGCAGTCGCCTAACCAACTGAGCCACCCAGGTGCCCCTCTCCTGGGATAATTTAAAGAAAAGACGGGCTCCTCTACTTCTAGTGTGGGTTCATTCAATTGGTTACAATGGGATCCAGTCCTGAGACATTAGCATTCCAATGCTAAGAAGGAAAACAATCTTGAAAGTTGGGAATAGGGAAAACACTGAGCCCAGAAACACAGTGGGGATAAATCAGGCAGAGTTAGGCACAGATCTCAAAGAAAGAGAAGAAAAGCCTTGCTGGCTGGTCCACAGGAGAGGCTGCTGATGAGCACATGCTTTTTAGGTTCCACGGAAAAATTAAAATTTTAGACGTTATAAATGA
This sequence comes from Neomonachus schauinslandi, assembly GCF_002201575.2. Taxonomy (NCBI): domain Eukaryota; kingdom Metazoa; phylum Chordata; class Mammalia; order Carnivora; family Phocidae; genus Neomonachus; species Neomonachus schauinslandi. The sequence continues at coordinate 5,915,899 of NC_058413.1, read as the reverse complement.
CAAAGTGAGGGAAGAGGCCCAGGCCATTGGAAGCTGCTCTGGCCGTTCGGATTTCTGCCCGTTTTCCCCAGAGAAGCCCAGTGCAAGGACCCAATCCAAGTGGCTGGGGCCTGAAGAGTCACTTTTGTTTCCTTCTCAGCACCAGCATCTCAGAAACCGAAAAGACTCATCCCTGAATTTCACATTCCTGTGCACCTCACCCATAAAACATAACGACACACCCACGTCTATTCCTGTCTCTCTTACCTCCAACCCCTGTACCTAGGCCAACCTCTGGGTTGTAACAACTGCACCAGCAGACCCCTGCTCTGTGGACCTCCTTTCAGGGTCTCCAGGCCCCCTTGCCTGAGCTGAGGATTGCCCAGAGCATTGGCCTTACTGGATCGGTGAAGACCGCCCTGATGTCAGGCACACTGGGGTGAGGCCATTTTGGCCCACAGGTGGAATAAGAGAGGAAGACAGAATCGGTGGCAGCTAGGAGAAAACGGGGCAAAGCCAAGGACCAGAAATAAAGCATGACTTTACAAGGTGTCCACAACACCCACAGACACATCCCCCCTCCCCAAAACACAGTGGGTCCCAGAAATACACGGAAATACTGGTGCCAGGATGAACACACGCCTGCTCTGCGTCTGAGCCTGTCTGCACCAACTCCCTTCGACACACTCCCTGGTTTCCACACACACACTGCTCCTCACACACGTTTAGACGCCCACTCAGAAACCCAGGGTGACAGGGACAAGCCCTGGGTGGCTCGGCCTCCCGGCTGACGGCCCTCTCTCCTAACAGCTATCCTAGCAGGTGCTTCACCTCCAAACGCTCCGCGCCTCCGTGCCTCCCCGTGTGCTGACACGGGCGCTGCCACCACGCTCACTGTCCCTTCTTCCGGGGGGGCCCAAGCCTTTCCCGTCTCTGTCGGCACCCATGTGTTTCCCGGCCTCTTGTAATGACTCCCTGCGCACACTGTCTCGGAGCACAGACGGCCGAGCACGGACCGTGTCCCCCTCGGCGTGCTTCGCTCCAGCCCCTCCGGCCCGGGGCCCCTCCGTCCCCGGGGCCCCCCTGGTCGGCCGCTCACCTTGAAGCTGTTTGAAGCGGCCTTCCAGCACGCTGGCGTACTGAGCGGGGTTGATGAAGGCAGCTGGCGACAGCAGGAGGTCCCCCGGGCTCTGAGCCCCTTCCACCGCCTCATAGTAAAAGTCGCCCGCGCCGTTGAGACCGGGCCCGTGCGCCCGGCTCACCCCGTTCCCATTCATGCCGCCCGCAGCCTCTCACGCGGCCCGGGGGCCGCCGTCCATGCCCTGCCCGCGCCGGGCGCCACGGGTCCGCCCCCCCGCCGTCCCCGGAGCCCGGGGTCCCGAGCGCCTGCGCTCCCGGCGGGGAGTCGGTTCAGAGGCGGGGAACGTGTCGCGGAGCGGGGGGGAAACGGAGCGCCCGAGCTCGGGGGCCAGTCGGCAGAGCACACCTGGCGGCGGCGAGAGCAGACGGAGGCGGCTCCCGACAAACAGGTCGGACGGTGCCGGGGGAGGGGCGGGAGGCGGAGCGCGGCCGGCGGCGGCTGGCCCGGCCCTGCGGGGCGAGCAGGAACTGCCGATGCCCGGCTGATCGGCCCTCCGGGCCCCCAGCCGCTCAGCGTGGGCCCCCAAAGCCAACTCCTGCTTCCCGAAGGTCTGCGGGTGGGACAAGGATGGCCCCTCTTGGGGTGACTGTGGGAGGTGCCCCCTTCAGGACCTGAGCTTTGATCCCCAGCTCGGAGAGCAGAGAAAGAGAAATCCTTGAGGAGGAGAAACCAGCTCAGTAGGTGCCCGGCACTCTGCTAGGCGCTTGCTTAAGTTCTCTTATCTGTGAATTGGTGTTCCAATCTTCCCCCACTTGTTTGTCACCACCTCCAGTTCCGGCCCCTTTCCTGCCGCTGGGCTCACCAGGCCCTCCTAGGCCCTCCTCAGCCAGGCCATCCCAGGGCCCCAGTGCATCCCACTGCTGCTGCCACATCTGCCAGCTTCTCTTCCCACCTCTCTCTGGGCTTCAGCTCATGTCCCTTACAGCCTACTCTTGCCTCTCTCCTGTCTTCATTCATTATTTATCTGGCACCTACTGGTGCCATGGGCCATGCTAGGTTAAGCCCACACAGACATGCCTCCAGGAGAGCCCAGTCTGGGGGTGGAGAAATGGCAGCTCAAGGTGGCATGTGTCACATGTGCACAAACACGGGGACAGTCCTGAGTGGCATGTGTACAGACATCATGACAGTTCTGGAGGCAGCATGCATCCAAAGCCAGGGTGCCAGGGAAACTTCTCTGCACAGAGGTGACATTGTCCACAACCCACCGTTCTGTGTCCTCTCGTCTATAGAAACACCGATATGAGTATTTCACAGGCCAGCCTGCAGACTCAACCAGAAGGGCAAAGAGAAAATACACGATAAGGGGTTCCCAGAGCTAAGGCCACCACACAAGGGTCCTCGGATGCTGTGCTGCCTAAAAAGAATGAGCTGGAGAGCTTTTTAAAAATCCTGATTTCTGGGGGCGCCTGGGTGGCTCAGTTGGTTGGGCGACTGCCTTCGGCTCAGGTCATGATCCTGGAGTCCCGGGATCGAGTCCCACATCGGGCTCCCTGCTCGGCGGGGGGTCTGCTTCTCCCTCTGACCCTCTTCCCTCTCGTGCTCTCTGTCTCTCATTCTCTCTCTCAAATAAATAAATAAAATCTTAAAAAAAAATCCTGATTTCTGGACCATAGGTCCAAAGATCCTAATTCAGTGTGTCTAGGAGGGGGCTTGGGAATGTGTATTTGTAAAAATGTCCCTGGGTGATCCTGTAAAAAGTGCTGCCCGGTTTGGGAACCACCCCCTCAGTGTCTCCCTTCTTCCGGGAGGCCACCCACTCATGCTGGGGGCACTGCCTACGTTGGGGGCTGGGGGGAGTAGATGCGGCCTCTCCCACTGCGTGGGGCTGGGAGGCCAGTAGGTCGGTGGAAGAGATAAGGGTGGGATGGAGGAGGAGGGAAGCCAGACGGGGTGGGTGGCCTTAGGGTGTGTGGGTGACTCAGCCCCACGCCAGCCGCTGGTGGTGTCAGGTGGCAGCTACACTCTTGTTGCCATGACAACTCCTCCCCGGAACGCAGGGAGGCCCGTCAGACGGGTTTGTTTGTGCTCAGAAGAGCTGAGGGAAGAGCCCAGGCTGTAGGGGAGGGCAGAGGCTGAGGTGGGTTGAGAGCAAACCCGGGAGAACGGGTGGTGCAGAAACCAGCGGCGGGTGGAGGGAACCTGCTTCAGGGAACAGGTAGATGAAATAATGGGAAGAACAGGCGGCAGGTGGAAAGAACAGGTGGGGAGGGAGAGGGGAGGATAATGGACTGGGAGGAAGAACAGGTGTGAGAGGTGACAGAGAAAGCCAAGGAAGACCCAACAGGGGGATGAAAGGTACGGGAGAGATGGGTGGAGAGGGCAGTACTAAATGGAAAAGAGTTAAGGACCATGACTCAGGGACAGAGGGGAACAGAGCTGAGTCCTGTGCTTGGGGGAAGGGAAGCTGGAGAACATTCTGGATTGTATGAAGTTTGTTCTTGGCACTGCAGTTGGGGACCAGGAGCTGGATGGGGTAATCTGGATTAGCTGGCAGCTTAGAAAGAAAGCTGGTCTTCCCACGAAGTTGGAGGACTCTCCCCGACAAACTTCTCTCCCTCCTCAGCATCTCCCCTGGCCCTCCCCTGACCTCACCTGCCAGGGCCTTGATTCGAGACCTCTCAAAGAGGCGGGCTGAGCTGCTGTCATTGTCCCAGTCCGAGTCGGGCAGGTCCCAGCGGTTGTTGATGTCACTGTACTGGCCCTGGATCTCCAAGCTGTCGAAGTCTGTGGGTGACAGGGTGCTGCTCATGGTGGTAGGTGGCCTCCTCCTCCTGCAAGGGGGAACGTGGCTGGTGAGGGGCATCTCAGGACCACTGAGCCCACTACTTACCATGTCCTTCTCTCCTCTTGCCTTAGATCTGCTTCGCTCTCCTGAGGGCCAAAGGCTGTGGTTGGTTTCTCAGTCAACAGAGATCAGCCCCTAGTGGGAGAGGGGAAGCCGTGTGGGGAAGCAGAGGGACAGGAATCCAAGAGATGAACAAGGAGTGAGACAGGAAGGCAGGAATGTCTCAGAGTGTTGTGGCAGAGAGGAAGGGCTCCAGGGAGGGACAGTGGGCAAAGCTGGGGGCTGAAAATGGCGATGGCTAAGAGCATGGCTCGGGAGGGCAGTGCGCAAACCACAGTAACGCAGGAAGCAGATGTGGGACCCCGTGGGCAATAATGAGTATAAACTGGAGTGCTTTCATTTCCTGGTTCCACAAACTGTTCTGAGCTCCCACTCCACACAAGACAACCTCCTATATACCCAGTAGGTGATTTGAGATGAAAAGACCCTAATCCTGCTCTCCAGCTGAGATACATTTATGATACACCAGGAAGCCTGTGATGTACTCTTAGGTGAGTATAGACAAAGTGCCCAGGAGTTCAGAGGAGGACACAGTATGGTTCTCTCCCCCTTTGTTTCCTTTTGTTTGCTACAGGGAATACCTAATAGGTGCTGGATAAATGTCAGCTGTGATATGTGGCCCTGCTATGTACGTGCATCACCTCATCACAACCCCTATGGGGCAAGGGTTCACTGTCATCCCCATTCATAGAGGAGGAAGCCACACCATGAAAGTTAAGTCATGGTTCAAGGTCACGTGGCTAGAAGGAGCAGAGCTGGGTTTTAAAGAGAGGTTCTTTCTGACTTTGGGGAACAAGCTCTTAATCACAGCATTTACATGTTCCTTGAAAATCCTGGAGCCCTTCAGAGCTCCCTGGGAGAGAGCAGCACCCATGGCTCCCTTCTAGGGTCCAGGCTAGGGAAATTAGGACCACATATGCTTGCCAGCACTACTCAGGACTCTACGTTATGCAAACTCTGTCCTTCTCAAAACTAACAGATGAGCTTCAGATGAGCTGCTAGGGATTAAAAAAACCCTCTACTGTCTAATTTCTTGTGTAATTCAGCATTCAACAGCCATTCAAGGGAACGGAGGGTGCTGGGTCTGCAACTTTATTAGAACCCCAATTCTGCATTTCTCGTTTTCCTGGTACCTCTCAAACACAAAAACATTTTAACCCTTAGCACTACTTCCTAGGGTGGAGGCTATGATCTTGGCAGTCTCTGGTTCTGGAAAGGTAGACAAGAGAAACTCGCGTGTGGTTCAGGGAAAGAAGAAGGGATGGGTGGTGAGTTGTGGGTGGGTAGGGAGGTGTATTCCCCTGGGCACACAAAAGCAGAACTTGGCTTCTGTCATTAACTGGTTCCATGAAGCTGAACCTGAACTTGACCCACAGGAAGCCAGGATTGTTTGCACCTCCCCTTTCTCTCAAAGAGAAATCAGGCACAGGGATTTCCCTGGGAGTAGCATTAATGAGGTGTGAGGGAGCTAAGGTCTAAGGTTCCTAGCCTGGGTTTTGCATTCCCTGTAAAAGGAAAGAGAGCTTAATTTCCACTAGCCTGGGACACTTTCTCCTTTAAAATCCATCATTTCTCTTAATCCCCAACAGATTCTTTGTATTTGTTCTGTAAATATTTATATAAAAATAAATTCTAGGGCGGAATTGAGTCACCCTGAGCAAAGAGTGCTGTGGGCAAGGTGTGACCTGAGCTAGAGTCACCTAATACTGGCAGGCACTGAACAGGGAAGCAGCCCAAGCCCCAGGACCGGTACCAATCCTGTTTCTCTCAGCCCTACAGACCCAGGCTTCCTCGCCAGTAGCCATGCCCTCTCGCACTTAGCTCTGGGGTTGACATTTCCAGCACTCACACTCTCTCTACATAGACCTCCCCACAGAAATTCCTACATACGGTACCCTCAAGCCTTCTGTTTCCATAACTCCTTTTCCTTTCATTAGGAGTCGCAGACCTACTAAAGCCAGCCCCCAGGCCTATGGCCAATAGACTGCTTAAAAATAACTGATTTTGGGGGTGCTTGGCTGGCTCAGTCAGAAGAGTGTGTGACTCGTGATCTCGGGGTCATGAGTTCGAGCCCCACGTTGAGTATAGAGATTACTTAAACAAATAAAACTAAAGAAAACAAAAACAAACAAAAAACCCCAACTGATTTTGGATTCCCTTGGGTGGGCCTGCACTTTCCAGTTCTCCACAGACCCCACCATTCCCTTTTGTCTCCTTCCCAGCCATGTCACGTATTTTTGTTAACTGCCGGGGCCCTGAAGACCTCTGAGGTTTTCAAATCCTCCTTTATATCTTAGTACTCCACAAAGAGCAGACACTTAAAGAGGCAGACTGTCTTACTCTGTCTCCCAACCACTGTGTGTCCTTGGGACCCCATAAACGGCACAACACCTAAACATGTATTATTCTGGCTTCCTTTCAGTGATCCAACCTGGTCCTCCCCTACTGGGACCCAGGCCTGGGATCCAGACCTCCCAGTGAGGTCTGGCTGTTAGAGCGTCTCCATGGAATCCTATAATTTGGGGGAGAAAGTATGGAGTTGGAGTCTCCCCTCCTCCCAAATAAAAATGCAGCCACTTAAATGCTCCTTTGGCCAAATCAAATTTTGACACACAAGCTTTGTGTCCAGAGTTCCCAGGGATGCCATCATATAGATAAGGAACCAAGATGGCACTGGTGTCCTTAGATCATGGATCTCTATAGGGCCACATGTTGGGACTCCAAGGAGTTTGTTCCCATGGGCTTGCATGTGAACGGTGCTCTCTGGTGGTGTTCAGTGCCATGGTTCTGAGGGCCCCTGAGTTTTGGTTTACAAGCATTTGGGCTCTGCAGTCCCTGGCCTTTTGGACGATACTCTGTGTTCTCTGTTCCTGCTGCCATCTCTAGATTCCTATAGTTCTCTATGGAGTTTCTTTACATAGATCCTGCTCTGGGTTCCTTCACTGAGTATATCATTCCTCACCTATGATCTGGGTCTCCATACTCACATTTCCTTAGTCTGCCTGTCCAGCAGCCTCATGTCTCTCTGTACGCTGGAGAATCCTCAACCTTATTCTCCCCGTGGATTCCCAAACTCTGGCAACAGCCGCTAATCCAGATTACAGTTTCACTGGCACCTTATTCTTAGCCACTGACCTCGAGGCCAGGCCCAAGTAGCTTACATTTTCACGCTAGAATAAAGCCAACTTCCACCAGCTGCAAGCCTGGGGGTCCTGCTCCATTCTCCACCTGCGTGCTGCTGGATGCAGACTCTGTTCAGCCTTGGCGGGGGGATCCTCAAGGGCAGGTGCCCCACTTCCCCTTTCCTCCTGTTTTAGCTGACATGCAGGCTAGAAATCTTATCCCCCAGCGAGAGCCTGTCTTGTACCCTAATTCCTCCTCTGGCCACATCCTGCTCCTGATTAATTCTTTACCTCCCTCAGAGAGAGTTGACTGTTCCCTCCTCTGCGCTCCCACAGCACTTCCGATAGCGGCTATTATTGCCCCCATCACATTGTATTACATTTAGTTGTTTATGTGTCTCTCTGCTTGCTCCATTGTTAACCCATTGAGGACAAGGGCTGTGTCTTACTCAAGTTTGTCTTTTCCAAGCCCGGTAAAATAGGTATTCAGTAAAGAAATACTGAAGGACTTGACCATAATTCTTTTTTCCTGTTTCTTTTTTTTTGCCAGCAAATTACTGTCTTTCTTAGAGCTGGAGAAAAACGCAAGGAAAGAATAAAAATGGGATTGGAGAAGACACTCTGTTGGAGTACTCTCAGGGTTAAACTCTACAGTTCAGGATCAGGGATTCTCAAATTTGCATGAATTACAATGACCTGGAAGGCTATTAAAACACAGACCACTGGGCCCTGCTCCCCGCACCCCCCCCCCCCCCCCCGCCCCAGGGTTTCTGATTCAGTAGATCTGGGGTGGAGCCCAGAAATTTGCATTTCTAACTTGTTCCCAGAGGATACTAAAGTACTGGTTTGGGGACGACACTTTGAGGGCACTGTTGTCCAAAGATAGAGGAGCGGTAGAATTGGTTAGAGGGGCTATGAGGACTGAAGAGACATGAAGTTTTGGGGTGAGTGTGACCCGAGGTTAGCTTCTGGGTGGGTTCAGCCTCTATCCAATGCTAAACTCAAAATATAACTTCTCTGAGAAACCCCAAGACCCACAAAGAGCCAGAAGCCTCAGGCGATGAGAGAGGAAATGAAGATGGAGTGGACTCTAGATCTAATGAGACAAATAGAGCTGATGCCCTGACACAGGTGAATCACAGATGTGCGGAAGGACAATGATATGGCTGGAGATGCTATGGGGGGGTGGGCGGTAGAGTTGAACAAATGACAGCAGGATGAATAATAGATGAGAAGAAATGGGGACCTTGGCCAAGTAAAAATCTTATTTGACTCAAAGTATAAGTGGGGTGGCAGAGACATAAAAGGAGAAAGGGATCACAAATAACCTCAGGGCTCCTAGGAGGGCAAAAGAAAGATGCACTCAGGGCAATCAGAGACCCTTGTGGAGAAACAAACCCTAAGCCAGTTCCCTCAATGCTGTATTCCTGGTGAAAAGCAGGCACTCTCCTCCGTGGAACTTAAGGACCGGGCTGAAGAGTGGCACTGAATTTTTGTTTGATCTTCTTTGGAATCCTCCACTCAGGGCACAGTTATTCAGACTAATTTTCACTCCCTTGCTATGCCCCTCCCCCAAGCCTGTACCTGCTGGTTTACATCAGTGTCTCCAAGGGACAAATCTAAGATCCATATTAACTTTTCCCTCTCTAAACCTTTCCTCTTCTGAATTGGCCAGGAGGTTGGTCCAGCACCCGACACCAAGACACATATTTGGAACTCACTCTGGCCCTTTCACCTTCAAGGAGAACTGGTTTGTGAATACCCTGCCCATGCCTGCCTGAACCGACCGGCTCCCCAGAGCTAGAATTGTGGTCGCTCCAGGGAGAGGGAGAGGAGAAGGGCGGCTGAGAGGCAACCCACGGCGACAGCATGCAGCAGGTTAGGAAAGGGACAAACCCGCAGCGCAGCCGAGCATGCATGCAACGCCATGGGGTCAATGGGGTAAAGCCGTCCCGCGCCAGAGTGGACAGTAAATGCCCACCGTGGTGCTGGAGTTGGAACACCCCAGCGAGGAGGCCTTGCCCGGTAGTTCTGTGCGGGGCGGACTCTAAGCCATCTGGACGTCCCGGCCACAGAAACACCTTACGCCGCTCCTTCCCCACCGCCCGAAGGGGCTTCATTCTCCCTCTGCCAATGTTCTGGTCACCACAGCCAGCCGTGTCCCCTCTCACACACACTGTGAGAAAGCATAAAGGAGAGCATGGAGCTAGCTACCAAAGAGGCGAGGAGGAGCCCCCTCGGCTCCAGAGGGAAGCTCCCAACAAGCTCCCGAGCGGCAGCCGGCCGCGGCCGCAGCACCTGGATCCGCGCCGGCGGGTCGGCGGAGGAGCCGCGGCGACCGGAACAGCCGGCGCTGTCAGACACGCTCGGAGCACAGCCGACCCGATCCCTCAACGCGTTTGTCAGCCCCAACTCTTGCAAGACTCTTCTCTCCGCTCCGGAAAGGCCCGCGTTCCCCACGCCTCGACCCTCACCCCGGTACCTGGGTGGCCGGCACATGACTCTCCATCCTGTCCCCGGGACCGGCGGGAGCGAGGGCCAGGCGCCGCATCCTCTCTCCCGGGCTCCCCCGGCCGCCCGGCCCTGGCCCCGACCCCGACCCCCGACCCCGACCTCAACCCCGCCGCCCGCACGCGGCCGCACAAAGCGCGCCGCCCCGCCGCCGGGACAAAGCGGGCCCGGGCGCCGGCACCTACC
>NC_058413.1:5724100-5905712 GCF_002201575.2 Neomonachus schauinslandi | reverse complement strand
CACCGCTCCCCGGCCCGGGGTCGCTGACCTTCCCCGGGGCTAACGCGGCGGCCGCTCTGGGGCCGGCTCCCGACCCCCGCCACTTTCCGTGTGTGTGCCCCCCATAATGCCGCCTTCCGGTCAACCCTGGGCCATCTGGGTACCCCACAGCTTGCGGGTCTCAGGCTCCGCAGTTTGAGGACCCCCACCTTTGTCCCTACTCCTCCTTTCCTCCAAAATCTGTATCCCCGAGACACGCAATCTTTCCTTTAACGGCACTCACCGCCAAGGTTTCCCAAAATTCGGCCTCTGTTTTCCTTTTCAAATTTTCCTCTTTGGGCACCTCCAGTTCATCTCCCTTTAAGCGATTCTCTCATCCATCCCCTCTCTCGAGCATCCTTCTTCAGGCAGGTAGGCCGGCTCTCTTTCCCAAAGCGTCTCCATGGTATACGTGGTGGAGATTCGCCTGCTCGCAGATCAGATTCTCGGAATAGTCATCACTGCAGCTTCTCTCTGCTCCTTCTCAGCTCCTCTCATTTATCAACCAGGAGAATTCTGGCCTACTCACTGTCTTAAAAGGGAGTGGGGGTGGGGGTGGACATTTCTAGGCCTGGCACAGCTGGGTTTCTCCTTGGTTTAGTAGCATCTGAGTGGTCGAAGGTCTTAGGTCCTTAAGCAAGGTGAACTGCTATCTGCTTAAGAGAGAAAAGAATTATGCTCAAATAATAATAAAGTGTCAGCTGGGTATTAAAAGTGCATTATCCCATGTGACCTCCCACCCCACTTTCCAGCTCTAAGAGGTAGGTACTGATCTTTCAGACTAGGAGACTAAGCTCGCAGATGAACTAGTTGTAATAGATTGGGCTTTGTACAAAACAATCAGAATTTAACCATTAGATTATTCTGTTCCTGAAGATGTGGGCCTTTTTCCAACAGGGAAATGCCTGAAATGGCCAAGTAAGGGCAATGTGAAGAATAGGCTTTGCATGAATTATTGGGTGTAAGATTTTATTTATTTATGGGTAATGGAGTTGTAGGATTTTGCTCCTTTCTGAAAGGGCACACATAGTGAAACAAATTTGTGATTGAAGTACTTTCCAGTTATGATTTTGGCAAGGTGAAATTATTTGTTTTAAATTTATTTGAAAACATTTTCAAGGAAGAAAAAGAAAAAAAAGCCCTGCTACCAATCCTATCTGGTTTTATCATCTCAGCTACCTGGGCTTGGTTTTCCTAATCTATAAAATGGGTTGAGAGGGGTATCAGGGAGTTGCACGAAAAGATGACCTTGAACCTCTCTTCTAGCTCTGATAGTCTGATTCTACCACTAAACTGGAACAGTGATTCCACCACCGAACTGGAGCTTGATCTTCTGGGATGTACCTCACCAGTAGCTACAATTAGGGCTATTTATTACTTATTTTTAAACAGTCACTCCTTCCAGCAATGGAATCAGAGAAGTGAGGGCATAAGCTGCAACTGTTTCCAAGGGTAGGAGTGTCTTCAGGGGGAAGGGGGAAATGAGGTATGTTTTTGGTCATCAAAGAGACTTGGTCAGGGATGTTAAAGCTGTTGGGGTGACAATCAGCTGATCTCCCAAAGGAGCCAGAACACCCAACCGGCTGCTGCTGCTTGGTATAGGAACCAAGGGTCTCAACAACAGCTATTGGATTGTGACCCAGTTCAGAAGACAAGGGTATTAGGTCTTATGGGCAGCACACTAATAAGATCTTTTCTATAGTATTTCCCATTTTTAGCATTTCATAATCCTTTAAAAAGCCTTGCAGGGTAAACATTATCATTCTCATTTTCTTGATGAGGGAACTGATGTTCAGACACCTAAGTGAATGCCCAAGTTCAGAGTTAGTTCATGGTGGAGACGTCAGGTCTTCCAATTCCTAGTATGTTCTTTCCCTTCTGCTAGAGAGAGTATAACGGAGTGGTTAAAGGCAACAATTTTGGAGTCAGACTCTTTGGGTTTAAAAGTGGTTTTGCCACCTACTTACTGTTGACCTCAGGCAAGTTACTTAACCTTTCTGGGATTCAGTTTGCTCACCTGCAAAATGGTATCATAAGGTGGGGATCAGATGAGTTATTGCAGATAAAGTACTGGAACGGTGCCTGGCACATAGTAAGCCCTCAACCAGTGTCAGCCATTGTTATTTTACACATTATCATTTTACCATACTATTTCCCAATTTGGGGAGGAAGCATGCTGGATAAAGACAACACTGAGATCACTGGTTTCAGTTGCTTTGGCAACTTGTTATTTTGCTCTGTAGTACATCAGTATAGTCAATGATGAAGAAAAAAAAGTCTGCTTCCTTTTTATGTGAGTTGCAAAAGTGAATGGAATGAAATCCACCAACTGTGCTGAGCTTCTCAGAGAATCCAGATTTGCTACTTATGTTACCAAGATTCATGGAAAGGTCTTGGTAGCACTTCCTGCCACCAAACCTACAGACGTAGCCGAATGTTCATCTCTCATTCCTGTACCATGGAAGAGGTGTCTCTCCTGAGAATGATTCTTCTGGCTTCTGCACGACGTGCCAACCCCTCCTGCAGTCTCGTGGCTCCCAGTCATTCTGGTGAGTTCCCTCTCTTCTGGCTCCTTCCCATCAGCATTTGAACATGCTAAAGTATCTGCCAGCTTAAAAAACAAGTGAGAGACCCTGATCCTCCTCCATGTCTTGCCCTTACTCTTTATGATCACAATCTTCTTGAGTGATTTGAACGCATTGGCTCCACTACCTTTAAAAACTTTTTCCTCGGTGGCGCAGTAGGTTGAGGGTCCAACTTGGTTTTGGCTCAGGTCATGATCTCCAGGTCCTGGGATTGAGCCCTGTTTCAGGCTCCGCATTCCATAGAGTCTGCTTGAGATTCTCTCTCTCTCCCTCTGCCCTTCCCTGGAGCTCTCTCTCTCTCAAATAAATAAATCTTAAACCAACCAACCAACCAACCAAACAAGCAAAAACTGTCTGGCTTATGTGTCAGGCACCATGCTGGGATCTGGGGATCTAATGGCGAATAACATGGACAGTCTCTATCTTCTTGGAGCTTATATTCTGGTAGGGTTGACAGACATTAATAAAATAACCCCTTAGATACATAATCACAAAGTATAATGAATGAAAGTTTCAGGATGCTAGGTGAGAATCTAACAGAGAGTCATAATCTGGTTGGGGGCTGTCAAGGAAGACCTCCCTTAGATCATTTGAGCTGAGATCTGACATAAGAGAAGTGTTAACTAGGCTGAGAATGGGGGATGATAGTAGTGGTAACTAACACTAATTGGGGACTATATTTTTAATACTTTATGCATATAATTTCATTTCATTCTTGTAAAAACTGACAGGTAAATATTAACCTCATTCACAGAAGAAAAAATGGAGGCATAGAGAGATGAAGTGTCACGCCCAGGGTCATTTAACCAGGCTTGGGTAGGGCTGGGAATTTTAACCCAGACGTCTGGCACTTGAACCACGTTCTTAGCTACAGAAACACAGAGCGTGTGGATGCCAGGCCTGAAGCAGAAGGATGCATGATGTATGTAGGAAATGGGGAGAAGGGCAGTGGGAGGGAAAACAGAGAGCAAGAGGGAATGTGTGGTAAATTCTGGCTGGGAAAATCGGCAAGGGCTAGATCATGCAGGGCTTTCCAGGTCATTTAAAGAATTTTGGTTTTCACCTTTGGAGCCCTGGGAAACTATTGAAGGATTTGAAGCAAAGAAGTGAAGTGATCACCTATGTATTTTATTTTATTTATTTTTTTAAAATACTATTTTATTTATTTATTTGAAAGAGAGACAGCAAGAGCGAGAGACGGAACACAAGCAGGGGGAGTGGGAGAGGGAGAAGCAGGCTTCCTGCTGAGCAGGGAGCCCGATGCAGGGTTCGATCCCAGGACCCTGGGATCACGACCTGAGCCGAAAGCAGACGCTTAACAACTGAGCCACCCAGGCACCCCCAACTATGTATTTTAAAAAGATGACTCCAAAACTAATGATGTAATGTATGGTGATTAACATAACATAATTAAAAAAAAAAAAGATGACTCCAGCTGCTGTGTGGGGAATGGAGGGGTGTGCCCATTGACGTGAGAAACCAGTGAGGAGGCTACCACTGTGGTTTAGATGAGAGAGAAGATGGTAGCTTGAATGTGACTGTTGGCAGTGAGGATAGAGGAACACATAGGTAGAAAGAATTGACAACACGTGATGATGACTTAGATACAGGGTGGGGAAAGGTTTGTCATGGATGGATCCTGCAGCTGGAAGACTGGAGGTACCATTTGCTGAGATGAGGTGCACTGGGGGAAGACCAGGTTTGGGTGGGGAGAATGTAGTAGGTCTTGGAACCTGCTGGGTTTGAGATACCTTTGAACCAATCAAGTGGACATTCTGAGTAGTCAATGGTATCCGGGTGCGCAGCTCAAAGTGGGGACCTGGACTTACGATGCACATCTGGAAGACATCAGTGCAGAGCCAGATGGTGAGTGAAGGAGACGGATGAGTACTGATGCAATTGATTTAGTCCAACGCAATATAACTTCTATTCCTCTGCAGCTGCTTTCAACAAAGTCATCATTAATCCTCTTGCTAAAGCCAGTGTTAATTTCTGATCACTGTTCCTCTTGGCAGTGGTTGACTTTAATTATGCTTGCTTCTTGACATTTTCTTCCTTTGGTTTAGGGTTGCCACACCCCTAGTTTTTCTTCAATCCCTGTGGTCCCTCCTTTGTTCCTTTTGTGAGTTCCTTTCTGCTTGTCACTTAATTGTGTTGTTGCCATTGGTGGTGGTGTTTGATTCTAGGCCCTTTCCTCATTCTGTGAGTTCTTCCTGGGTCCCCTTATCTACAACTCTGCTGCCAGAGCATCTTTTTTTTTTTTTTTTTTAATTCATGAGAGACAGAGAGAGAGAGAGGCAGAGGGAGAAGCAGGCTCCCAAGGAGAAGGGAGCCTGATACGGGACTCGATCCCAGGACTCTGGGATCATGACCTGAGCCGAAGGCAGACGCTTAACCATCTGAGCCACCCAGGCGCCCCAGAGCATCTTTTTAATACAACATTCTGTCAGATCCGTCCTCTGCTGAAATCTCCTCAGTGACTCCCCAAGTCTTTGGGATAAAGTCCAGAGTTCTTAATAGAGTTGACACACACTGCTTACCTCTCCAGCCTCATTGCTGACCACTCCTCACTTGATAATCTATGTCCTAGACATAAGGAATCCGTTTGAGTTTTTCCAGTGTTTGTGGGATTTTGAACATGGTATTCCCTTTGGAAACTCTTCCTTTTCCATTCACCTAGGATTTACTCGTCTGTTACGTCTAAATTTAGGTGTCACTTCTGGACTCCAATTCTGGGACAGGGCCCTTCTGATAGTGCTCCATGTGATTGGCACTGCCCATTGTGTTCCCTTTTGGATCGATAACTCTGTGAGAGAAGGGAGCACACCCATTTCTTGGTTGTGTCCCAGTAGAGCAGATGTGTATATATCTGTGCAATATGTTAAAGAATGGCATAAAAGATTTTGGGAGAGGGGCGCCTGGATGGCTCAGTCATTAGGCGTCTGCCTTCGGCTCAGGTCATGGTCCCGGGGTCCTGGGATCGAGCCCCGCATCGGGCTCCCTGCTCCGCGGGAAGCCTGCTTCTCCCTCTCCCACTCCCCCTGCTTGTGTTCCCTCTCTTGCTGTGTCTCTCTCTGCCAAATAAATAAATAAAATCTTAAAAAAAAAAAAGACTTTAGGAGAGAAGGAGATTCCTTGTTGTATAAAGATAAAACTTGATGTTTTCATAGCAAACAATGTGTTTTCTGTTTCTTTTACCCTGAATCTATCCCCCATCATTAAGCAGCAGCAAGTGCTTTCTAGTTGCAGTATCCTCTACACAGGGATGATACAGAAAGATCAGGGTCAAAGTCTTGAATTCTTTTTTTTTTTTTAAGATTTTATTTATTTATTTGACAGAGAGAGACAAAGTGAGAGAGGGAACACAAGCAGGGGCAGAGGGAGAGGGAGAAGCAGGCTCCCCGTTGAGCCGGGAGTCTGATGTGGGCTTCAATCCCAGGACCCTGGGATCATGACCTGAGCTGAAGGCAGATGCTTAACTGACTGAGCCACCCAGGCGCCCCTAGAGGGATTTTTTTGGTCTTTTAGAAGTTTTTCTTTAAATATCAAGAGACAGAACCTGATAAACTTATAGCTTAGAATTTATGCCATTATCTGGTGAAATGGGAAGGACTTGTGAGTTTCCCTTCCACAAAGAAATACAATCCATTTTGAGCCTGGAGCAGAATTGGAAAAGACTGGAAAAAGAGGGAAAGAGAATTTTGATGCTCCTTTGGGCTCTGTTTTCTGTGCTCATCACGAACAATGGTAGACAGAAGGGGCTTATGCTCCATTCCATTCCTAGAACTCTGAGAAGACATAGCATTTCAAAGTACCCTGTGCTAACAAGGGACAGCTACCACAGAGTAGAAGTGGAATTGTCACCTGCATAGGCAAAGCAGGTCTGAGATAAATTGCATTTCCTCACTACCCGTAGCCTTTTCACTCCCTAAACCTGAGTCTACTTGGCTCCTTGACATTTGGAAGAAATTTGAAAAATTCCTTGGTGCCCAGCCCCTGAGATGGGTGTGAGAGTGAGCTGAGAGCCAGGTGCCTGTAGAGATTGCTGTGGAGTTGGAGGGGTGAACCCCCCAGTTGAGGCTGAGGGCTGCATGACGCAGGCCAGGGGCCGGATGGAGACTCAGTAGTACCAGGAAGAGCTGAGATGGGAGCCACTGAGCTCCTCATGAAAGCAGCCACTGTACCTTTCTAATCCACCCGCCAGGGGACGCTGTAGCAGGTGCGGTGGCAATGGAGTCCAATGGCCAAGATCAAGTGAGGCAAGAGAAACAGAAAATGGTTCTTGACCTTGGTGCCCTTCCCTGATGTTGGAATGATATGGGAACCCCCGACTGGAACACTGTGGGGAGAAGGAAAGAGAATCCTAAGAGACCGGGTTCAAAACTTGGAAAGATTGAGTTGTCCGGAATTGGCAAAGTTCATTATTTTTTCTGCCATTAGTAGAAATGTAGGTTGAAGAGCTAGGTTAAGAAATACAGAGAATTGGGTGCCTGGGTGGCTCAGTCAGTTAAGCATCTGCCTTCCGCTCAGGTCATGATCCCAGGGTCCTGGGATCAAGTCCTGCATCAGGCACTCTGCTCAGTGGGGAGTCTGCTTCTCCTCTACCCTTCCCCCCCTTGCTTGTGATCTCTCTCTCTCTCTCTCACTCTCTCAAATAAATAAAATCTTGGAAAAAAAAAATACAGAAAATTGCATATGTCCTCCTCTGGGTCTATGACTCGAGGCTATAAACAAGCCTGGTATACAAAGTAAAGGTCAGAAAGGTGGACTTGCAAAGGAGAGTTCTGGTGCCTTACAAGGACT
Organism: Neomonachus schauinslandi; assembly: GCF_002201575.2. Lineage (NCBI taxonomy): Eukaryota > Metazoa > Chordata > Mammalia > Carnivora > Phocidae > Neomonachus > Neomonachus schauinslandi. Next base: position 5,898,306 of record NC_058413.1, on the reverse strand, counting down.
GACCTGATTTCCTGACAACTGTGGACCAGGAGGCTTGGACAAGATTTGCAAAGAATGATCATGTATTTGAAAGCAAAGTCTGCAAATGAACCAAGATAAAATCTCAAGTCAAACGGGGCGTTCTCATGCTAGGGTGAGTAGAGGAGGGGCTCAGAGGACAGAAGAATACTACCTGGAGCTCCCTTATATAGTGTAGAAAAGTCTGAGGTTCTAGGAGCCTTGAGGGGTGCGTTCTGAGCTGAGCAGTGGTGTGTGTGCATGCTGTTGGTGACTAAACTGAAGACACTGGAACTGATTTGAGGACATAGAAGTATTATATCCATTTGTCTTTGTCCAGTTTGAATTCAAAACAGCACTTTATTTATGGATCATCCCTCCCCAACTTTTTTTAAAGATTTTATTTATTTATTTGACAGAGAGAGAGATAGCGAGAGCAGGAACACAAGCAGGGGGAATGGGAGAGGGAGAAGCAGGCTTCTTGCCGAGCAGGGAGCCCGATGTGGGACTCGATCCCAGGACCCTGAGATCATGACCTGAGCTGAAGGCAGACGCTTAACGACTGAGCCACCCAGGCACCCCTCCCCAACTATTTTTAACTTGCAACCCTAAACACCATTAAAAACTAGACCTAAAAAAACATTTGAATGATTTCAACCCATCTAGGAGCAGATGCCACGTACTTTTGATTTCACCTGTCAATAACAAACCACTTCTTTCTTCTAAGAAGTTTCTGCCACAAAGCCCTGAGAATACACAAATCCTTTGAAAAAGTGTCTGATCACACCCATCTGCCTGAAATAAATTTTGGCAGCATCTGCTTCATACTAACAGCTGAAGGGAAGTCTTTGGAGTTCCTTGATCAAATTGCACTGAGAAATGTGAGTTGTGTGGGAAACTTACAAAGAATAGATTTTTGGGGTGCCAGAACCCAAAATGAGAAGATTTAGTGTACATCTTTGAAGCTGTAGACATTTTAGGTCAGTTTTCTGTATCATAGCCTAATTTACCTGTGCGGTAAACAGCTAGGTAGGTACACAGCTAAGTAGCCAGTCATTTCAATTATTATTGGCATCTGAAACTTCCTGGTGGTTAAGATACAAGACTCTGGAGTCTTATGGCCTTGTTGGAATCTGAGTCCATCATTTTCTAATTCTGTGACCTTGGATAAGTTATACAACTTCTCTAAGCCTCGGTTTCCTCATCTGTAAATAGGGGATAATCTTAAAGGAGTTGTGGTGAGAAATTGACTAACTAATGCATATCAGGTGCAGCTTAGGGCTCAATAAATGTTAGCTATTGCTATCATCATTACTTTACCTGTTTTGTATGCAGGCAAATCTTGCCTTAAGTAAAATATAATGTATGAAAATCTAGATTTGTATAAAGTTTAATGGGGGAGATCTTTGCATTACAACAAAATTCTTCAGTCTATGAAAGAACAGATAACAGGGTTTCTTTTAGACAGTCAGCTTCTCAGTGTGTCTAAAACAATCTGATTCACACACAACTAGGTTTACACAATACATTAAGAACATAGCTAGTGTACAAAGCACAGGACATCTGTAATGTAATCATTCAGGCCAAGTCTGAACCACTGTGACAAGTTAACAATAACAATCCTGGGTATTTCCCTCTGCCCTTTATAAAAGGATTAGATGACTTCTCTGTGGTTTCAAAGAGCAGAGCTGGGACCAACGGGTGGAAGATACAGTGGGGGAGTTTCAGTTCAATATAATGAAAAACTCCCTACCAAACCACTGCTGTCCAAAACTGGAATGGGTTGCCTCTGAGGTGGCAAATTTCCCAACACGAGGTATTCAAGTAAAAGTGAGATATCAACTTGTCAGGACTGTTGGAATGACTATTACATAAAATAGGGAGGTGAATTAGGGCAGTGTTTCACAACCATAAGCACACAAAATATATTGTGCAAACTAGATCAGTTCTCTACCTTGGATACCAGGGGTTGAGGAAGGAGGTAGAGAAAGGCTGTTCAGAGGAGGGCTGGGGATAAAGGAAATGAATTGGAAAAAAAATATATTGCTCCTCTGTTTGGGAAATACTAGATTAAATGACTTGTAAGATTTCCTCTAATTTAAAGATTCTAGGGGCTCCTGGCTGGCCCAGTTGGTAGAGTATGCAACTCTTGATCTCGGGGTTGTAAGTTCAGAGCCCCACGTTGGGTGGAGAGATTACTTAAAGATAAAAAAAAAATCTTAAAAAAATAAAGATTCTAAGACTCTCAAATTGTTTCACAGATGTTATTTTAACTATATTCCTGGGATAATTTTCCTATTTTAGTTGAGGAAAACTGGAACATAACACCAAAAGCGAGTGGTAAAATTAGAAAAGAATTCAGACATCCTCACCCTTTTAGACTTCTGATCCCACAGCCTCTTTTCAGCTGGTGAGAAAAGAAATTGAAGAAACAGAAGATGATAGCGGCCTTAAAGCTAGAATGGATGAAATCAAGTCAGCTTCAGAGATCAGGGGAAAATCAGCTTCAACAAGGCTCCATATTACTAGCTTTAAAGACTCCATACACCAGCATGCCTGGTAAATCCTTAGAGTACTGTAACCAGACAAAGATGCAACCAAGACTAAACATGTAGAGCCCGTGTCCTCTTGAATGTGGCTTCTAGAAGAAGAATCTTTTTCCCAGTTAGCCTACTTGTTTTTCAAATAAAGTTGATCATCTGGCCTTTGGATCAATAGGTTTACTCAGCCATATGTGACCAGATTCCACTGCTGTTTCCATTCCTAAGGCTTCTATGCCACAAAGAACACCTACCATCCAGTGGACATCAGCTAGCAGGACAAATCCAACCCTGCCTAGAGAGAAAGTTAAAAGCCAATTAGAGAGAACAAGCTTTGTGATATAGATTTTATTGGTTATCTAGGAAGAGTAGAAATTTGACATAAACGGGGAAGGAATGAAATCTCCCGGGCTGGCCCGGGAACCTATTACTGATGGATGAGGAATCAGACTCTGTACACAGGGGGATTGTCACCAGGAAAACAAGGAAGCTATCTGGTATCACAGTCAGTCATTCTAAGAAGTAGAGAAAGAAAACATAGGGGTGAAGAAAATAATACTCTAGCTATACAAACTCTAGTGTTGTCTTGGGGGAGAGTCATTCCTTTGCCCATAAGTCTTAGAATGAGGAAGGACAAATGGTGTAGTCCAAGAATTGGCAGAAAAGTCAGCACCACTATGGCGACAACCTAACATACCTCTGTGAGAACATCCCTGTCTGACCCCGGATAGCAGAGGGAGGTGAATAGAGAAGCTGCCCCAGATTCTGTGCTCCAGGTGGAGAAGGCCTCAAGAAGGTGAAGGAATGAGCTAATCTGAGCTTCCTGGCCCCATTTCCAAGGATGTGATTAGTGGAGTGGCACCTGGGACCTGCTCCATTTCAGGAAACCCGGTTATGGGAACTGGTGGGGGACAGACTTGGCTCAGGACCCAAGAGAAGCAGTTAACCCTTTCCTATTGCGTGTATGGGAAACAGCCTCTTTTAATTGTTTCCCAGGGGAAAAGAAACTTCTCAAATGGATTTAGTTTTGCATTAGCCTCATAAGGGGGACTACAGGGATATTTTCCACTTAAGTTCCTATGGTCAATCTCTTCAGGGCCTTTGAATGCTTTAGGGGAGACTGAGAGCAAGGTAGACCTAAGAGGTGTCTAGGAATGATATACACAGAGAGGGCATATTCAAAAGGGAAAGACAGCTCAGCAGTTCCTCAAATGTCACTGTTCACCTGGCAGCATTTCTTAGGATGTTCTTGGTTCCACTTAAATCCTTGGGTTTGGGTCAGAATCAATCTGGGCTCTTTAGATGGGGTCTCTTCTATCCAGACAGGGGATTTCTCCTCAGAATAAACAGGATGTTCAAAGCAGACATGCAGCACTCTTCCAAATGCTGAGGTGGGTGAAGAAACACAAGCAGAATTAATATGCCACTAAGTGTAAGGACTGGGGATAACTGACCCCCCTGAAGACACTGATAATAAGACCCTGAACACCAGGGCTGAAAATGTCCAGAGCAGTTTCCAAAATCTCCTTGGCTGACCTGGTTGACTAAGGTGAACTTAATCTTGGGCAAGTCAATTTCTTTGGACCTCAAATTTCTTCATCTATTGAAGATAATTGATAACCTCTACAGCCCCTTCTGACTCTGACATTCTATAGCTCTGAGGATGGGGTCTGAGTAAAAACAATTTTAATAATGTGGAATCCAATAGTATATTAGTTACTAGACCCCAAACAGGATGGAGGCACCCATTGATGGGTTGGGGAAGGGTTGGGAGCTGTGGCTCATTCAAACCCTAGTTTGTGGGAGAGAAGGGCATCTGAGTTCATTGGCTCCTTAGTTTTTGAATGGAGGGACTGGCTTTTCATGGTAATGTTAATGTTTCCATACTACAGAACTCTGAGACAAGCAATCACATCCAGGTGGGAGACGAACTGGGTAGCTGTAGGGGGGTGGAAAGAGGTGTTAAGAGATGTTGTTTGTTTCAGATTCTGGCCCTACCATGTACAACTCACTGTCATACAACCTCTTCTTGAAACCTCACCTTCATTTTTTTTTAAATTTATTTTAAAGGTTTTTATTTATTTATTTGAGACAGAGAGAATGAGAGAGAGAGAGCACATGAGAGGGGGGAGGGTCAGAGGGAGAAGCAGGCTCCCTGCCGAGCAGGGAGCCCGATGCGGGACTCGATCCCGGGACTCCAGGATCATGACCTGAGCCGAAGGCAGTCGCTTAACCAACTGAGCCACCCAGGCGCCCCTCACCTTCATTTTTTATAAAACAATGATAATACCTTCCATACAATGTTGGGAGGATTACTTAATATAAATAAGAAAAAGTGAAGACCACTTAGCACAGAGTAGATGCCCACCAAATGTCAAGCCTGCATCAAACCTTGCCTAAAAGGAGCACCTGGCTAGCTCTGTCAGTTGAGGATGGGACTCTTGATCTCAAGGTTATGAGTTCAAGGCCCATGTTGGGCATGGAGCCTACCTTAAAAAAACAAAACAAAACAAAACAAGCTTGCCTAACTGCAAGGGTTTATACTATGGAAGTCCTGATGGCAGTCCTCATATCAAAGGCTCCCTTCCTCACTTCTGTCTACATCCAGTATGGAAGGTGGCTCTGTCCTTGGCCTGTGTCACGCCTCCTCTGACTCTAGGATGGTGCTGGGTGTTCCACTGCATGTTCATCCCTGAGTCTCACTCCAAGGCCAAGGGCTGGAAGCCAGGACAACCAGCTCATCTGAAGTACTTCTGCATTGGCAACTGTTCCTCCACCCTTCATTTCCAATGCCACTCTCAAGGTGGGGCATTTCCTGCTGAGCCAGAACTCTCTATGGGAAATACTTTGAAGAGCCATCCTCAGCGCCTTGGTTCCTCACTGACGGATAGTGAATATAGTGAGGATAACAAGTATCTCACAAGATACTTGTGAGAGTGAAAAAAACTTGTGTAAAGAGCCAGTGGTTGGACAACACGCAGTCGAATACTCATAAATGTGAGCTCCCTTCTCCTTGGCAACTCCTTTGCCTAAAGGAACACTGGAGAGAGAAGCAAGTGAAAGGGAGAAGCAGGCTCCAATGATTCCCCAAATGCCAGCTCTCTTACCAAGTCTGAGATGGTTTTATGATGAATTTTCCAGAAATAAAAGCCACCTTTCTCCAGTAGGTCTACCTGTGAGCAAATGAGATGGAGAGGGTGGTCAACGGTGCTGAGCATGGACTGGCCAAGGCTATGATTCAGGTCTCAGCAGACATGTTCTTTGGAGTAGCACCAAGGCTGTCTACTGGATGGGCACTCTGCCAGCCCCCCATCTGTTCTGTCCAATCCTGGCTTCTTGGAGCTGGGGTGGAAGAATTTCCCCTGAAGGAAAGCAGCTAACACCCTGTCCAACGCTTCTCCTCGGGCAACTCTTTGCCACACAGGAATCTCTCTCACCTGTTCTTTCAGCTGCCTGAGGAACCAGCTGCCAGATTAGTAGTTTGGGCTCAAGCCCCGCTCACCTCGTCCCTCCCTGAACCTGCCCGGAGTCCAGCAGCTGGTCTGGAGTAATACCTTCCTTCTAGCTGGGAACACCCTCTGAAAACCCCAGAGCTTGTCCTTTCAGCTGGAGCCCAGGAAAGCCAGCTCCTGCCGTTGGCATATCTAGTGCAGAGCCAAACGTGGGGCGGGGCCTATTCCCTGGCGGGGGAGGGGGTTCCAGGTCCTGCCTAAGGCTGACCCCTGAGGCACCTTGGGATTGGGCTGGGGACATGCTTGGGGCAGGTTAGCAGATAAAATACAGGACGCCCAGGTTTGAATTTCAGATGAATGAATGATTTTTTAATATACGTATGTCCCCAATATTTCATGGGATATATGTGTGCTTAAAAAAAATTTTTTTTTTTAAATCCGAAATTCAATTTTAACTGGCCGTTCTGTATTTTTATTTGCTAAATCTGGGAAGCAGAGGTTGGCCTAGAGCATTTGGGGCAGCCCCCGCAGGAGGTGAGGCCGCTTGGGAGCCAAGAACCGGCTTGGGGATCCTGCACCGGGCCCCAGCAGCTTCTCCCGGCTGAGGGCTGCACTTCGGCGGGACCGTGGGAAAGTCCCTTTCCGGAGGAAGGAGAGTCTTGGCCTGGCTTCATTCTCGCCCGCCTCGAGCTTCAGTCGCCACCCGCGGGTTCTCCCCAGCCCGACGGCCCGCCCACGGGCCCTCGCGGCTCCCCGCATCTCCCCACCGCTCTTGGCAAGCCCCAGCGGTTCGCCGCCTGAGGGCGGCGCGGCGCGAAGTGCGCAAGCGCGGCGGGCCGGTGGGCGGGGCGGGCGCGCGCGGGCGGGAAGAACGCCGAGCGACCGGGCGTGGGCGCCGGGGGAGGTCGACGTCCCGGCGGGCAGCAGGCGGTGGGCGTCGCTGCTGCTGCCTCCGCGTCATGGAGTGCACTGCTGTGGCAGTCTGCGAGGTGATGCCGGGGAGGGAGAGAAAACGGAGGCGGACACTCTGGGAAGGGTTTTGTGAGGGGACCGCGAAGTTTGGGCCGAGGGGTCAGGCGGTGCCTGAGGTGGGAATGAGGTGCTTCGGTGAAAGCCCGCCGGCCCCACACGGGGCTGTGAGGAGCAGATGAGGGAGCGCTTGGGCAGTGTGGAACCATTCCCTCAGTTGGGGGGACACCCCACCTGGCAGCCCAGAAAACTGAGGCCCCGGAGGCGCAAGTGTTTGCCAGGCGTTAGCGGACCAGGTTAGGGCCCGGAGACTGGCCGGGGGAGGGGGGTCCTCGCGGGCCGAGGGGGCGCGCAGGAAGGACGAATGGGCAGCCCCGGGCGGAAGGCGCGACCAGTGCGGGCGAAGTGGGCGTGAGGGAGAGTCGTGTGCAGCCGGCCGGTGGGCCACGGTGTGGGGCGCATTCCTGGGTCGGGCCCCCGAGCAGTCGGGTGGTGGATGGCTGTGGTGCAGAGGCCTCCCTGAGCTCCGACCACCCCGCGGCCCGGAGAACCTTCGTGCCCTGGAGGGTGGGGCGGATCGCCCGGCGCCGCCACGCCACGTGGGTTCAGCCGTGGCAGCACCCTCACAGCCGCCCCCTGATCGAATTCTTCGCCACTGGTTTTGTAAGGGGGACTAGACAGAACAGAACCACAGGCCAGACGGGGTTGACCTGACGGTCCTCTTGCCTCCTTCATTATCCTCAAAGTTGGAGGATTCGATTTTACAGACGACAGACGCTAGGCTAGAACCCAGAACTTCCCACTCCAAGCCAGTCTTCTTTTCCCAACTGCTCTCTCACGGAAAAAGACACTGCTGGAAAGTCTTTTTTTTTTTTTTTTTTTAAGATTTATTTATTTATTTGAGAGAGCGAGAATGAGAGAGAGTACATGAGAGGGGGGAGGGTCAGAGGGAGAAGCAGGCTCCTCGCTGAGCAGGGAGCCCGATGCGGGACTCGATCCCGGGACTCCAGGATCATGACCTGAGCCGAAGGCAGTTGCTTAACCAACTGAGCCACCCAGGCACCCAAAGACACTGCTGGAAAGTCTTAACAGAGGGGAGCACACTGCGTCAGAGGATGTGTGAAGGAAAGTGTTAGATTGTAGGAACGCCTGGAAACCATTTTTATAAACTCTCGTACACATTAGGATCATCATTCCCAAGTTCTCTTACTGAGATGAGATCTCTTTGCCTTTAAGAAAAGGGGTAGTAATTTTCCCTGTGGTACCTTAGTGTGGAAGTGAGAGTGTACTTTCGTAAATAATGGAATTAAATACAGTATATTTTAAATTTGTCTCATCAAGATTAAATGTTTTATCTAGACATCTTGGAACCTTAAAACTTAAAATATTGTGTGCAGTCTTCACTGCAGATGAACTTACTCGAAATAAAAGCTAATGTCTATTAAGCATTTACTATTTTCAAGGCACTGTGTTAAGCACTTTGCTCTTATTTTGTTTACATTTCACAGCAGCCATAACTGGTGGTTTTGTCCTCATTTTGGTAAATGAGGAAGCTTAGGTAGAGAGGAGTTAAATAACTTGCCCAAGATCACATGGCACATCAGAGATCCAACCCAGGCATCTGCCTCCAAAGCCAGTGCTCTTAACTATATTCTGATCCTCAGAAATGATGATTTAATGAAAGGTAAAGATGATTCATAGCCAGATGCCAGTCTTATTCATAATCTTCCTATTGGTTTTTACTTGGGGAGAAAAAAAGAAACCGGAAAAACAAACTCCCACTTAATTTTTCCAAATTATTATTTCCGGATGAACTTACCCTTTGAATAAAGCAATTTATTGTCTCCATTTCCTGTCTTGTTGGGCATTGTGTTAATTTCCCATGTCTCCTTTCTTATGTCACTTTTCTGGTTATTTCTTCTGTGTAGACACAATGCTTTGTTCTGAACAAAATGTAAATCTGACATTTTGCAAGCAAGAATATTATTTTTTAGAAATTAGAATTGTATACTATCATCTAAATTTGATATTGCCATGATTTCTAAAGATTTGTTTTCTTTGAATTGTGCCCTTTTCAGATTTTGAAATATTTAATAATTCACTGGAAGTGTGAAACAGCAGGAACATCAAAGGGAGCATTGCTAGAAGGACAGCTAGTGATTTCCATGGAAGCATTAAATTCTAAGCATCAGGCAAATACTCTTCATTGTGTAACAACTAGTAAGTAGAGGAACAAATATTGATTTTCTGTCTTTGTTTTGTTATGATTTGTTATAGTTAATTTAAAAATTTAAGTTAGTCATAATCTTTTATCATGTTATCACTCCGGGGTTATTCCATAGTTAAAAAAATTAAATAATTATGCAATAAAGTATCTGGTGATAGATTTACAAATGTGTTCTACAGGAAAGGTGAATACAATGACATCAGAGGATTATTTATTTTACTGGCTTAAGAATTCTCAGAAACAATCTCCTTCTTGCTCTTGGTTTTAACCTCCTCTTTCACAGCAGAATTATATTACATTGAATTTTATCTCCTTTTCCATGTCCAGCCTTTGATAGTTGGAAGAGAGCCAAAAATTAAAGGAAAAAGAAAAGAAAAAAATGATAAATGGTGCATACTTTCATAATTCTAACTTGAAGTTAGTTTGAAAATCTTTTCCATTTGGCTTTAATTCTCTCATTGTTTCTGCCTACACTCTTGAGGGAAAGCTGATGCATTGAGTGTCCCTGGAAGAACGAACTCTTTTTTTTTTTTTAAGATTTTATTTATTTATTTGAGACAGAGAGAATGAGAGAGACAGAGAGCACATGAGAGGGGGCAGGGTCAGAGGGAGAAGCAGGCTCCCCGCCGAGCAGGGAGCCCGATGCAGGACTCGATCCAGGGACTCCAGGATCATGACCTGAGCCGAAGGCAGTCGCCTAACCAACTGAGCCACCCAGGCGCCCCCTCTTTTTTTTTTTTTAAAGATTCCATTTATTTATTTAGGAGAGTGAGACAGAGATAGTGAGAGAGAGCATGGGTAGGGAGGAGAGGGAGAAGCAGGCTCCCCACTAAGTGGGGAGCCTGATGTGGGGCTTGATCCCAGGACCCCGCGATCATGGCCTGAGCCAAAGGCAGAGGCTTAACCAACTGAGCCACCCAGGCGCCCCAACAACTAACTTTCTTGAACTTTTGAAGTGATAACTTTTTTGTTTGGTTGTGTGTGTGTGATAGAGAAGAGAGTGTGTATGTGTGTGTCTGTAAGTTTACTGAAGGATACTTTGGGATGAAGTTGTTCTGTCAGCCTTACAGGAGTCATCCTGAGTCCCAGCTGAGACTGAATAGTACTTTAGGCTCTACAAGACATTGTGTCACTGAACTGGAAAGCCATGTCTTCTCTTTGGGTACCTAGCATTAAACATCCTTGAGAGAGATATGACAGGTTGGTTTGCTGTTACCGTGCGTGAACTCCATTCTGACTGGACAGAGTTCCCACAGTTCATAAGAGAGTTTTGGTTAGGTAGATGGCTAGGGTGATGCTGGTCTGTATATGGTTGTGTTAGTTTATGCATTTATGCATTTATGCATTGATTCTAATCCAATAAACTGGTCAAGGTAGCAGGATGCATTTCACTCAAAGCGGAGGACTTGAGCCATAGTAGCTTTTAGCAAGAAACCCAATTCCATAGGCATTTTGAACCTAATGGATTTGTTCAGCCCATATGAAATATAGGGGCCTTTCTCTTCTCTTTATTGTTTTTATTGTCTCTGATCTTCATGTAATAATTTTCATAATTTTTTGGTAGAAGGAAGGTTGATACATGTTTATCATAAAACATTTGAACATTACAGACATATATTTATGGAAAGTGAGACTTTCTAGTCATTTCATCCCTTGAGATAATTGTTAATTAACGTTCAAAAGTGTTCTGCCAGACTTTTCTATTTGTAAATTCATAGCCTCTCACCAGGTAGAGAAAAAGCCAGATTGCGAGTGTTCTGGGATGGAGGGGTAAGAGAGATAGCTCAGCATTCAGTCTTTATGTTCATTCAGGCCAATTATTTATTTTATTTTATTTTATTTTATTTAAGACTTTATTTGCGAGAGAGACAATGAGAGACAGAGAGCATGAGAGGGAGGAGGGTCAGAGGGAGAAGCAGGCTCCCTGCTGAGCAGGGAGCCTGATGTGGGACTCGATCCCAGGACTCCAGGATCATGACCTGAGCCGAAGGCAGTCGCTTAACCGGTTAACTGAGCCACCCAGGCGCCCTCAGGCCAATTATTTTTAATACAACTTTGGTCCTCAACTCAAAAACCCATGCTTCTTCCTTTTCAAAGAATAACCCTTCCCCCACCCCCTGCCAAGGTTAGGAAGGCTCAGTCCCTAGAATGCTGAGTGGAGGAAAGAATCTAAAGACCCGACTACTTTTTTTTTTTTTTTTAAGATTTTATTTATTTATTTGACAAAGAGAGACAGTGAGTGAGGGAACACAAGCAGGGGGAGTGTGAGAGGGAGCAGCAGGCTTCCTGCTGAGCAGGGAGCCTGATGTGGGGCTCGATCCCAGGACCCTGGGATCATGACCCGAGCCAAAGGCAGATGCTTTAACGACTGAGCCACTCAGGCGCCCCTACCCAACTACTACTTAAATTCATTTTTCCAACTGACTCTCCTTATTTTAGCTCCCACCCCACCTCTAATTCCAAAAGTTCCTGATTCTACCATTCCTGAGTCTTTGGGGGATTTTGTTGCATCATTTGGATTGTTTCTTGGCCTTTCCCTTTTCTGGATTATAATTCAATTTCTAAGGTCCCCTGAATCCAACCTACTAGTCCTTCTGCTTTTCAGTTTCTAGAATTTTACTATCATCATCTTTGTCTCTAATCTGTCCTTGTGGGTTTATTCCTCTAAAAAATACCCCTTTTATTGTTTTATTGCAATTTCAGGAGGTAATAAAAATAATGGGTATGTTCGATCTGCCATCTTTTTTTTTTTTTTAAAGATTTATTTATTTATTTTAGAGACAGGAGTTAGAGAGAGAGCTAGTGGGGGAAGGGCAGAGAGAGAGAGAGAGAGAGAGAGAAAGAATCTGAAACAGGCTCCACGCCTAGCCCGGAGCCCCAAACAGGGCTCAGTCTCATGACCCTGATCAGGATCATGACCTGAGCTGAAACCAAGAGTCTGATGCCTAACAAACTACACCACTCAGGTGCCCCTCAGTCTGCCGTCTTTACTTGAAAGTATGAAGTGATGTGGTTGGTCTGAAATCTCTGATGATGAAAAACAATGTATTAGTTATCTAGGGCTGCTATAACAAAGTACCACAAACGTAAATTTATTCCCTCACAGGTATGGAGGCCAGAGTCCAAAATCAAGGTCTAAGTAGGGTTGGTTCCTTCTGGAGACTCTGAGGGAGGAATCTATTCCATGCCTCTCTCTTTGCCTCTAGTAGTTGCCAGCAAGCTCTTGGTGTTGGCTTGTAGGCATATCACTCCAATCTCTGCCGCTACCTTCATGGGATAGTCTCCCTCTGTGTTTATCTGTGTCTGTGTCTTCATGTAGCCTTTTTTTTTTTTTTTAAAGATTTTGTTTATTTATTTGACAGAGAGAGGTGCAGCGAGAGAGGGAACACAAGCAGGGGGAGTGGGAGAGGGAGAAGCAGGCTTCCTGCTGAGGAGGAAGCCCGATATGGGGCTCAAACCCAGGACCCTGGGATCATAACCTGAGCCGAAGGCAGACGCTTAATGACTGAGCCACCCAGGCGCCCCCCCCCCCTTTTTTTTTTTTTTTAAATATCATCTTCTTTTTTTTTTTTTTTAAAGATTCTATTTATTTATTTGAGACAGAGAGAATGAGAGACAGAGAGCATGAGAGGGAGGAGGGTCAGAGGGAGAAGCAGACTCCCTGCCGAGCAGGGAGCCCGATGGGGGACTCGATCCCGGGACTCCAGGATCATGACCTGAGCCGAAGGCAGTCGCTTAACCAACTGAGCCACCCAGGCGCCCACATCTTCTGTTCTTTAGAGGGAATTTTGGGGAATGCTGTTGCTTTAAAAATAATGTTTTACAAATAAGTCTTTACTGTTATCTTTGTGTTTGAAGGATAGCACTTTATTACTTTAGTACAGAGACATTAGAAGTATAGCTAAAAATTGGGGGCTGGAAGAGGTGTGGAGCAGGCAGGATAATTGCTGAGTATGTTCACCAAAAGTGACCCATTTTCAACAATTTTTTTGTTTTTTTAAAGATTTTTTTCATTTATTTGAAAGAGAGAGAGATAGTGAGAGCAGGAACAGAAGCAGGGGGAGTGGGAGAGGGAGAAGCAGGCTTCCCGCGGAGCAGGGAGCCCGATGCGGGGCTTGATCCCAGGACCCTGGGATCATGACCCGAGCCAAAGGCAGATGCCTAATGATTGAGCCACCCAGGCGACCCTCAACAATTGTTGATATGGTACTTGTTAAAATTAAAAAAGGATGTATGAGGAAACAGTGTGACATACATAATTGAGAAACATCATGGACACACTGTGAGATATATAGGTTGTATTTTTTTTCTTATTAACGTTCAATTCCTCACTAATCACTAGTGTAGGCCTGCTACCACCTGCCATCCCTGTCCCAGTGACCCACTCTCCTTAAGTTAGAACCAGTGTATGCCTGTGAGGAATGTTAAGAAAAAGATGATTGTCTTTTTTTTAAGACTTTACTTATTTATTTGACAGAGCACAAACACGGGGAGCGGCAGAGGGAGAGGGAGAAGCAAGCTCATGTGGGGCTGCATCCCAGGATCCTGGGATCATGACCTGAGCTGAAGGCAGACACTTAACTGACTGAACCACCCAGTCACCCAAGATGATTGTCTTTTATTGAATATTCTGTGTTACTTGGGCTCAGGCCTTTTGAAATACCATTTGTCTAGAATCATTCAAAATCTGGAAATGTAAAGCCCTGCTCTCATTGCATTTCAGTAGAACTTTTTGTGATGATAGAAATGTTCTCTACCTGTGCTGTTCAGTACAGTAGCCGTTACCCACACTTGGCTAATGACCACTTGAAATATGGTTAGTGTGACTGAGGAGTCTTATTTTTAATTTAATTTAATTTAGCTAAATTTAAATAGCCACATGTATCAAGTGGCTACTGTATTTGGACAGCACACATTTAGAGAATGGTGTTGCCTCTCACTGTAGTTCAGTTATTCTCAACCTTTTCCCCCTGCCGGAGGAATACACATTTCTAGAGAGAGAGAGAGAGAGACACATTTTCACTGATTCCTATGGCAGTGATTCTTAGATTCTTAACTGTGGGTTAACCCTCTGGGGGAGAGATGTTCAATTTAGAAAAAGTCTCCAGGTGGTTCTGATCTTTTTTCCCTCTTAGGTGCCTGCTTCCTTCCTCACCCTCTTTCCCTGAAGAATCATTGCTCTAGGGGCACCTGGCTGGCTCAGTTGAGCATGTGACTCTTGATCTCAGGGTTGTGAGTTTGAGCCCCACGTTGGGGGTAGAGTTTACTTAAAAAAAAATTTTTTTTTTTTTAAAGATTTTATTTATTTATTTAACAGAGAGAGATACAGCGAGAGAGGGAACACAAGCAGGGGGAGTGGGAGAGGGAGAAGCAGGCTCCCCGCAGAGCAGGGAGCCCGATGCGGGACTCGATCCCAGGACCCCGGGATCATGACCTGAGCCGAAGGCAGACGCTTAACTGACTGAGCCACCCAGGCGCCCAAAAAATTTTTAAGAAAAATATTGTTGGTCTAAATGTTCTGATGTTCAGAGTTAGAACTCTAGATATGAAGAATTCTTACCTGATAGTCTAATATTTTCTACTAGAGAGTAAATTGTTTAAAAGAAGGGCCAAAATTTTTAATTGAATCTTATACTGGAATATGGGTTATTGGCATGATATATTCTGATTACTTGCTACAGTTTGCAGTCTTCCTATAATCCTTTTCTCTCAGGAATAGTAATACCTAAAGAAGCAGTCCTGGTATTGGATGTAGGTGAAAAGACTTGCCGGGCGCCTGGGTGGCTCAGTTGGTTAGGCGACTGCCTTTGGCTCAGGTCATGATCCTGGAGTCCCTGGATCGAGTCCCGCATTGGGCTCCCTGCTCGGCAGGGAGTCTGTTTCTCCCTCTGACCCTCCCCCCTCTCATGTGCTCTCTCCCATTCTCTCTCAAATAAATAAATAAAATTAAAAAAAAAAAAAAAAAGACTTGCCATTTAGTTCTCATCTCCAAGAAGTTATCTGCTGCCAGAGAGTTGTTGTAGCCTCATAATGCTTCTTTGATGCCTCCATTTTTAGTAAACTCATTACAGAGTGGTCACCTTTTTTATGTTTTGTATCTATAAATAGTGTTTTTAGGCTTCCATTAGATTCTTTAGATAAAATCTGTTTAATTGTTTGTAATATTTCTTTGTGTTCTGTTTCTTACAGTTGCTTCTGCAGGAAGCATTTATGGTGGTTTGGTTCTCAAGAAGTTCCTAAAAGGTAAAGAAAGAATTACTCTACTTTCATGAGATTAAGTCTCTTCCTGGCAGTGAATTTGGTATTTTCTAAAACAGACAAACCGAACGATAGTGTTGCCAGATTTAGCAAATAAAAATATAGGATGCCCACTTAAATTTTAATTTCAGATAAACAATGAGTAATATTGTAGTGTAAGTATGTTCCATGCAGTATTTTGTCCTGTATTTTATCTGGCAATCCTACTGAAAGACGATCTATAAAATTGTATAGATACAGGAATGAACAAGATACCTAGGTCTCTATAGTGTCTCTGAATACTCTCTGTACAACCTCAGGCAAAATATCCCAGATATAAAATAAAATTATTGGTAAAGTATTTGTTTCCATCTGCCTCAAAGAAATAATGTGTGGAGAAGGCTTTACTGTAAATTGTTTTGGCTAGTATTAATATTGTACTCCACATGCCAAAGTTGCTATGGTTTAGGAGCTTTTGTTGACCTTGGTTTTAATTCTTCTTTCCTTTGACTTGAGAATAATCTTAAGCAAAAGGACATACATTATTTTAAGGAGATGAAAATGATCTGGAAGTGTTGTGCTTTCATATTTATCTTCTATAGTTGTGTGGTTTGTAAATTATCCAATGGCCCTGTCTTTTCCTAATGTGTGGTTAATTTACAGATTTTACAAAATATTTTTTAAAAGAAACCTTATCCAACTAAATTTAAAATATAAGTAGATTGTGTTTTTTTTTAAACTGTACATTTGTCATTAAGAAAATGTGCAAATGTGCTGTGTGTTAAATATGGAAACAATAAAAAAACTACATTAGAGCAGTGTAATATTATAAATGTTTATGAAATGTATTACCATTGGACTATTTATTTATTTATTTAACCATTGAACTTTAAAAAATGGCAGTGTTCCTTGTGCTTTTTAAAAGGCAGTCAATTAAAAATTTTATTTAGATCCACATTTCCAGTAATCCAATTACTGCATAAACCAAAGTACCTTCCTTTATCTTGGTCATATAAAAGAAAAAGAAGAAACTATTTTTGCAACTCACAAGATGAGTGACCCTAGGGACATAAACATATAGGAAATAATTTTCCCTTTTGGAACTTCTTTTTTGAAGTAATTTTAATTTTTTAATTATTATTTGTTTAAGTTTTTATTTAAATTCCAGTTAACATACAGTGTAATACTAGTTTCAGGTGTACAATTTAATGATTCAGCACTCACATATAACACTCAGTGCTCATTGCACTAAGTGCATTCTTTTTTTTTTTTTTTAAAGAATTTATTTATTTATTTGAGATAGAGAGAGAGCACAAATGGAGGGCAGAGGGAGAGGGAGAAGCAGGCTCCTCGATCCCAGGACCCTGGGACCATGATCTGAGCCAAAGGCAGACGCTTAACCAACTGAGCCACCCAGGTGCCCCCCACCAAGTATACTCTTTAAGCCCTATCACCTATTTTACCCATCCCCGCCACCCACCTCCCCTCTGGTAACCATCAGTGTGTTCTCTTCTTGTTCTCTTCAGTCTGTTTCTTGGTTTGCCTCACTCTCTTTTTTCCCCTATGCTCATTTGTTTCTTAAATTCTGTATATGAGTGAAATCATATGGTGTTTCTCTGACTTATTTTGCTTAGCATAATACTCTCTAGTTCCATCCACATTGTTGCAAATGGCAAGATTTCATTCTTTTTTATGACTGAGTGATACTCCTATACACACACACACACACACACACACACACACACACACACACTTCTGTAGCCATTCATCAGTCAGTGGACATTTGGGCTGTTTCCATAATTTGGCTATTGTAGATAATGCTGCTTTAAACACTGGGGTGCATGTATCCCTTTGAAATTAGTATTTTTGTATCCTTTGGCTAAATACCTAGTAGTGCAGTGGTTGGATCATATGGTAGTTCTATTTTTAATTTTTTGAGGAACCTCCATACTGTTTTCCAGAGCGGCTGTACCAGTTTGCTGAAGTAATTTTTAGTTTAAGCATGGGGATTTAAAAGTGTTTGCTTGCTAAATTAAGGGTCATCAGGTATATTTCCCTTTGCCTTTGAAATTGTCTTGGCCTTCTGAATCTACTTTCTGGTAGTCTGTATCCTGGATTTTTTTTTTAAAGATTTATTTATTCATTTGAGAGAAGGTAAGGGAGGGGAAGAGGGAGAGGGACAGGTGGGCTCTGCACTGCCCAACACAGGGCTAGATCTCAGGACCCCGAGATCATGACCTGAGCTGAAACTGAGGGTCAGACCCTTAACCGACTGAGCCACCCAGGTGCCCTTGTGTCCTAGATTCTTAATGGACCTCAGCTTTTTGCTCTGTGATCCTAATATTTTTTAAAAAGATTTTATTTATTTGAGAGAGAGTGAGAGTGCGCACAAACCGGGATGTGGGGAGGGGCAGAGGGAGAGGGATAAGCAGACTCCACCAAGCAGGGAGCCTGATGCGAGCTCAATCGCAGGACCTTGGGACCATGACCTGAGCCGAAGGCAGACACTTAACTGACTGAGCCACCCAGGCCCCCGATCTTAGGTCCTTCTTGGTGTGCACACATTTGAAAGCAGTAATTGTGGAGGAAAAGTAATAGCTCCATAACAAATATTCTGTGGGAGCTTGGTTAGAATGTTCTTCCTGTGGTAATCATCATGATGATTTATTGAGCATTAACTATACACTGAGGCTTGTGCTTGACATGGAGGGGTTACAGAGATGATCAAGACAGATTTGGTTTCTCCCCTTATGCATATACCTAAGATATTTTAATCACTTAATTCTACTGCCTCCCAAAGCCTATGTCTAGAAGAAAGGGAGAATCAGTTTATTGTCCTGGAGAGTTTGCTCTGATTCTAAGACTTTTGGGAAACCTGAGTCCAGCTTTAAGAATGGTGAGTTGACTGCCTCAAAACCATCTAGTCTATTTATCAATCTTTAGTCCTCTTCCTTTTTGAATTCTGCCCTTTGGATGGTCAAAGAATGGAAAGATCATTCCTAATGCCACTGCTTTAGTTAATATGTGTAAAAGTGCTTTCAAAGAAGTGAAAATCCACATAAATAACAGGGAGTATGTTATTATTAGCACTAAGGAGGAGATAGGAATATTTCCTGAAACATAAACCTATACTTACCATGCTTGTACAGTCAGTGGTCAGATCGTACATAATACAATTTCTTCAATTAATATTTGTGAAAATGCTTTGAAAAAGGTGAAAACCTATACAGGTACAAGGGAATGGTTTTATTATCACTGTTAATACCTGGAGAGAATGTATTGAATTGAATTTAGGTTATGGCATAACCACTTGTTATGCTAATACAAAATTTAGACAGTTTGTGTCATGATAACTTAGTTTTTTTTTTAAAGATTTTATTTATTTATTCGACAGAGAGAGAGAACACAAGCAGGGGTAGTGGGAGAGGGAGAAGCAGGCTTCCCACTGAGCAGGCAGCCCTATGCGGGGCTTGATCCCAGGACTCTGGGATCATGGCCTGAGCCGAAGACAGCTGCTAACGACTGAGCCACCCAGGCACCCTGGTAACTTAGTTTTAATTTAATTATTTTAAAAGCTCACAGCAATTTTATGCATATTTATCTCTTTTTATATCCTTGTGATAAGGTGCAGGTGGCTAACTTTTTGTACAAAGAAGAAGTACTGCATATCAAGTACACAATAAAAATTGAGTCATTTAGGGGTGCCTGGGTGGCTCAGTCAGTTAAGCATCTGCCTTCGGCTCGGGTCGTGATCCCAGGGTCCTGGGATCGAGCCCCACATCAGGCTCCCTGCTCAGCGGGGAGCCTGCTTCTCCCTCTCCCTCTGCCTGCTTGTCTGCCTACTTGTGATCTCTCTCTCTGTGTCAAATAAATAAATAAAATCTTTAAAAAAAATTGAGTCATTTGATCATAGTCAATCACATTTAGTAGCCAACTTCAGCCTGTCTACTTTCCAGGCTCATAATACTATCCTCCAGTCAATAATGCTATTTATTTTTATTAATTAGTAACAAAATGACTCACTGAAACTCACAAAGGAAATTGTCCAAGTTTAAGATTTAAATCCCTTAGCTCCCTGGTTTATGCACCATTAATTATGCCTTTATTACTATCGTTATTTATTTAGCATTCCTGTAACATTATTAACAAACTGCTTTAAATTGGTCCATTCACAAATCTTTACACTGTTTAATTAGCTTCATTAGGAAGTCTCTGGTGGCTGACTCATTAACCATCAGATTTCCAGATGTTAAAAAAAATTACTTATCTATACAAAATTAATAGTATGCCTCTGAATTCACTTTAACTATGTTGTTCTCTTCGTTGCTTGGTTGATATCTCTCAGTGCCTAAAATAAGGTCTGATCTCTCTTTGGAGAACTGTGCTGTTGTCGAGCCATCCAGCTTCGATTTTCTTTACTTTTCAGTCTATTCTATCAGGATTGTATCAAGGTACTTTTTCTCTGGATCTGGAATACTTCAGATCAATTTGTATACAAACAGGCTCTTATTTTTGAGTGTTTTATTTATGTTGGATTAAGAAATAGTGACCAAGGTAATCTCCCCATTTTACTTCTTCTCTAATGGTTTATGTTCTCTTTCTTGCTCACTTTCTTCTCTGGTTCCTAACTGTTCTTTTTTTTTTTTTTTTAAAGATTTTATTTATTTATTTGACAGAGAGAGATATAGCGAGAGCAGGAACACAAGCAGGGGAAGTGGGAGAGGAAGAAGCAGGCTTCCCGCAGAGCAGGGAGCCCGATGTGGGACTCGATCCCAGGACGCTGGGATCATGACCTGAGCCGAAGGCAGACGCTTAACGACTGAGCCACCCAGGCGCCCCTAACTGTTCTTTTATCCAAAAAAAACCTTTAATTGAACATCTACTTGCCACAGGAAGTCATAGGGAGAGGTAGCTCTGTAAATAAAATATAATCTGATAAGTACTGTAATGGAGGTATGTATATTCAAAGTGCTTCTTTGGTAACCTAGAGGGTAGTCCTTAAAGTTCAGTTACCAATATGCCTTTCTTCCATTCATTATTCTGTATTATTATTTTTTTAAAGATTTTATTTATTTATTTATTTGAGAGAGCGAGAATGAGAGAGAGAGCGAGCACACAAGAAGGGGGGGAGGGTCAGATGGAGAAGCAGACTCCCTGCCGAGCAGGGAGCCCGATGCGGGACTCGATCCTGGGACTCCAGGATCATGACCTGAGCCAAAGGCAGTCACTTAACCAACTGAGCCACCCAGGTGCCCCGTCTGTATTATTATTCTATATTTACTTAAAATAGCTTTTCTACTTTTAAAGTTTTAATATCATTTCTATGCTGATGAGATTTTTTTCCTCTCTATCACTAACATGTTTCCAGCTTTGATTGTCAATTAAACTATTCATTTAAAGGTTCCGTGGAAATATAGGTGCAACATATCTAAAATGGGTTTCATTTTCTTGCAACTAACTTGCTCTGTAATGTCTCCATTTCTTTCAATGATACAAACATTCATAATTTTCCAGGCTTATAAATTTTGAGGTTTTTTTGGCATCCTCTCTTTTCTCCATTATCTAATCTAATTGAATTTTTGTTAATTCTCCTTTTATTATGTAGAATTATTGTTTATTCAGTTATAAATGAATTTAAATATATTTTTAAGTTCCTAACTTAATGACTCCCAGTTGCTTATTAGGATAAGACACCTCAGACCAGATGTGAGGTCTTTTGTCAATCAGAATACTTTCTGTACTTTGAAGGATGATGTCCATTAATATAAATTCTTATGTGTTTAAAAATTCTCATTACTTCATATTAATATATGTACTATTATTCTGCATGATGTGCTTATCCATTTATATAGAAATTCATTTTTATATCCATTTACATATCTACTTATCCATTTATGTAGAACTGCTTCTATCATAAATATTTGGCAAAATGTGATGGTTTTAGTTTGTCCTTCTTGTCCAGATCTAGAAGCTACTACCTATTATGTCCTTACTCTGGTGAAGAAAAGAAAAAAAAGAAAAGGTAGAAGAGAGTGATAAGATGAGGGAATATGAAAAAGGCCATGTTTATAGGTCCCTGTTTTGCTGTTTCTTTCTTGTTTCTTCCATTCATATTATTGTGATTTCTTTTTTTTTTTTTTAAAGATTTATTTATTTATTTATTTGAGAGAGTGAGAATGAGAGAGAGTACATGAGAGGGGGTAGGGTCAGAGGGAGAAGCAGGCTCCTCGCTGAGCAGGGAGCCCGATGTGGGACTCGATCCTGGGACTCCAGGATCATGACCTGAGCCGAAGGCAGTTGCTTAACCAACTGAGCCACCCAGGTGCCCCGTGATTTTTTTTTTATCTTTTTATTTTTTTTAAAGATTTTATTTATTTATTTGACAGAGAGAGAGAGTACAAGCAGGCAGAGAGGCAGGCAGAGGGAGAGGGAGAAGCAGGCTCTCCGCTGAGCAAGGAGCCTGATGCGGGGCTCGATCCCAGGGGATCACAACCTGAGCCAAAGGCAGCCACCTAACCGACTGAGCTACCCAGGTGCCCCTCTTCTTTATCTTTTTAATTACCACCTCCTCATTCCCATGTTTATTGACATAATTTAACTCTTTTGTAAAATACAGTTTAACCAGTCATGTTCAAGTGTTTTTCCCAAGTCAAAAAATTTACAGCCCTTTTTTTTCCCTTCAGAAGACCAGATAAGAATAGTAGCCCTTGAAAGTAGGGAAGACAGCTGTGCTATTGTTGTATGGTTATGATTACGATAGTCTAGTTTGTCTCTTTGTACTCTACTGCTTAACGACTGAGCCACCCAGGCACCCCAAGACTCAGTATTCATCTAACACTTTTTCCCCAGGAGCTCATTTTGTAGACATGATCTTATTCATTCTCCAGAGATAGGTCAGACTTACGTGTTATCACGATTTCTCTTTCCAAGGTGAGGAAACTGAGCTTTACCTCAGCCTCATATATTAAATTTAGAAGTAAGGGAAGAATTTGTGGGCTCCTAGGTCATTGTTGAGTCTACATTTAATCCTCAAACTTCGATATGTCCTAAACAGTCTCTTGCTGCTAAATTTGCATAACACGTGGCAAGATTTTATAAAGAGAAGATTGATTGAAGATCAAGAGAAGTTAAGATAAATGAATTTGTTAGGATGCCTGGCTAGCTCCGTCTGTGGAACATGCGACTCAATCTCAGGGATGTGAGTTTGAGCCCCATGTTGGGTGTAGAGGTTACTTAAAAAAATAAAATAAAATCTTCAAAAAAATGAATTCGTTTTCTTTTGCTTCCAAAATATTTCTTTACTCTTTTCCCTGTTAAATGTATCTAATCATACTTCACTATTGAGAATATGTTCAAGATTTGATGTGAAGGGAAAGGAAATGGAAAGGACATGAACATTGACATGTTTCTCTTCCTTTTGAGGTTGGGTAGGTAGAGGAAGAAGAAAAGGAGAGCTCTTAACATCAGAGATCCTGGAAGTTGGCTCATCCTGCAGGCAAGTGGCTTTTATTCAGTAGTTAGTGGGAGCTAGCCTGCATTGTACCTGCTTTGACTTAAAATCCTTGAACTGTTGTTATCCCTCATTGTGTAATCCACTGGGCACTTACTGCTCCAACTCTGGCCTCTTGGATTATCATATCCCTTTCATTTCCATAGCAGACAATGTTAGCAGCCTATGGCAGTGATTTGGCTGGTATGGGAAGAAAGGACATTTTGAATATTATTTCCTGAGTAGACTTTATGGTTACCCACTTAGCACATTTAAAAAAGTCATATGACACTATATATAATAGTTAACTCAAAATGGATCAAAAACCTAGATATAAGAGCTAAAACTATAAAACTCTTACAAGAAAATATAGGTGTAAATCTTTGTAGATAGGACACTTAAAGCACAAATAACCAAAGGAAAAATAGATAAATTGGACTTCAGCAATATTAAAAACTTTTGTATTTCAAAGAACACTATCAAGAAAGTGAAAAGACAGTAATTATGTGATGTGATGGAAGTGTTAGCTCAGGCTAAGGTAGTAATCTTTTTGGGACATATAAGTATCAGATTTACAGGTTGTACATCTTAACCTTACACACTGTTATATATCAATTGTACCTCAATACAACTGGGGAAAAAAAACTTTAAAAAAAGAGAGAAAAGACAACCTACAGAATGGGAGAAAATATTTTCAAATCATGTATCTGATAGGATTTTTTTTTTAATTAAAGATTTTATTTATTTATTTGACAGAGACACAGCGAGAGAGGGAACACAAGCAGAGGGAGTGGGAGAGGGAGAAGCAGGCTCCCCGCCGAGCAGGGAGCCCGATGCGGGGCTCGATCCCAGGACCCCGGGATCATGACCTGAGCCGAAGGCAGGCGCTTAACGACTGAGCCACCCCGGCGCCCAAATCATGTATCTGATAGGATTCTAATATCCAGAGTACAAAACAACTTTTACAACTCAACAATAAAAAGACAACTAATTTTAAAATAGGCGAAGGACCTGAATAGATGTATGTGATGAATTGAATGTTTGTGTCCTCCCAAAATTCTTATGTCGAAGCGCTAATCCCCAGGGCAAGGGTATTTGGAAATGAGGCCTTTGGGAAGTAATCAGGGTTAGATTAGGTCATGAAGGTGGGGCTTTTATGATGGAATTAGTGGTTTTATAAGAAGAGGAAGAAAGAAAAATCTCTCTCCCAAGTGCACCTACCCAGGAAAAGCTATGTGAGGACACAGTGAGAAGGAAGCTGTCTGCAAGCCATGAAGAGAGCTCTCACTGGGAACTGAATTGCTGGCACCCTGATACTGGACTTCTCAGCCTTCAGATCTGTATGAAGTAAATTTCCATTGTTTAAGCCACCCAGTCTGTGGTATTTTGTTATGGCAGCCTGAGTAGATGAAGACAACATTTATCCATATAAATGGCCAATAAACCCATGAAAAGATGTTCAACATCATAGTTTTTAGGAAAATGCAAACCAAAACCATAATGAGGGGCTCCTGGGTGGCTCAGTCGGTTGAGCATCTGCCTTCCACTTGGGTCATGATCCAGGGGTCCTGGGATCGAGCCCCGCATCGGGCTCCCTGCTCAAGTGGGGAGCCTGCTTCTCCCTCTCACTCTGTTCTCTCTCAAATAAATAAATAAAATTAAAAAAAAAAAAACCATAATGAGATACCACTTGATACCCACTAGTATGACTGTAATTAAAAAATAAGAAGTGTTGGCAAGGATATAAAGAAATTGGGACACTCGGGGCACCTGGGTGGCTCAGTTGGTTAAGCGACTGCCTTCGGCTCAGGTCATGATCCTGGAGTCCCTGGATCGAGTCCCACATCGGGCTCCCTGCTCGGCAGGGAGTCTGCTTCTCCCTCTGACCCTCCTCCCTCTCATGCTCCCTGTCTCTCATTCTCTGTCTCAAATAAATAAATAAAATCTTTAAAAAAAAAAAAAAAAAAAAAAAAGAAATTGGGACACTCATACTTTGCTGGTAGGAATGTGAAGTGGTGCAGCCACTTTGGAAAAACAGTTCGGAAGTTCCTCAAATAGTTAAACATAGAGTTATCTTCACTCAGCAATGTCCACACCAAATCTCATGCACTAATATTTATGGCAGCATTATTCATAATATCCCCAAACGGAAAACAACACAAATGTCCATCAGTTAATGGGTGAGATGTGCTCTATCCACACAATGGAGTAGTATTCAGCCATTAAAAGGAATGAAGTCTTGGTATATGTTACAACATGGATGAAAACTGGAAATATTATGCTAAGTGAAAGAAGCTGGATACAAAAGGCTGCACATTGTATGATTCCATTTATATGAAATGTCTACAAGAGGCAAGTCCGTAGAGACACATCCAAAGGAGATTAGAGGGAGGAGGGAGGAATGGGGAGTTGGTATTAATGGGTATGAGTTTTCTTCTTGGAGTTATAAAAATGTTCTGGAATTAGATAGTAGTGATGGTTGTATAACCTTGTGAATATACTAAAAGTCACTTAGAATAGTGAAATTTATGGTGTGAATTATATATCAGGTTTAAAATAATTCCCCCCCCCCACCGGGGTGCCTGGGTGGCTCACTTGGTTAAGCATATGCCTTTGTCTCAGGTCATGATCTCAGGGTCCTGGGATAGAGCCCTGCATTGGGCTCCCTGCTCAGTGGGGAACCTGATTCTCCCTCTCCCTCTGCCTGCCGCTCCCTCTGCTTATGCTCTCTCTGTCAAATAAATAAAATCTTTTAAAAAATAATTATTAATTAAAAAATATAAATAGGGGCGCCTGGGTGGCTCAGTCGTTAAGCGTCTGCCTTTGGCTCAGGTCATGATCCCAGGGTCCTGGGATTGAGCCTCACGTCTGGCTCCCTGCTCAGCGGAGGCCTGCTTCTTCCTCTCCCACTCCCCCTGCTTGTGTTCCCTGTCTCGCTGTCTCTCTCTGTCAAAAAATAAAATCTTTAAAAATATATATATAAATAAATAAAATAATCCCCCCACCAATGTTTATAGCAGTACTATCCACGGTAGCCAAAATGTGGAAAGAGCTCAGATGTCCATTGACTGATGAGTGGTTAAAGATCTGGTGTACACACACACACACACACGAATATTACTCAGCCATCAAAAAGAATGCAATCTTGCCATTTGCAACAACATGGATGGAACTAGACTATCATGCTAAGTGAAATAAGTTAGAGACAAATACCATATGATTTCACTCATGTCAAAACAGATGAACATAGGGGAAGGGAAGGAAAAATAAGATAAAAACAGATGGAGGCAAACCATAAGAGACTCTTAACTATAGGGAACAAAGGGTTGCTGGAGGGGAGGTGGGTGGGTGGATGGGGGTAAACAGGTGTTGGGCATTAAGGAGGGCACTTGTAATGAGCACTGGGTGTTATATGCAAGTGATGAATCACTAAATTCTACCCCTGAAACTAATACTACACTATATGTTAACTAGCTTGAATTTAAGTAAAATCTTGGAAGAAAAAAAAAAGAAGTGGTTATATGAAATTGAAGTTTTTTGAACTCTCATCTTCCCCTTTCCTTCTCTCCTCTTTATATTGACACTGCTCTGGCCTCCCTACCCATGGTTAATTAACCACTTGGCACAGTATAATCCCCTGCTGCCTTGACTTTCTATCTTTCCTTTCTTACAGTCTTCAAGCTTGGATAATCCCCACTCTTTGCTTTTTCCATTCTTATTTCCAAGCTGGCACATGTTGCTAGTATAAATCATAACACTGGGCATTGGGCACACTACAAATTGAAGTAGAATTTCTAACTTTATTAGGATTGTTCAGTAATTATTCTTTTATTTATTCTTTTAACTTTATTATCCTTTAATATAATTCGAATAGTGTATGTTCCAACCTACCTGAACTCATCTAAACGAATTTCTTTATCTTCTGTTTTTACTGAGAAGGTTGAGATTGTCGAAGTGGTATTTCTTCAAATTCTCTTTGCAACTTAAATTTAAAATGCTAAGTTGTAATGAAAATATCTGTCTCTTATTAGCTCCATGGCCTTAGACAAATCATTCTTATGGCAACTACTTCATCTGTAATATATATTTTCAGAAGTGTGACTATATGTAGAACCTAATTTGTAATTGTTTTAGTATAAAATGCTTTTATATTACAAGAAAGTGTTTTTGATTGAGTAGGTACAAGGTGTTCATTTATTTTTTTTTATTTTTTATTTTTTTTAAAGATTTTATTTATTTATTTGACAGAGAAAGACACAGCGAGAGAGGGAACACAAACGGGGAGTGGGAGAGGGAGAAGCAGACTCCCTGCCGAGCAGGGAGCCCGATGCGGGACTCGATCCCGGGACTCCAGGATCATGACCTGAGCCAAAGGCAGTCGCTTAACCAACTGAGCCACCGAGGCGCCCATTGTGTTCATTTATTTTTATTTTTTTAAAGATTTTATTTATTTACGACAGAGAGACGCAGTGAGAGAGGGAACACAAGCAGGGGGAGAGGGAGAGGGAGAAGCAGGCTTCCCGCTGAGCAGGGAGCCCAGTGCGGGGCTCCATCCCAGGACCCTGGGATCATGACCTGAGCCGAAGGCAGACGCTTAACGACTGAGCCACCCAGGCGCCCCGGTACAAGGTGTTTATAAAAGAACACTTCCTACAAAAAGGTCACAAACTTATCTAAATGTCTATACTCAGCATTAAGATGTAAAATAAATATTGAGGTACCTGGGTGGCTCAGTTGGTTAAGCACCTGCCTTCGGCTCAGGTCATGATCCCAGGGTCCTGGGATAGAGCCCCATGTCGGGCTCCCTGCTCAGTGGGGAGTCTGCTTCTCCCTCTGCTCCTCCCCCACTCATTTTTTTCTCTTTCTCAAATAAAATCTTTTTTTAACTTTTAAAGATTTTATTTATTATTTATTTGACAGAGAGAGAGACAGCAAGAGAGGGAACACAAGCAGGGGGAGTGGGAGAGGGAGAAGCAGGCTTCCCGCTGAGCAGGCAGCCCGACACGGGGCTCCATCCCAGGACCCTGGGATCATGACCTGAGCCGAAGGCAGACGCTTAACGACTGAGCCACTCAGGTGCCCCAATAAATAAAATCTTAAAAGAAAAAGATGTGGAATAAATTTTGAAGAATATGGGTTGTAGTCCTGACTCTGACGTTAACTACTTGGTGTGATTTTGGTTATCTTGATCTTTTTGTACTTGGGGTTCTCAGAATGTAAAACATAGGGATTCACTGTATAAAAAACTTTCAAGATCCAATTTTTAAATTCTGCTTTACATCTCTGTACCTTAGTTTTCTGATCTATAAAATGAAAAACATGGTCTCTTTTACAGGTAGCTTTGATTTTGTAATGAGAAAACAATTTGAAAAAGTATAAAGGACCATGTAAATGAACATGAACAATATTCTATATTTCCAGAAGTATTTCTCATCCCATAAAAAGAATAAATGTGCTATTTCTCTGGACTCTAGTCCCTTCCTGTTGAAGCTATGTCACATCAGTTTTGCTATTTAAATCTTTGCCTCTGTTATACTGGCTTCTTTGCCCTATATGCATATGTTACCAAGTCTTTTCCAGTCTTACAAAAGAATGAACAAAGACAACCAATCCTCAATTTTTCTCCTTTCTTACATAAATTTCTTAAGGGAGCAATCTCTACTCATTGCTCTTACCTAGTCTTGTTCACTCCATTCCCTAGTCCCTTATAAGGTGACTCTTCCCTTTAACCATTCCATTGAATTAAAGTTATATGTTTATTGTAGAACTGCAGGAAAATGTAAAATAAAAAGAAAAAATAAAAATCATTCGTAAGTCCACCATTCAGAGATAATAATTTTTAACATTTTGATGATTTTTCTTCCAATCTTTTTTATTTTTTATTTTTATTTTTTTAAGAGAGTGAGTGTGCATGCACGTGAAGAGGGGGTAGGTGCAGAGGGAGAGGGAGGGAGAGAATCTTAGAGGTTCCACATCCAGCACAGAGCCTGATGTGGGGCTCAATCTCACGACCTTGAGATCATGACCTGAGCTGAAATCAAGAGTCAGATGCTTAACCAACCTAGCCACCCAGGCTTCCCTCCAGTCTTTTTATAGTAATAATTATACACAAGTCCAGACAATATATCAAACATAAATAATATGTTTTTTAAACAAAATTGTAATCAAACTATATATAGAGCTTTGAAACATACATTTTTTTCTATTCTTGACATATTGTGAACATTTTCTATTTTAAAAATTGCTCAACATAGCCTTATTTTGAATTTTTGTACCTTTCATCATGCTTTGTATACAATTAGTCAAAAATTATTTGTTGCATGAATAGATAGCTTAAAAAGCAGAGAAATTTAGGGGAGGAGCATATGACTGTACAATTTAGTCATTCTGGTTAGCCATTTACTAGCTTTGTGATTATGCACAAGTTATATAACCTCCTTGTGTCTCAGTTTTCTCATTTGTAAAGTGAGAATAATGACACTTAGGGTTGTTAGGAATTGAAATTGAAAAAAAATTATTTAAAATAATTTCAAAGCACCTAGAATGTGGAAGGTGCTCAAGGCTTCTGTTTATGCCTTTGACCACTCCATCTCCCTTCTCTATATTGCCAGCCTAGATCTATGCCCTAAGCTTCAGATCTGTTCTCTATACAGCAATCTGAGTAATCATTAAAAAATACAAATTTATGTTATTCTCCTGCTTAATACCCATTAATACTTTCCATTGCAGCTGGGAAAAATCTATATCTTCTCATCATAAGCAGCAGGATTGAATGATCAGACTCATTTCTGTCTCTCCAAACCTTATCTCAAACAATTCTTTAAAAAAAAAATTTTTATTTATTTATTTATTTGACAGAAAGAGAGCGCACACGCAAAGCAGGGGGGAGCAGCTGGCAGAGGGAGAGGGAGAAGCAGGCTTCCCGCGGAGCCTGATGTGGGGCTCGATCCCAGGACCCTGAGCCAAGGGCAGATGCTTAACCAACTGCGCCATCCAGGCACCCCTCTACAATTCTTTTCTCAGTTCACTTGTTCTCCAGCCACACTGACCTAGGGAACAGAAGTTCCTTAACACACCACACTCTCTCATCTCTGAGCCTTTGTACTTGTTCCCTTTACCTGTAATATTCTTCTGCTAGTTTTTCATGTGACTGGTTGGTTCACTTCCATTTCTATTTCTCAGCTCAAATGTCACCTCCCCAGAGAAGCCTTCCCTGACTACCCTATTTAAAGTAGTTTATCTTCCTGCTCTGCTTATTTCTTTCACTGCACCTATTATGTCCTGTAGGAATCTTGTAGGGTTTATTGTTTTGGTATTTATTGTCTTTTTCAATTGGAATGTGAACACCATGAGGAGATGGGTGTAGTCTGCCTTAATCATCCCTGTGTTTCCAGAACCCAGTACAATGTCTGGCATATAGCAGGTGTTGAATAAATACTGGTTGAGTCACTTTAACCTCTTTATCTCTTCTTTCTGATCAGTCTATAACAGAGGTTCTTAACTTTGGGTCACTGATCTAACTAAAATTTGGTCAGTTTTGTGTTTATGTGTCTCTATCCCTACAATGGTCCTAATTCAGAATCTAATTATTATTCTTGCCTATAATAATTTCCAATTGGTCTTCTTATCTCTAGTCTGGACCCTAAAATTAATTTTCTTCGAAGTTGCCAGACTCCCAAGTCTACACTTTTAGCCACTACTCTATAATTTATTCTCATTAAAATGATCTGTTAATGCATCTGTCTCCCTTACTAGACCATGAATTTCTTGAGGGTAAAAGTTTTGTCTTAATTATCCATGTATTCCCAGTGTTAAGCCCAGTGCTGGCCATACAGTGGATACTCAGTAAATGTTTAAAAACATCCAAAAAATGTTTAAAATATGAAATATTTGCTTAAATACATAAAATAACAAAGGACAATATAAATAATTATACTCATTACGCAAAATGAGCAGATGCTGAGATTGTGATACATTTTCTTCAAACTTTTTAAAAATGATAACACATTAGACATAAAGTTGAAAGCTCCTGTTCCCTAAATGTTTTTTTTTTTTTTTTAAAGATTTTATTTATTTATTTGAGAGAGAATGAGAGAGAGCACATCAGAGGGGTTAGGGTCAGAGGGAGAAGCAGACTCCCTGCCGAGCAGGGAGCCTGATGCGGGACTCGATCCAGGGACTCCAGGATCATGACCTGAGCCGAAGGCAGTCACTTAACCAACTGAGCCACCCAGGCGCCCCCCCTAAATGTTTAAGTATACAATTTGATAAGTTTTGAAATATGTGCTTATTTGCGATCCATGTGTTTTCTTTGGTGAAGTATATATTCATATCTTTTGCCCATATTTTATTTTATTTTATTTATTTTTTAAGATTTTATTTATTTATTTGAGAGAGAATGAGAGAGAGCACATGAGAGGGGGGAGGGTCAGAGGGAGAAGCAGACTCCCTGCCGAGCAAGGAGCCCGATGCGGGACTTGATCCCGGGACTCCAGGATCATGACCTGAGCCGAAGGCAGTCGCTTAACCAACTGAGCCACCCAGGTGCCCTCTTTTGCCCATATTTTAATTAGGTTCTTTGTTTTCTTCTTACTGAATTTTGAGAGCTTAAAAAAATATATTCTGGATAAACCAGATATGTGGTTTGAATATATTTTCTCTGAGTCTTTGGCTTGTCCTTTAATTCTTTTAAGTGTTTTTAGAAGTTCTTAATTTTTATGAAGTCAGATTTATCATTTTGTTTTTTATGGATCATGCTTTTGGTGCCATAACTAAGGAAATGTCACCTAACCTAAAGTCACACAGGTTTTCTTCTCTACATTCTTCATAAAGTTTTGTAATTTGGGGTTTTACATTTAGGTCTATGACCTATTTTGAGTTTTTTTTTTTTTTTTAAGATTTTATTTATTTATTTGACAGAGAGACAGCGTGAGAGGGAACACAAGCAGGGGGAGTGGGAGAGGGAGAAGCAGGCTTCCCGCTGAACAGGGAGCCCGATGCGGGGCTCAATCCCAGGACCCTGGAATCGTGACCTGAGCCGAAAGCAGACGCTTAACGACTGAGCCACCAAGGTGCCCCTTGAGTTATTTTTTTATATATGACGCAAGAATTGAAGTTTGTTTTTTTTTTTTTTTTGCATATGGGTATTCCGATTGTTCCAGCATCATTTATTGTAAAAGCCTATCCTTTCTCCACTAAATTGCTTTTGCACCTTTGCTGAAAACTGATTGACCATACCTGTGTGGGTCTATTTCTGGACTTTGAATTCTGTTACTTTGGTCTATTTGTCCATCTTGATTACGGTAGCTTTAAAATAGGTTTTTAAGTCCTCCAACTTTGTTCTTTTTTTCAAAAAAAAATTTTTTTTAAAGATTTTATTTATTTATTTTGACAGAGAGCGAGACAGCGAGAGAGGGAACACAAGCAGGGGGAGTGGGAGAGGGAGAAGCAGGCTTCCCGTGGAGCAGGGAGTCTGATGCGGGGCTCGATCCCAGGACCCTGGGATCATGACCTGAGCCGAAGGCAGACGCTTAACGACTGAGCCACCCAGGCGCCCCTTTTCAAGTTGTTTTGACATTCATGTTTGTTGAAGGCCCTTGGCATTTCTATGTGTATCTTTATTTTTTTAAAGTGGGGGTGCCTGGTTGACACAGTTGGTTAAGCATCTGAGTCTCGGTTTTGGCCCAGGTCCTGATCTCGGGGTCGTGGGATCTAGCCACGCGTCGGGCTCTGTGCTCAGCAAGGAGTCTACTTGGAGTTTCTCTCTCCCTCTCCCTCTGCGCCCCCCCATAAATAAATAAATTTAAAAAAAATATAAAGCTATTAAAATCTCCTCTGCCTCAGGTGAAGTCTACTAAACATTTTTTTTTTTTTCTTTTGATTTCAAGTTTTTATTTAAGTTCTAGTTAGTTGTCATATATGGTAAAATTGGTTTCAGGTGTAGAATTTAGTGGTTCATTACTTACATATAAGACCCAGTGCTAAAAAAAAAAAGAAAAGAAAAGAAAAAGAAAAAAAAAAGACCCAGTGCTCATCAGAATAAGTGCCCTTCTTAACACCCATCCCCCATCTAGCCCATCCCCCACCCACCTCCCTCCATCAACCCTTAGTTTGTTCCCTGTAGTTAAGATCTGTATTTTAGACTCTACTTGTCAATATCTACAAAGGCCTGCTGGGATTTTAATTGAGATTGTATTGCATCGGTAGCTCAATTTGGGGGAGAATTAACATCTAAGCAATATTCAGTGTTCTGATGCATGAACACAGTATATCTATCCATTTCTTAGGTCTTCTTTAATTTCTCTAAGTGTTTCATAGTTTTCAGTGTACAGATGTACCTTTTTGGTCAGATTTAACACTAAGTGTTTAATATTCTTGATGCTATTGTAAGTGATATTTTTGAAATTTTTAACTTCCAATTGTTCAGTGCTAATATTTGAAAAACAGTAGATTAAAAATTGTCTCAACCTTGCTAAACTTTCAGTTCTAATAGCTTTTTTGTAGATTCCATAGGATTTTCTACAGTGAGGATCATAGCATTTGCAACTTAAGAGTTTTACTTCTTCCTTTCCATTCTGGATACCTTTTATTTCTTTTCTTGCCTAATTGAACTGGCTAGATGCTCTAAGTACAATTTTGAATATATATGGTGAGTTCAGACTTCCTCACCTTGTTCCTGACCTTAAAGGGAAATTGGTTTTCACCATTAAATATGCAGGTTATCTATTTTTTCTTGAGTAAGTGTGGGTAGTTTGTGTCTTTCAAGGAATTTGTCCATTTTGTCTAAGTTGTTGGATTTATTGGCATAAAACTGTTTGTAATATACCCTTATTATCTTTCCAAACTTTGTAGAATCTCTAGCAATATCACCTCTCTCACTCCTGGTATTGATAATTTACAGTTGTTCTCTGCTTCTCTCCTTCCCTCCCTCCTTCTCTTACCTTAATCTGTCTGGCAAGAATCAGGTTCTTTTTGTTGTATTCTATTTAATTGATTTTCACTCTGATCTTTTATTCTCTTCTTTTTTCTGTTTGCTTGTGTCTCATTTGCTCTTCTGTTTCTAGTTTTTTAAAGTGGAAGCTGCAATCATTGATTGACACCATTCTTTTCTGCTGAATCATGATATTCTTTAATATAGTTCTTTTAATAGTTCTGAAGTTTCAAATTTGTATTTAATTATTAAATTATTACAGTTAGTTTATTTTTATTTATGATACAAGTTAGGAATATAATTTAAATCTTTTGTTTCCCCCAATAATTTGTATTCCTGTTCTGTCATATACTAAGTTTCTATATATGCCCTGTTTCTGGATGCCCTAATCTTTATGTCTGTTCCTGGGCAAGTACCAGAGTCTTATTTCCTAATGCTTTAGAATAAATCTTGCTATGTGATAAGGCAAATCTCACCTCCTTGTTAATCTCACCTCCTTGTTGTTTTTCAGAATTGTCTTTGGTTTTTAAAACTGTTACTCTGGTCTATGAATTTTATAATTTAAGTTCTATGAAAAATCTTGTTGTGATCTTGATCGTTATTTTACTGAATTTATAGATTAATTTGGTAGCTGTTAGTATTTTTATACTATTAAGTGTTTCTGTCTGTGACTTGATCTAGCTTGTCATTTATTTAGATCTTCTTTTTAAAAATGTTACTTACTTTTTTTTAAGTTTTGTATTTTTTTAATAATCTCTACACCCAACATGGGGCTCGAACTCGTGACCTTGAGATTAAGAGTCACACGCTCCTCTGACTGAGTCAGGTACCCCAAAAATGTTACTTAATTTTAATTGTCAAAACTAGGAGGTAGACACTATAATCTCCAGTATAAGGATTCTACAGGAGAATAAGGAGCTTTCCCAAGAGCACATGGCTAGTAAAGCCAAAGGTTGCCTGACTCCAGAGACCATTTTGCTAGATTTTATTATTTGTTCAAAATATTTTCTCCTTGTGGGAGAATTATACTTCTTGCCCCATTGATATAAAGCTGGGCCATATAACTTGCTTAGGCCAATGAAATAGGAGGAAGCGATATGGGCCACCTCCCAGGAGAAGCTTTAAGGGCCAATGTGTATTGTTTTTAGCTCCTTTTCTTCTGCTTTTCTTCTGTTGCTAGGATGTCTGAGATGGAAGATACTCGTTTAGCCCGGATCCTGCTCTGAAGTGGCTCTTTTTTGCACTTACCTGGAGTTCTGGTTTCTTAATTCTCACAAAGGCAGTTTGGTGTTGTTAAGGCAGTATCTCCAAGGGGGAGCAAGGGCCTGGGACTTCCTCTTCTGCCATTTTGCTGATGACACTCCTATTTAGATCCTATTTTATGTTAACACTGTAATTCTTCCCATAACAGTCTTAGACATATTTTGTTATGTTTAACCCTAGTGTCATAATTTTTGTTGCCATTGTGAGTAGTAGTCATTGTTTTTTCAACATTGCTGAATTGAATTGTTAATAATTTTGGTAGTTTATCTGTAGATTCTCCTGGATTCTCTATATGGGCACTCAAAGCATCTCTAAATTATGACAATTTTGTCTTTTCCTTGTCACATATGGCTTCTTTTCCTTGTCATATTGCATTGGATAGAATAGTACTAGTACTGGTTAGAAGAGTAGGGGTGATATTAAGTATCTGTCTTGCCTTCCTTTAATGAGATTACTTAAAATTCTACCACTGAGCACATTTACTGTAGTTTTTTGGCACTTGCTCCTTGTCAGGTTAAGGAATTTCTCTTCTTAATTTGCCAGTAGTGTTTGTTATGAATGAGTGTTGTATTTTCTAAAATGCTTTCTCTACATCGTTTGGGATTATGATATGGTTTTTAAAATCTGTTAATATGATGACTTATAGTGGTAGACCTTCTTATAAAACATTCTTGCAGTTCCATCACAGTTTTATCATGAAGTTTTGTATATCCTGGATTTAGTTTTTACATCTGTATTCTCAGTGAGATTGGTTTCTACCGTCCTTGTCCTGTTTTGGTAGTAAGATCATATTAACTTTGTAAAATGAGTTGGATAGGTTTATCCATTTCTATTGTGGAACTTTTTATATCTGTTCTTTGAAGATTTGGTAAAACTAACCTGTAAAAAAAAGTCATCTGAACCTGGTATTTTGGGGTGGAGGGAGGTGAAGAGGGAAATATTTTTGATAACCAACTTGTGTTCTTTGATGATGTTTGGTTTAAATTTTCTCTTTCTTCCAGAGTCAATTTTATAGATAACATATATATCTTTATTTTTTATTTATTTATTTTTTTAGAGTGAGGGAGGGGCAGAGGGAGAGGAGGAGAGAGAATCTTATGTAGGCACCACACTCAGTGCAGAGCCTGATGTGGGGCTCGATTTCACAACCCTGAAATCATGGCCTGAGCCAAAATCAAGAGTCAGGCGCTTAACCAACTGAGCCACCCAGGCGCCCTGAGATACATATATATCTTTTAAAAAAATACACAAACACACACAAATTATTTCTTACTCCCTTTCAGTCATTCATCCAGGACGTACTTATTGAGCAAACTGCTATGTGTTAGGCATTTCATCTTTTCAAATTAATTGATACATTTTTATGATTTAAAAATATTTGTATTCTTTTCTCTTTGGGATTTCTTATGTTGTTTTGTGCTTTTTTCTTAGTGGTGGTGATCAGAACACTAATAGCAAACATTTCATTTTATACATGAAAAGGTTAAGTAACTTGTTCAAAGTCACAAAGCTAGTAAGTGGTTGAGTGGGTTGTATGAACCTAGACAGACTGGCTCCAGAGACTGTCTTAACCACTATTCCATAGTATTTTGGTTTACTCTATAGTATCCTGTTTTGCTACAGGTTTGCCTATTAGCTTTTCAGATAACCAACTCTCATTTATGCTCAATAAATGAACAGATACTAATTTCTCTCTTCCTTTGACAACTTTTTACTTTACTCTTAAACCACAAGTTGAAGAAATCTATAGCCTGTATCACATTTAGTGGTCGAGTTGTTGAGGTTGTGTGAAGAGGCAGGTGTACATTTGGAAAAATGATCAAGTTTTTTCTCCCTCCATTCTCAGTTTACATCCTTTTGGTTTGGAAACCAATAGTAGTATGAGGCTCAGGTGTATATTCCTTTGTTAGAAACTTGAGTGATCACATCTTTCCTGCCTGGCTTGCTTGGCTGGATGAGCCCACTGAATATGCAGCAGTGGCTACTAGTATCCCTGCTTTTTTGGGGGGAGTAAATGAAGATTTGACACAATATTTTGAAAGGTTCTGATCCTCCATTAAAATGTTCTGCTTTCTATTTCTTTCTCTAAAGCATGTCTGGGGGACGCCTGGGTAGCTCAGTTGGTTAAGCGTCTGCCTTCAGCTCAGGTCATGATCCCAGGGTCCTGGAATCGAGTCCCACATCAGGCTCCTTGCTCAGTGGGGAGCCTGCTTCTCCCTCTGCCTGCCACTCCCCCTGCTTGTGCTCTCTGTCTGGCAAATAAATTAAAAAAAAAATAAACATGTCTGGGGTTGTTTTATAGTGTGGAAATAATTAGCCAATTTAACTAATGACATCAAGCCACAGAGCCAGCCAAAGAACTTTTCATCTTTTGGCTTAATTAGCTTCCTTCTTTAAAATGCTTGATATGGCTGCTTTATTTACTGAGTGCCTGACTTGCAAGCATTATGATAAAGCTATGTTAAAGGACAGGAGTCAGGCCAAGTGAGACCAAATAGTTACTGGTTTGCTGAGTCTCTTGGAAAAATACAACAACATGCAGCCAGATCTCAACTTTTGCCCCCATCAAATAAATTATTATTATTATTATTTTTAAATGATGCTATTCATATCTTTTTTTTTTAAGCTTTTATTTATTTATTCATGAGAGACAGAAACAGAGGGAGAAGCAGGCTCCCAAGGAGCGGGAAGCCCGATGCGGGACTCGATCCCAGGACCCTGAGATCATGACCTGAGCCGAAGGCAGACGCTTAACCATCTGAGCCACCCAGGCGCCCATTATTATTATTATTTTTAAAGATTTTATTTATTTATTTGACAGAGAGAGACACAGCGAGAGCAGGAACACAAGCAGGGGGAGTGGGAGAGGGAGAAGCAGGCTTCCTGCAGAGCAGGGAGCCCGATGTGGGGCTCGATCCCAGGACCCCGGGATCATGACCTGAGCCGAAGGCAGACGCTTAACGACTGAGCCACCCAGGTACCCCGAAATAAATTATTTTTAAAAGGAACTTTCTGTTAATAGAAGCAATATTACCCATTTTAGAATATTAGAAAAACAGAAAAAGAAAACACTTCTTGCACAATAAGTGTTGGCATTTTATTATATTCTCTGCAGACTCCCCCCCCATGAATTTTTAATGCAGTTGTAATCACAATATATACACAGTTGTGTCCTACTGCTTTTTTTAACTTAACATGTAAGCATTTTTTTTCATGTTATGACGTAGTCTTCTAGTCCTTATTTTTTTTCTGCTTTTTTTTTATTATGTTATGTTAATTCTAGTCCTTATTTTTAATGGGTAAGTTGTCCATAAGATGTATCATTTTCATTTTGTATCATTAATCATTTTAATATTTTAATATTAATCATTTTAATCCTTTTTAATTTAATCATTTTAATAGTTTCATTTAATCATAATCATTTTAATATTTTTAGGCATTTAAGTTTAGTTTTTCCTTCCGTTATTATGAATAGCAGTGTATTGCAGTGATTAGGAACCCATAGGTGTGTCCTTGAGCAAGTTATTTGATCTTTTGAAAGAACCTACCTCATAAAGCTGTTTTGAGGATTAAATGAGGTAATACACATAATGCATGTAGCATAGTGGTTATTCTGAGTACATAGTTCTCAATAAATGCTAATGTTAATGTCACTGGGATGAATATCTTAATATATATAGCTTTTTACTTAATTGAGAAATTTAGGGCTAATTTCCCTAAGGTAGAATTAACTTAAAGTCTGTGTATATTTTTATGGTTCCTGAAATTGCTTTTAAAAAAGTTGTGTCATGTAATGTAGCATTTGTAAGTGAAGATACCAACTTCCTATACTTTGCCAGCCTTAGGAATTTCAATTACTTAAAATATTTTAGCCAATTTACTAGTTAATGAAATGGTATATAATTTTAATTTGTATTTGTTTGAACCTATTTATAAATGTTTACTATCTATACTTTCTTTTTTTCTCAACTTTCTCCATGTCTTTAGGGCTAAATTTCTAATGTGAAATTTAGAATAAATTTGGTCATTAGCTATGTGCTATGATCAGAATGTTTAGGTTTCCCCAAACATCCATATGTTGGAATCCTAATGCTCAGTGCGCTTGTATTAGGAGATGGGAGAGGTGCTTAGGTCATGTGGATGGAACCCTCACAAATGGGATTAGTACCCTTATAACAGAGACTTCACAGAGCTTTCTAGGTCCTTATGCCATGTGAGAATGCAGTGAGAAGTCTGGACCTGTAAAAGGGTCCAGAATCTGATAAAGCTAGGACCCTCATTGTGGCTTCCAGCCTCCAGAACTGTGAGAAATAAATATCTCTTGTTTATAAGCCACCCAGTTCTGTGCTTTTTGTTAAAGCATCCCAAATGGACTAAGATACTATACAATTTGTATTTTTAGGCTTGACATCATGATTTACAAATTACTAAGATTCATTTCACTATTGTAATGCCATTTTGTTTTAAGGTGCACAGTTGGCTATGGAATGATAGGTCTAATGTAATGATTTCCCAGATCTTATTTTCTTCTAATATTTTACTGATATAAGAGTATCACTGTGGAAGTACTTGAAGAACTAGAATATTTTTTTAAATGTTCTTTAAACAACAGCTATTTGTATGATGATGTTCTTTTCCAAAGAGATTAAAATGATGTTTATACTGTGTTACTTACATTTATTAGAATTTATTTTACTCCATAAATAGGTATGTATAGTGATTAAAAACACAGGCTTTAAAGTCAGGTCAATGCTAGAGCCCTAACTTTTACATGTGATGTAACATTTGAAAAACAGTTTTCTCAGTTGTAAAAATGGGGATAATAAAGGAATTTTTCTATCTCATAGAATTAAATTAATTTAGTTAGGTAATATTATAAAGTGTTAGTATAGTGCCCAGTACATAGGAAATGCTTAAATAAATATTACTTGTTATTAATAATAATAATTAATAATAATATTTAGTTTTACTTTGAGTAGTCAGGCTAAATGTTGACTAAATAGTTGCTCTTTATTTTGCTCCAAACTTTCTGAAAGGATTTCTTGAATATAAATCACTTGTTTTGGGGAAGCTAAAAAACTAAATGGCACCAATTTTTTTTTTTTAAGATTTTATTTATTTATTTGACAGAGAGAGACACAGCGAGAGAGGGAACACAAGCAGGGGGAGTGGGAGAGGGAGAAGCAGGCTTCCCGTGGAGCAGGGAGCCGGATGCCGGGCTCGATCCCAGGACCCTGAGATCATGACCTGAGTCGAAGGCAGACGCTTAACGACTGAGCCACCCAGGCGCCCCCAATTGTTTTTATTTATTGAAAAAACCCATAACAAGAAAAAAAAAAAACCACTTCGATTTCTCCATACCTTTTATTCTCACTCAAAAAGGAATAATTTCTTTGCATATTAATTACCAGATATAAAGAGCATAAGCTGTATAGCCTACTAATTGGCAGGAATTTTATTTTTTAAGGTATTCTAGACTTTTCTGTATTTATTTGATAAATCAAATCTGAGTTCTTTAGTATTTAATTACTCTATGGGCATTTAAAAATTAATTTTTTCTTATTTATGAACTATTTTATATGTATGATATAAAACAGAATAATGAAAGAAATATCACCCATACTTCTAGAGGTAATTACTATTAATATTTAAATATTTTTCCTTAAAGTCTTTTTTCCCCCTACCTATATATTTACATAAATACCATTTTCCATAGTATATCTTATATTTCTTACTTACAGTAAGCATTTTTTTACTTCATAAGAAGTCTTTGAAAATGTAATTTAAAAAAATCACAGTGGAGGTCCTAGTTAATGTAATAAAGCAAGAAAAATAAAAGGCATAGAAGTTGGGAGGCATAAGTAAAAGGCATAAGTAAAATTGTCTTTATTTACAAATGAAATGATTGTTTATGTACAGAATTCTAGGGAATCTGCAAAATAAGTATTAGAAGAAATATGTGTATTTAGCAAGGTCACAGGGTATAAAGCCTATAAACAAAAAAATTATTTTGATATACTAGCGGCAAACAAGTAGAAAATAAAACTTAAAAAACAGTTTTGGGGTGCCTGGGTGGCTCAGTTGGTGGAGCATATGACTCTTGACCTTGGGGTTGTGAGTTCGAGCCCCACTTTGGGTGTAGAACTTACTTAAAAAAAAATTGCATTTGGGATGCCTGGGTGGCTCTGTTGGCTAAGCGTCTGAGTCAGTTTCAGCTCAGGTCATGATCTCAGGCTCCTGAGATTGAGCCTTGCATTAGGCTCCGCACTTAGTATGGAGTCTGCTTCTCTCCTTCTGCCCCTGCTCACATGCTCGCTTTCTTTCTCTCTCTAAAATAAAATAAGTATTTAAAAAAAATACCTTTAAAATATTTCCATTTATAATAGCATCAAAAAACATGAAACACTTAGGAATAAATTTGATGTAAAAAGAAGTTCTCAGGGTACCTGGGTGGCTTAGTCGGTTAAGCATCTGCCTTTGGCTCAGGTCATGATCCCAGGGTCCTGGGATCGAGCCCCTCATTGGGCTCCCTGCTCAGCGGGGAGTCTGCTTCTCCCTCTGCCTTTGCCACTCCCC
This sequence comes from Neomonachus schauinslandi, assembly GCF_002201575.2. Classification (NCBI taxonomy): domain Eukaryota; kingdom Metazoa; phylum Chordata; class Mammalia; order Carnivora; family Phocidae; genus Neomonachus; species Neomonachus schauinslandi. Next base: position 5,856,626 of record NC_058413.1, on the reverse strand, counting down.
CTGCTTGTGCTCTCTCTCTGTCAAAATAAATAAATAAAATCTTTAAAAAAATAGAAGTTCTCTATGCTGAAAATTACAAAACATTGTTGAGAGAAATTAATGGAGATATATATTATTGGAAGATAGGAAGATTCAGTATTTCTAAGATGTCTGTTCTTCCCAAATTGATCTATGAATTCAACACAATAGTAGTAGACTTTTTGTAGAAATTGACAAACTGGTCAAAAATTTATGGGGACTATATATAGCAAGGTGGCAGGCTATAAGGTTAATGTACAAAAGTTAGTTGGTTATTTATATGCTAGCAATGAACAAGTGATTTTTTTAAATTAATTAATTTATTTTTTATTTCAGACAGAGAGAACGAGAGAGAGAGAGCACTTGAGGGGGGGAGGGTCAGAGGGAGAAGCAGGTTCCTTGCTGAGCAGGGAGCCCGATGCGGGACTCGATCCCGGGACTCCAGGATCATGACCTGAGCCGAAGGCAGTCGCTTAACCAACTGATCCACCCAGGCGCCCCAAGTGATTTTTTTTTTAAAGATTTTATTTATTTATTTGACAAAGAGAGACACAGCGAGAGAGGGGACACAAGCAGGGGGAGTGGGAGAGGGAGAAGCAGGCTTCCCACAGAGCAGGGAGCCCGATGTGGGGCTCGATCCCTGGACCCTGGGATCATAACCTGAGCTGAAGGCAGACGCTTAATGACTGAGCCACCCAGGCGCCCCTCGCTCTCTTCTTTTTTTGATGATTCTGGCTAAAGTCTTTTTTTTTTTTTTTTTAAGATTTATTTACTTATCTGACATAGAGCACAAGCAGGTGGAGTGGTGGGCAGAGGGAGAGGGAGAAGCAGGCTCCCTGCTGAGCAGAGAGCCTGACCTGGGGCTCAATCCCAGGACCCTGGGATCATGACCTGAGCCGAAGGCAGATGCTTAACTGACTGAGCCACCCAGGCACCCCTCTTTTTTTTTTTTTTTTTTAAAGATTTTACTTACTTATTTGAGAGAGAGAGCACACGTACAAGCAGAGGGAGAGGGAGAAGCAAGGAGCCCAACTCGGGGCTTGATCCCAGGACTCTGGGATCGTGACCTGAGCTGAAGGCAGATGCTTAACTAACTGAGCCACTTAGGAGCCCCAAGTCTTGCTAAAGTCTTACCAATTTTCTTGATCTTTTCAAAGAAGCAACTCCTGGTTTCATTGATCTTTTCTGTTGTTTTTTTAGTTTCTCTTTCATTTATTTCTGCTCTAATCTTTATTATTTCCTTCCTTCTACTGGTTTTGGGTTTTGCTTGTTCTTTTTCTAGTTCCTTTAGATATAAGGCTAGGTTGTTCATTTGAGATTTTTCTTGCTTCTTGAATAGGCCTTTATTGCTATAAACTTCCCTCTTAAAACAGCTTTTGCTGCATTCCAAAGATTTTGGACTGTTTTTTCATTTTCATTTGTCTCCATGTATTTTTTTTTAAATTTCTCAGTTAACCCATTGATTGTTTAGTAGCATGTTATTTAACCTCCATGTATTTGTGTTCTTTCCAGATTTTTTCTTGTGGTTGATTTCTAGTTTCCTAGCATTGTGATCAGAGAAGATGGAGGTATGACTTCAGACTTCCTGAATTTGTTGTGATTTGTTTTGTGGCCTAGCGTGTGATCTATTCTGGAGAATGTTCCATGTGCATTTTGAAAAGAGTACGTCTTCTGTTGTTTTAGGGTGGAATGTTTTGAATATTTCTTAGATCCATCTAGTCCAATGTGTCATTCAGAGCCACTGTTTCCTTGTTGATTTTCTGTTTGGATGATCTATGCATAGATATAAATGGGGTGTTAAAGTCCCCTACTATTATGGTAATACTATAGATTACTTCTTTTGTGTTTGTTATTAGCTGCTTTGGGTATTCAGGTGCTCTCATGTTGGGTGCATAAATATTTACAGTTCTTACATATTTTTGTTGGATTGTTCCCTTTATGGTTATATAGTGTGCTTCTTTGTCTGTTGTTGCAGGCTTTTGTTTAAAGTCTATTTTGTCTGATACAACTAGTACTACCCTGGCTTTCTTTTCACTTCCATTTGCATGATAATTGTTTTTCTATCCTTGTACTTTCAATCTGTCTATGTCTTTAGATCTGAAATGAGTCTCTTGTGCGCAGCATACAGATGGGTCTTGCTTTTTTATCCATTCTGTCACCCTAGGTCTTTTTTAAAAAAATATTTTATTTATTTAAAGAGAGCGGGGGGGAGAGGGGCAGAGGGGAAGGGAGAGAATCTCAAGCAGGCTCCATACTCAGCACAGAGCCTGACACGGGGCTTGATGCCAGGACCCCAAGATCATGACCTGAGCCAAAATCAAGAGTTGGACACTTAACTGAGCCACCCAGGCACCCCACCCTATGTCTTTCTTTCGATTGGAGCATTTAGTCCATTTATATTCAAAGTGGTTATTGATAGGTATGTATTGCCATTTTGTTCCTTCTTTTATGGTTGTTTTTGTAGTTCTTCTCTGTTTTCTTCTCTTGCTCTCTTTTCTCACAGTTTGCTTGTTTTCTTTAGTGATATTCTTCGATTCCTTTCTCTTGTTTTTTTGTATATCTCTTACCAGTTTTTGATTTGTGGTTACCATTAGGTTTATATATAACATCTTACGCACATAACAGTCTATATTAAGTTGATGGTCACTTAAGTTTGAGCCCATTCTTTTTTTGAGATTTTATTTATTTATTTGACACATGAGAGACACAACGAGAGAGGGAACACAAGCTGGGGCAGTGGGAGAAGGAGAAGCAGGCTTCCCGTGGAGCAGGGAGCCCGATGCGGGGCTTGATCCCAGGACCCTGGGATCATGACCTGAGCCGAAGGCAGACGCCTAACGACTGAGCCACCCAGGTGCCCCAGTTTGAACCCATTCTAAAAGCACTAAATATTTACTCCTTTCCTCCCGTGCTCTGCATTTAGGTATATGGTGTCACATCCTTTTATTTTGTGAATCTTTGACTGGTTGTTATACATATACTTAATTTTACTTTGGTTTTTCCTACTTTTCTTACTCCTGCTTAGGATCTTTCCATTCAAAGAGTCACCTTTAACATTTTTTGTAGGGCTGGTTTAACAGTGATGAATTCCTTTAACCTTTGTTTGTCTGGGAAACACCATCTCTCCTTCTATTCTGAATGATAGTTTTACTGGATAGAGTATTCTTGGTTGCAGGTTTTTTTTTCTTTTAGCACGTTGAATATATCATGCCACTGTCTTCTGGTCTGAAAAGTTTCTGCTGAAAAATGAGCTGATAGCCTTATGGGGTTTCCCTTGTGTGTAACTGTTTTGTTTTGCTGCTTTTAAAATTCTCTATCATTACTTTTTGCCAGTTACTATGTGTCTTAGTGTGGACTTCCTTGGGTTGATTTTGTTGGGTGGGTGGGGGAGTCTCTGTACCTCCTGGATCTGGATTTCTGTTTCCTTCCCAGATTCAGGAAGTTTTCAGCCATCATTTCTTCAGATAAGTTTTCTGCCCCCTTTCTCTCTTTTCTCCTTCTAGGACCCCTGTAGTGCAAATATTATTATGCTTGATGGTGTTGCAGAGTTCCCTTAAGCCCATTTTCATTTATTATTATTATTTTTTCTCTCTCCTGTGCAGCTTGATTGCTTTCCATTACTCTTCCTCCAGGTCACTGATCCATTATTCTACTTACTATAGTCTACTATTTATTCCCTCTAGAATATTTTTAATTTCAGTTATTGAGTTCTTTGTCTCTGATTGGTTCTTTTTTTATGTTGTCTTTCACTTTGCTGAGGGTCTCACTGAAGACCTCTACTCTTTTCTCTAATCCACTGATTATCTTTATGACCATTATTTTAAATTCTCTATCAGGTGTATTACTTATCTCCATTTTGTTTAGCTCTTTTGCTGTGATTTTGTCCTGTTCTTTAATTTGGGACATATTCTTATGTCTCCTCATTTTGTCTAATTCTCTGTGTCTGTTTCTATGTGCTAGGAAAGTGAACTATGTCTCTTGCTCTTGAAATTAGTGGCCTTACGCACAAGAGGTCCTGTAGTACCCTGCAGTGCAGTATCCCCTGTTCACCAGAACCTGGCACTTCAGGGGTGTCTCCTATGGGTGTTGTGTGTTGCCGTACTGTTGTTGCTGAGCTGCATTTGCCTCCAATCCAGTCTTCTGCAATGGCTCTCTTTGCCTGTTGTGGGCAGTGTTTGGTTCCTGTGTTAGTGGGCCAGGGTGGGGCCACCTTGGGTTTGAATTGAGTCTGACCAGGCATTTGCCAGAGCTGTGGCAGCCCCGAACTGTAGGGCACTTCCCTGTGTTGTCCTGAGAAGTTTTTGTTGGTGGGTGGGGCCTGCAGTCAGACCAGCTGCAGTCAGACAGGTGTGTGTGGTTATCTTCCCCTCTCTTCAGGGCAGGAGTCACTTTGGAGTTGTGCTAGCCCCTCCAGGGACTGCTTGCACACTGCCAGGGTTTTGGCACCACTCTGGATGGGCTCCGGCCAAGGATGTGTTGTTGAAGGGGGTGTGTCCATAGGAGAATACAGGGGCAGGGCCCATGGTGCAAGCAAGGTCTTCCGGTCTGCTGTAAGAATAGACCTGCAGCCACTGTGAAAAACTCCTTCCCAGGCCAGGGTGGAGGGGGGGCACTTCAGCAGGAGAATCCTGGGGGTGAGACATGCTGTTAGCAAGCTAGGTGGGAAGTGTTTGCTCTCTGCTGGTTCTTGCAGGAGTCTCTGTATTTAGGCTGGGAGTTAGGGGAGGGAAATGGTGCCTGCCAGCTCTTTTATTCTTTTTTTTTTTACTTATTTTAGGGAGAGTGTGAACAGGGGGAGGGACAGAGGGAGAGGGAGAGGGAGAAGGGAGCTCGATGTGGGGCTCAATTCCAGGACCCTGAGATCATGACCTGAGCCGAAGTCAGACATTTAACCTACTGAGCCACCCAGCCCACCCCAGCTCTTTTATTCTTGGAGAAGTCCCAAGTGTTTTTCAAACTGTTGTTTCAGGGGCGCCTGGGTGGCTCAGTCATTAAGCATCTGCCTTCAGCTCAGATCATGATCCCAGTGTCCTGGAATCAAGCCCCGCATCAGGCTTCCCTGCTCAGCAGGAAGCCTGCTTCTCCATCTCCCACTCCCCCTGCTTGTGTTCCCTCTCTGGCTGTCTCTCTCTCTCTGTCAAATAAATAAATAAATAAATAAATAATCATTAAAAAACAAAACAAAACAAAAAAACCCCTGCGGTTTCAATGCTGTATCTCAGCAGGGCTATTTGTTGTGCTGTCTCTTTAAGGATGGGAACTTGGTTTCCTATCCCTTCCAGCTCTCCCAGAGCTCAGCTGCTGATTTTTAAAGTTCCAGGCATTAAGCCCTACAGATTGTAAGAACTTGTGAAATTAGGCCCCTCTGGTTTTCAAAGCCAATTGTTACGGGGATTTGTCTTCCTAGTACAGGTTGCCGGTGCCTGGGGTGCCTGGCATGGGGTCTTGTCTCCCCTCTCTATGCCCTGGTGTCCCTCCCTCCCGTGGACAGTCCTCTGGGTCATTTTGGCTCTCAACCTTTTCTGCCCTTCCTACCCTCTTTGATGTGGTGTCTTTTCTACATTTAGCTGTCTGTGCTACCAGTGTTCGGGTCATTTTCTAGGTTATTTATACTGATGTGGGTGTTATCTAGGTGTATCTTTGGGACAAGGTAAGCCTAGGATCCTCCTATACTGTCCTCTTCCTCAGAAGTCTCCAAAAGTTATTAATTTTTTAAAAACAAGGAAAATAAAGAATCTGGGTGGCTCAGTTGGTTGAGCATCCAACTCTTGATCTCAGCTCAGGTCTTGATCTCAGGGTCATGAGTTCAAGCCCCGTGTTGGGCTCCATACTGGGTGTGGAACCTACTTAAAAGAGAAACAAATAAGGGGCACCTGGTGGCTCAGTCAGTTAAGCATCTGACTCTTGATTTCTGCTCAGGCCATGATCTCTGGGTGGTGAGATCAAGCCCCATGTCAGGCTCTGCACTCAGCGGGGAGTCTGCTTGAGATTCTCTCTCTCCCCTGGCTCACGCTCTCTCTCTCAAAAAATAAGTAAAATCTTTAAAACAAACAAAACAACAACAAAACAGGGAAAATATATGTAGATGGAAAGGAGCTAAAATAAAACAAACTTGAAAAAGAACATTACTGGAGGGCTTAAGCTACCCTGCAAAAGTACTTTCTGTAAGAATACAGTAATTAAGACAGTGTCAAATAGGCATAAAGACAGAACAGTGAGAAAGAATAGAGTCCAGAAATAGACCCATTCTTCTGTGGTTACTTGATTTTTTTTTTTTATAAAAGCACCAAAAATCCAATGACGAAAATTTTTTTAATTGAGGTATAATTGATGTATAACATTATATTAGTTTCAGGTATACAACATAATGATTTCACATTTGTATACATTGTGAAATGATCACTACAATAAGTCTAGTTAACATCCATCACCATATATAGATAAAATTTTTTTATCATAATGATAACTTAAGGTCTATTGTTTTAGCAACTTTCAAATGTGCAGTACAATATTAACTGTAGTCACCATGGTGTACATTACATTCTCTTGACTTATTTATTTTATGACTGGAAGTTTGTTTCTTTTGACCCCCTTACCACCTCCACACCCCGCCTCCTGGGAACTATCAATCTGTTCTTTGTATCTATAAGCTCATGTTTTTCTTTTTCTCTTTTTTCTTTTTAAGATTTTATTTAGTTGAGAGAGTGTGCACAAGCAAGGGGGAGGGGGGAAGTGCAGAGGGAGAGGGAGTAGCAGACTCCCCACTGAGCAGGGAGCCCAACATAGGGCTCCATTCCAGGACCCTGGGATCATGACCTGAGCCAAAGGCAGACCCTTAACCTACAACCACCCAGACGCCTCTCATTTTTTTCTTTAAGATTCCATGTATAAGTGAGATCATATGATATTTGTCTTTTTTTTATTAATTTTATTTATTTATTTGACAAAGAGAGACACAGCTAGAGAGGGAACACAAGCAGGGGGAGTGGGAGAGGGAGAAGCAGGCTTCCCGCTGAGCAGAGAGCCTGATGCGGGGCTCGATCCCAGGACCCTGGGATCATGACCTGAGCCGAAGGCAGACTCTTAACGACTGAGCCACCCAGGCGCCCCAATATTTGTCTTTCTATGTCTGACTTCACTTAGCATAATGTCCTCAAGGTTCATCTGTGTCATCACTAATGGCAAGATTTCATTTTTCTAAAGGCTCAATAATATTCCAGTGTGTGTGTGTGTGTGTGTGTGTGTGTGTGTGCGCACGCGTGCGTGCCACGTTTTCTTTATCCATTCATCCACTAGTGGAAACTTAGGTGGTTTCCATGTCTTGGCCATTGTAAATAATGCTGTAGTGAACATGTGTGTGCATTTATGTTTTCAAATTAATGTTTTCGTTGTCTTTAGATAAATACCCAGAAGTGGAATTGCTGGATCATATGGTAGTTATATTGTTAATTTTCTGAGGACTCTTCACTCTTTTTCATAGTGGTTTCACCAATTTACATTCTCTTTAGTGCACAAAGGTTCACTTTTCTCCATATCCTTGCAACACTTTATTATTTCTTATCTTTTTGGTAATAGCCATCCTGACAAGTGTGAGGTGATAGCTCATTTGTGGTTTTGATTTGCATTTCCCTGATGATTGGTGATGTTGAGCATCTTTTCATGTACAATAATTATTGGCCATCTGTATGTCGTCTTTGGAAAAATGTCTTCATATCCTTTGCCCATTTTTAAATCAGATTGTTTGGGTTTTTGCTATTGATTTGTTTTTTTGTTTTTGTTTTTTTTTTTTTTATTCTACCCATTTATTTGACAGAGAGAGCAAGAGAGCACAAGCAGGGGGAACACTAGAGGGAGAGGGAGAAGTAGGCTCCCCACCAAGCCTGATGTGGGGCTTGATCCCAGGACCCTGGGACCATGACCTGAGCTGAAGGCAGATGCCTAACCATCTGAGTCACCCAGGCACCCCTCTGCTATTGATTTGTATGAGTTCTTTTTTTTTTTTTTTTTAAAGATTTTATTTATTTATTTGACAGAGAGAGACATAGCGAGAGAGGGAACACAAGCAGGGGGAGTGGGAGAAGGAGAAGCAGGCTTCCCCACGGAGCGGGGAGCCTGATGTGGGGCTCGATCCCAGGACCCTGGGATCACGACCTGAGCCGAAGGCAGACGCTTAATGACTGAGCCACCCAGGCGCCCCTGTATGAGTTCTTTATATATTACAGATATTAACTCCATATGAGATATATGATTTGCAGTTTTTTTCTCCCATTCAGTAAGTTGCCTTTTCATTTTGTTGATAGTTTCCTTAGCTCTGCAGAAGATTTTAGTTTGATGTAGTCGCACTTGCTTATTTTTATTTTTGTTGCCTTTGTTTTTGGTGTGAAATCCCAAAAAATAATCCCCAAGACCAATATCAAGGAGCTTCCTGTTTTCTTTCTAGGAGTTTTATGATTTCAGGTCTTACATTTAGGTGTTTAATCCATTTTGAATTAGTTGTCGTGTATGGTGTAAAATAGTGGTCCAGTTTCATTCTTTTGCAGAGCATTTACATTTTTCTAGTATTTATTTTTTTTAAGATTTTATTTATTTGACAGAGATGCAGCAAGAGAGGGAACACAAGCAGGGGGAATGGGAGAGGGAGAAGCAGGCTCTCCGCTGAGCAGGGAGCCCAATGTGGGACTCTATCCCAGGACCCTGGGACCATGACCTGAGCCGAAGGCAGACGCTTATCGACTGAGCCACCCAGGCGCCCCAAGCATTTACATGTTTAATTTGAAAATAATTTTAGACTTACAGAAGAATTGCAAAAACAATACAAAGAATTCTTATATACTCTTCATCCAGCTTCCCCTACAGTTGATACTTCAAATACCTATAGTGCAGTTATCGAAGCTGAGAAATTAACATTGGTAAAATAGTATTAACTAAACTACAGACTTGATTAAGATTTAACTAGTTTTTCTACTAATGTTCTTTTTTGGTTCCTGGGTCCATTACAGGATCTCAGTTTGCATTTAGTTGTTATGTTTTATTAATCTCTTTCAGTCTGTGACAGTTTCTCAGTCTTCCTTTTTCTTTCATGACCTTGATACTTTTGAAGAGTATCAGGTATTTTGTAGAATGTCCTTCAGTTTGCGCTTTTGTGATGTTTTCTTATATTAGATTGAGGTTATACATTGTTGGGAACAATACCACAGAGATGATGTATTCATTTCAGTGTATCATATGAAGGAACAGATGATGTTGATGTCTTTTTATTAGTAAAATTAACCTTGATCACTTGGTTAAGGTGTTATCTGCCAGATTTTTTCGAAGTGGAGTTACTTTTTGTAATTTTTAAATATTTGGGGGAAATAGTATGAGACTTTGCAGATAACTTGTTTTTCCTTAAATGTTTGTCCAGTAATTTAGTATTCATTGGTGAATCTTGCCTGCAGCAATTATTACTGTAGTATTTTGTGATTTCATATGTCCTCATTTCTTCTACATTTATTTATTGGAATTTATCTTTAAGGAAGAGCTATTCCTTCTTCACCTTTTATTTATTAATCCGGTTATTTATATCAAGATGAGCTTGTGGATATTTATTTCATTTGGGGTGTTATAATTCAGTACTATTTTCTGTCCTATTTTGAGTGTTTTCAGATGTTATAATTCCTGTCTTACAATGTTATTGTTTTTGCTTTAAACTGTTAGTTGTATGTTAGGAAAAATACGAAAAGAAAAAAGTATCTTTTGTATTTACCCACTTATTTATTTATGGTGCTCTTCATTTCTTCCTTCCTTCTGGGTTTTCTTCTTCAGCCTAAAGAACATCCTTTAACATTTCTTGTAGTCAAGACTTCTGCCAACAAATTATTTAATCCTCTGTTTATCTTAAAACGTCTTTATCTTGGGGTGCCTGGGTGGCTCAGTCGGTTAAGTGTCTGCCTTGGGCTCAGGTCATGATCCTGGGGTCCTGGGATCGAACTCTGCATCGGGCTCACTGCTCAGTGGGGAGTATGCTTCTCCCTCTCCCTCTGCTCCTCTCTCAGCTCATGCTCTCTCTCTCACAAATAAAATCTTTAAAAAACCTAACAATTAAAATATCTATCTTACCCTCGTTTTAAAAGGATGTTTCAGTGGATTTGAAATTCTAGCTTAACAGTGTTTTTTTTTCCTTCCTCAAAGATTTTTTTTTTTTTTTTTTGACAGAGAGAGACACAGCAAGAGAGGGAACACAAGCAGGGGGAGTGGGAGAGGGAGAAGCAGGCCTTCCGCCGAGCAGGGAGCCCAATGCGGGACTCAGTCCCAGGAGCCCGGGACCATGACCTGAGCCAAAGGCAGACGCCTAACGACTGAGCCACCCAGGCGCCCGCTTAACAGTGTTTTAAAAAATGTCATTCCAGGGCGCCTGGGTGGCTCAGTCGGTTAAGCGGCTGCCTTCGGCTCAGGTCATGATCCCAGAGTGCTGGGATCGAGCCCCGCATCGGGCTCCCTGCTCAGCGGGAAGCCTGCTTCTCCCTCTCCCACTCCCCCTGCTTGTGTTCCCTCTCTCACTGTCTCTCTCTCTCTGTCAAATAAATAAATAAAATCTAAAAAAAAAAAAATGTCATTGCATTGTCTTCTGGCCTCCATTGTTTCTCAGAAGAAGTCACCTGTAATTCATAGTATAGTTCCTCTGTATGTAAAATGTGCTTTTTCCCCCAGCTTGTTTCAAGATTCTTTAGGGGCACCTGGGTGGCTCAGTTGTTGAGCGTCTGCCTTCAGCTCAGGTCATGATCTCAGGGTCCTAGGATCGAGCCCCGCGTTGGGCTCCCTGTTCTGCGGGAAGCCTGCTTCCCCCCTCCCACTCCCCCTGCTTGTGTTCCCTCTCTCACTGTGTCTCTCTCTGTCCAAAAAAAAAAAAAAATCCTTTTTTTTTTTTAAATCATTTCGTCCATTATGTACTTAGGTGTGATTTTCTTTGCATTTATCCTGCTTGGGGTTTGCTGAGCTTTTCACATCTTAATAGTTTTCATGAAATTAAAAAAATTTTATCCATGAGTTTTTCATATTTTTCCTGTCCCATTCCACTATCTTTTCCTTCTGGAACTTGCATTATACATGTTTGTGACTGGTTGGTATTGTTCTATAGGTCTCTAAGATACTATTCATTTTTCTTCAATCTCTTTTCCTCTACTGTTTGGATTGGATAATATTCTTTGTTTTCAATAATTTCACTGATTCTTCTTTCATATCTAATCTATTAAAACTGTCCAGAAAATTCTTCATTTCAATTATTGAACTTTTCAGTTGTAGAATTTCCATTTGGTTCTTTTTTTACAGTGTACATTTCTCTGCTGATATTTCCTATTAGTTGACTCATTTAAACTACCTTGGTCTTTGAACATATTTATACTAGCTTGTACTTTAAAGTCTCTCCTAAATGTAACATCTATTACAGGCTTGGTTTTTTTACTGCCTTTTTTCTTGCAAGTTACATTTTTTTCTTTGCATGTCTAGTAAATCCTTATTTTATATTGGGTAATGTGTTCATATTTTATATTCTGTTTTACCTCTGAAGAGTGTTGATTTTTGTTCTAGCAGGCTAATCACCTTAACCTTGTGTTGGCTTGTTTTTGTAACATTTTATAGAGTTGATATGTAGAAACCCAAGTCATTTTTCAAACTCCTCTAACTTGGATAGAGTTGGATACCACTCAACCTCAAATTATCTTTTCTGTGGATCTTGTTGAGGCTTGGTTTTTTTTTTTTAGGTTAGATCAGGAGCAGATTTCCATCTACAAAGTGTTTTTTTTTTTTTTTTTTTTCCTTCTAAAGCCTTACCTTTTTGGCCTCTTAGCTGGATACCATCAGCTTTATCAAGGTCTCTCCATTCTGGTTGGACCTGAAAGCCAACATTTTCTAGCACTGCTTGACCACTTATATCTTGTTCCATTCTCAACTCCACTGCACCTGCTCTCTGGATAATTTTATATAGTCTCACCTGTACGTGCATAGTTCACCTTTTGGCCAAGGACTCATGAGGAGCTCCCACACAGACTTTCAGTACCCACTTCTGCATAGGTCCCTCCCCTCCAGTGCTCTGCCTTGTAGATTCCAGGTACTTTTGCAACTCTGAACTCTATTCTGTGTCTCCTCAGCTTACTGGAACCACTGTACTCTGCTTGAGTTCTGGGTCCCTGCTCAGTGGACAAGAAAATTTCCACAGGTAGACATCCAGGGCAATCCTATGATTCACCTCAGGAGTTTTTCCTTTGTCAGGGATCACAGTCTTGGGCTACATCTTATCCAGTGCCTGAAAACAGCTGACTCATATGTTTTATAGTAGCTTTTGGTGGGAGGGCTGATTTGGTACCTGTTATTTCATCATTGCTGGACAGAGAAATTTCAGTATATTGTTTTGATGTATGTTCACATTGCCACATGATTGAAATTTTGCTACTTCATCTTTAAAAGTTGAGGAGTTAAGTGAAGAGATAGTTTGATATTGTTGATGATATAATTCTTTCTTCCTTATCCCCACAGTATCTCAGCAAAAAGGTGCAAAAAATTTTTAAAGATTTTATTTATTTATTTGAGAGAGAGAACATGAGCCAGGGGGGAGGAGCAGAGGGAGAGGGAGGGCAAGGCAGACTCCCCACTGAGCAGGGAGCCCAATGTGGGGTTCAGTCCCAGGACTCTGGGATCATGACCTGAGCCGAAGACAGATGCTTAGCAGCCTGAGCCACCCAGGTGCCCCCAAAAAGGTGCAAATTTAAACTCGTTTTTGAGTGGTCATGCTGGTTTATTTAGTTTATTTAGTTCTTTCATCAAGAGCTTGTAGAACATAACATTTAAAGTTTCTCAGTCTTTAATGATGGTTTGATTCTCTTTTTTTTAAACTTTTTTTTTTAAGATTTTATTTATTTGCGAGAGAGAGAGAGAGAGAACATGAGAGGGGGGAGGGTCAGAGGGAGAAGCAGACTTCCTGCTGAGCAGGAAACCCAATGCGGGACTTGATCCCAGGACTCCAGGATCATGACCTGAGCCGAAGGCAGTCACTCAACCAACTGAACCACCCAGGTGCCCCGATGGTTTGATTATCTTAAAAGTCCAGATTCAAAGTTAATTTTTTTCTGGTCTTTGACACAATAGTACTTAATTTTCTGGTATCTAGTATTGCCAATGAGAAGTCTAACTCAGGTATCTTTGAGATAATTTCCTTCTCTTTTGTAGAGTTTAGGATTTTCTCTTTATCTTTGTTATTCTGGGTTTCATTGTGATATGTTCAGCTCTGTGACTTTTTTGTGCCTTTTTTAAAAAGAAATTTATCATGCTTGGCATTTGGTAAATTTATTCAAACCGTACTTACATCTGTCTTTGTTATAATTCTCAGTTTTTATTTATTCTGGACCTATTTTTTATTTATTTTTTTTTAAAGATTTTATTTATTTGACAGAGAGAGACACAGCGAGAGAGGGAACACAAGCAGGGGGAATGGGAGAGGGAGAAGCAGACTTCCCGTGGAGCAGGGAGCCCAATGCAGGGCTTGATCCCAGGACCCTGAGATCATGACCTGAGCCGAAGGCAGATGCTTAACCGACTGAGCCACCCAGGTGCCTCTGGACCTATTTTTTAATTTAAATTTTTTAGTGTTTTATGTCTTTTTAAGATCTATCCTTAATGTCTTTATGGATTTGCCTATTTTGGACATTTCATATAAATGAAATAATACAATATGTAGCCTTTTTTGTCTTTCTTTCTTTCTTTGTTTTTTTGTTTCTTTCTTTCTATTTTATTTATTTGACAGAGAGAGAGAGAGAGCGAGCCAGAGAGTACAAGTGGGGGGAATGGCAGAGGGAGAGGGAGAAGCAGGCTCCTCTCTGAGCAGGGAGCCCGAAGCGGGGCTCGATCCCAGGACCCTGGGATCATGACCTGAGCCGAAGGCAGACGCTTAAACAACTGAGCCACCCAGGTGCCCCTTGTCTGGCTTCTTTCATTAAGCATAATGTTTTCCAGATTCATCCATGTTGTAGCATGTAACAGTACTTAATTTATTTTTATGGCTGAACAATATTGCATATTTTGTTAATCTGTTTATTTTTGATGAACACTTAGGTTGTTTCCACTGTTGCCTACTATGAATCATGCTGCTATGAAAGATTCAAGTACTGCCTTCTTTTTTTTTTTTTTAAAGATTTTATTCATTTATTTGACAGAGAGAGACACAGTGAGAGAGGGAACACAAGTGGGGAAGAGGGAGAACCAGGCTTCCCGCCGAGTAGGGAGCCCGATGCAGGGCTCAATCCCAGGACCCCGGGATCATGACCTGAGCCGAAGGCAGATGCTTAACCAACTGAGCCACCCAGGCGCCCCCAAGTACTACCTTCTTTTAAATGTGTTCTTTAGTCACAGACAGTCACTAATCTGCCTTCCATAACATTTTCATTTCAAATACTGTATCTTTAATTTCTAAAATTTTGAACAGGGTTTTCCCCCCTTAAACTTTCTGTTTAATCGATGGCAGTATATTCTTTTTTGAAAAATTTTTTTGAGTATAGTTGACACACAGTGTTACATTAGTTTCAGGTATACCGCATAGTGACTGAACATCTGTATATGTTATGCTATGCTCAGCACAAGTGTAGCTACCATCTGTCACCTTACAACACTATTACAACATCATTGACTATATTCCCTATGCTGTACCTTTTATTTCCATAACCTATTCATTCCATAACCAGTAGCCTGTAACTGTTATTCCCCATCACCCATTTTGCCCATCTCCCATCCCCCTCCCCTCTAGCAACCATCATTTTGTTCTCTTTTATTTATGATTCTTTTGTTTTTTAGATTCCCGTTAGTGAAATTTATATGGTATTTGTCTTTCTCAGTCTAACTTATTTCACTTAGAGTACCGTCCATGTTGTCACAAATGGATGTGATTTTTATGGCTGTGTAATATTCCACTGTGTGTGTGTGTGTGTGTGTGTGTACCACATCTTTATTCATTCATCTGTCAGTGGACACTTGGGTTGCTTCCGTATCTTGGCCATTGTAAATAATGCTGCAGTAAACATAGTGGTGCATATTTTTTTTAATTAGTTTTTTCCTTTTCTTTGTGTAAATACCCAGTAGTGAAATTATTGGATCATATGGTAGTTCTATTTTTAATTTTTTGAGGAAACTCCATATTGTTTTCAACAGTGGATATACCAATTTACTTTCCCACAAACAGTGCATGAGAGTTCCTTTTTGTCCATATTCCTGCCACATTATTTCTTATTTTTCATTTGAGCCATTCTGACAGGTGTAAGGTGATATTTTACTGTGGTTTTGATTTGCATTTCCTTGATGATGAGTGATGTTGAACATCTTTTCATGTGTCTGTTGGCTATCTGTATGTTTTATTTGGAAAAATGTCTATTCAGGTCTTCTGCCCATTTTTAATTGAATTATTTGTGGGTTTTTTGGTATTCTTTATTTATTTTGGATTTCAACCCCTTATCAGGCATATCATTTGTAAATATCTCCTTTCATTCAGTAGGTTGCCTTTTTAATTTAATTTTTTTTTAAAGATTTTATTTATTTATTTGACAGAGAGAGCAAGAGAGCACAAGCAGGGGGGAACAGTAGAGGGAGAGGGAGAAGCAGGCTTCCCGCCGAGCAGGGAGCCCAATGCGGG
The DNA here is from genome assembly GCF_002201575.2 of Neomonachus schauinslandi. NCBI lineage: Eukaryota > Metazoa > Chordata > Mammalia > Carnivora > Phocidae > Neomonachus > Neomonachus schauinslandi. Next base: position 5,840,959 of record NC_058413.1, on the reverse strand, counting down.
GCTTGATCCCAGGACCCTGAGATCATGACCTGAGCCGAAGGCAGACGCTTAACCATCTGAGCCACCCAGGTGACCCTAATTTAATTTTTTTTTTTAAGATTTTTATTTATTTAACAGAGATGGCACAAGTAGGCAGAGCGGCAGACAGAGGGAGAGGGAGAAGCAGGCTCTCCGCCGAGCAGGGAGCCCGATGCGGGGCTCGATCCCAGGACCCTGGGATCATGACCTGAGCCAAAGGCAGCCGCTTAACTGACTGAGCCACCCAGGCGCCCCCTAATTTAATTTTTTTAATTTAAGTTCTAGTTAGAATAGGTTGCCTTTTGGTTTGTTGATAGTTTCCTTTTCAGATTGTTTTGTTAATTCTGTTTTCCTCATGTATAAGTTGGTGTTTCTAAAGATTTTATTTATTTGTCAGAGAGAGCGCACACAAACAGGGGAAGGGGCAGGCAGAGCAGGCAGAGGGAGAAGCACGATCCCTGCCAAGCAGGGAGCCGGATGTGGGACTCAATCCCAGGACCCTGGGGTCATGATCTGAGCCGAAGGCAGACACTTAACCGACTGAGTCACCCAGGCGTCCCTCCTCATGTACAAGTTTTATTAGTTGATATGTGTCACATTTTTCATGGTATTGATCTTTGTTGGTTGGTAACTTTTAGTTTAGAGTTAATTGTCCATTATTTATTTGTTTTGAACACATCCTGCATTGACAGGCTTCCAGTAGGAGGTTCTCTGTTGCTGAGCTCTAATCTTGCAGGATTATATATAATATATATTATCTATTTATCTATATATATGTACATATAAATTGGTTTAAATTTTGCTTGAGTGGCAAGATGCAAAGCTCTTGCATCTTAATAGATTATATAGTTCTGAGTCTTTTTCCACTTGTATGACATAGCTGTTAAGGCCCTCAACCTTCATCACTGATGCTGCTACTAGCATCACTTGGCTTTAACCAACTCTCTGGCAGGCAGGTGAAAAATCTCTGGCCTTTGTTCGTGTTTTGGTTCCTTGTTTAGATCTCCCATGTGTGGCCTGTGTGGATCTTGCTCTTAAATCTGTGGCTGTTGCAATATTAGCCCCATGTTTTTTTCCCTAGTCCAAGCCCCAGATATGGTGTGCATCTTTGGTCCTTTCCTACCACTGTAGATTCTCTTTCTTTTTCCTTTCTGAAGATGAGGGAAATATACCTCTCCATTTCTGGTCTATAAAGTTTTCTCTGTTTTTCTTACCATGATTATGTATTTATTAAGTTTTAGAAATACTTGTTTTAAAGGTGATGGGCACCGGATGATGTGCGGATGTTGAATCACTATATTGTACACCTGCAACAAATATTACACTGTATGTTAACTAACTAGACTCTAAATTAAAAACTTAAAAATATCTGTTTTACCATTTTATGTGTTTGAATGGGAAGATGCAGTTTCAACATATGCTCAACTTATCTTGAAATAGGCTTTTATTTAGTTTTATTGTTCTGCCTTTCACATTTAACTCTAGCCAGTCCATCTGGATTTTTATTTGTGTGTATGTGTGTATGAAGAGAGGCAATTGAAATTGATTTCCCTCAAATCACCACACATTTTATTTAAATTGTTGTTAAGATTTCTGGAGAATTTAGTTACTGACAAGACTTTTTCTCACATATCTACATGTTTTCCCCATTCTTCACTCTATCAATACTTCAAAGACAAGGTAGGATTCAGGAACAAGTTTTTTTCTTATTTCACAGAAAGGTAATTTAATCACAGTCAAAAGGGGGTCACCTAAAGTCAGAAAGTTGGTAAGTGGTAAAACTGAAGATTGATGCAAAGCGTCTTGGTTCAGTGCCAAGTTCACTAAACTTCAGTGTAGCATAACCTTGCTGCTATATTATCCCATGCTTTATGACTGAATTATATTTGAAAAACAAATAATGGCAAGAAAAATACTACCCATTAAGATTGATAGCTAGTACTTGATCTTGTTAATATCCGTACTTTTTGAGATGGTTAAAGTTTTATTAGATATGTAGTATGAATGCTATAGGAGAAAGTTGTGCTATTAGGATGTATTTTGTTGTTAGGTTTTTAAAGTTGAATTCTTGTATAATATCAACATTGTCAACCTCATTTACAAGGTAGAGCTTGCAGAGACTGGAAGCTCTCTTTATTCATCTGTAGTTCTTTATTATAATAGTACTTTAGGGGGGAAATAAGGGATAACATTTTATAGAATGGGAGATTTGTTTTTTTCCTTTATAATATGAGTGCCAAGGTACGGAAAGGAAGAACCATGATGCCAATTTTGATGATTCAGGACCCGTTGGTGCTTTGTGGAAAGATAGTTCTAGGTCCACGTATGTAAATACACCAAATGGTTAACTTATGATTAAATTAGCAGGAATTTGCTTTACTTTGTTAAAGACTGCCTTTGCTTTGTTAAAGTCTGCCATAAATACAGTTTGTTGTTAGCAGACATACTGTATTAGGTAAATGCTTGAGTGGGTCATTCTTGAATTTTTCTGCTTTCAGTTCTAAATTAGCTCACTTACTGGATTTGTGTTTATTAAATAATGAGTTAATTTATTAAAAACTACAAGAATATAAGCTAGAGCTATCAACTTTGAAGATTTCTGGCTTTGGACATGACCTTGTGGAAATTAACTGAACATACAAATTGATTTAGCAAATGTGAAAAATTGAAAACACGAGAGGAAATGTCTTAACCACATAAAGTAATTCTAAATGTTCAAGCAATTTGCTGATGCATAGCCATTTCCAGTCATATTTTAAATTTTGCAGATAATCTTTTCATCAGGGAAATGCTTTCTTGGCTCATCAGTTTAATAAACAATTCCAGAAATTCTGGTGCTTATCCAAACTGCTTTTTCTTTTTGTCGCCATTTCTTCTTACACAGAAATACAATCTATACTGCCCGGATTCTCTGCAAAACTGAATTGGACTTCAGAGGAAGCCAGCTATTCTCAGGACATATCAGGGGTCACACCATTCCAGATGATTTTTGAGGCAGGTTTTGTTGTGGTTCTATAAATTACTGATGTCTTAATTCTTATTTTTCTACAAATCCAGTAAAGCCTAGGTCCATCACAGTTCCAAGTTGAAATGAAATAAGGCATTGGTTCCCGAACTTCTCTGTGCAGATGTTAAAACACTTGGTAACTTCCAAAATACTGGTATTTGTGTCCCACTCCAAGAGGTTGTGATTTAATTGGTCTAGGGTGCTGGATTAGTTTGGTCAGGTTGTCATTTAAAAAAACAAACCACGGATTGGGTGGTTAAACAGTAGAAACATATTTCCTCGTAATTTTGGAGGCTAGAAGTTTAAGATTAAAGTGTCTTGTCATTGTTCCCTCACATGGCCTTTCCTTTGTATGTGGAGAGAGAGCTCTGTGGTATTTTTCTCTTCTTATAAGGACGCCTGTCCTATCAGATTAGGGCTCCACGTTTATGACCTCATTTAATATGTCTTTAAGGCTCTGTGTCCCAAGTACAGTCACAGGGGGCAAGGGCTTCAATGTGTGAATTTTGGGAGACACTGATGTGGCCTGGGCTTTGGAATATTTTTGAAATCCAAAATGGAAAAAAAATCCCAGATGATTCCTAATGTGCAGATAAATTTGAGAACCACTGAAACAAGCCATTATTTGAATTAGGATCTCCTGAAAAAGAAAATAAAAATATCTTGTTTCAGTGCAGATCCTATTTGGATACATTCTTATTAGGTTGGTTTAAAGATCTTCATTGATTTATTTGTAGCTCAGATTTATGAGAGTGACAGTTGAGTTCTCCATTCCCTTTAACAATTCTCTGATCCCCTATCTTTCTTTCCTTTGTTTGTGGAAACATAAAGAATTAGAATATTTTCTTTTATTTTTTTAAGACTTTATTTAGGGGCACCTGGGTGGCTCAGCCGGTTAAGCGTCTGCCTTCAGCTCAGGTCATGATCCCTGGGTTCTGGGATCAAGCCCCGCATTGGGCTCCCTGCTCAGTAGAGAGCCTGCTTCTCCCTCTCCCTCTGCTGCTCCCCCTGCTTGTGCTCTCTCTGTCAAATAAATAAAATCTTTAAAAAAAGAGAGAGATTTGACAGCACGGGGTGGCGGCGGGGTGCGGGGGGGGGAGGTTGGGCAGAGGGAGAAGCTGACTCCCCGCTGAACAGGGCTTGAGCCCAGGACCTGGAGATCATGACCTGAGCCAAAGGCAGTTGCTTAACTGACTGAGCCACTCAGGAGCCCCAGAACTGGAGTACTTTAAACATTCTCCCAAGAAGCATTTGGGAGGCCTTTCTTTGTGTTTGGACAATTATATGCTCCTTGTCAAAGGAAATGGGTGCAGTATTGCGACAATAGATATCCCTGGCTGTGCCTTATCTTCTTTAGGGGAATGATGGGTAAAAAATCTGGAGCAATTAATGATTAGTCAGCTTTGAAACTATTAATTTCAAGTAGCAATAAAAAAAAAAGCTGATTTCAGTGAACCAAGGAGAGCAGTTCTAGAAAAGGAGATCATGTGTTTTAGCCAGTTTAAACAAAGAATAATTTTGGGGCGCCTGGGTGGCTCAGTCATTAAGCGCCTGCCTTTGGCTCAGGTCATGATCCCGGGGTCCTGGGATCGAGCCCCACATCAGGCGCCCTGCTCAGCGGGAAGCCTGCTTCTCCCTCTCCCACTCCCCCTGCTTGTGTTCCTGCTCTCACTATCTCTCTCTGTCAAATAAATAAAATCTTTAAAAAAAAAACAAACCAAAGAATAATTTTTATGACTAACATTTATATGTATTATTTAAGGCTCCTGACAACTCTATGAAGTGGATAGAACAGGGATTATCACCCCATTTTATAGGTTCAAGAACCCTGAGATTCAGAGAGTTCGATTGACTTACCCAAGGTCATATGAAAGTTAAGTGACAGAATTAGAATTTGAACTAAAGTCTTACTCATTTTAATCAGGTCTGTTTAAATATTTATTCACTCATTCAGGAACCTGTGTTTGTTCAAGTCGGCCGCACTGTGCTGGATGTTGAAGGTACAGAGTCCCAAGACACATTACTTGATAAAGGAAAAGATAAACAAGCAAACAAATAATTACAATACAGTGTAATATGTATCATGATAGAGATAGGGTATATAACATAGAGGAAGGGTACCTAACACAATGGGAAGTGTCCAAGGTCTGGAGGTCTTGATGAGACTGAAAACAGATTTTCTGGGTATAAGGTGTTCAAAGACTTGAAAGAATAGGAAGTTGTCTTCAGACTTACAGAGTTTGTCTTATTTTTCTCCTTATTGCAAAAGCAGTGTTTCCCTCAGGAAAATCAAAGAGAGCATTTAGAACACAGATAATTTGATTTTTTTTTAAAGATTTTATTTATTTATTTATTTGACAGAGAGACAGCGAGAGAGGGAACACAAGCAGGGGGAGTGGGAGAGGGAGAAGCATGCTTCCCACTGAGCAGGAGCTCGATGCAGGGCTCGATCCCAGGACCCTGGGACCATGACCCGAGCCAAAGGCAGACACTGAACAACGGAGCCACCCAGGCGCCCTAGATAATTTGACTTAATTGTGGTAGCCACTGTTAACATCTTGGTGTGCATCTTTTCACATAAGAGTGAGCCATTTGTTTCAGGTTTTTAGAATGGTACAGTTCCAAACTATGGCCATGGAAATAGGTGGCTGGAAATGCATGGATGTCAAGGTCAGTGGAGTTGAAGAGGTCAGGAAATTGTGAGACTAAGTTGTTCCTTAGGCCATCAACTTGGATGTGGAAGTAGCCCAGTTGATGGCAGGTCTTAAAGTGCTGAGGAAATGTGAGCTCAGTGCCTGCTGAGCAATAGATGAGAAGTGGCAAAAAGCAGTATGACCTTAGAGGAACAGGAACAAGAGTTCCCTGAAAGTGTTTGTTCCATTACATCTCATTGTCTCTGGTACTGTGCAGCTATTTAAAAGATACTTGAATGAAGAGAGTGAGAAGAGAAGAAGGGGGAGATTGTGAACAAGTTCATCATATATACCTCAAATGGGGAGAAGAGTCAAGTAGCAAGGTTCATAATGGAAGCTAGTGAATGGAGACATCCATGAAAAAGCTATAATAAATGATCCACTGCTTTGGGCATGTGAGGAGAGCCTATCCCAGGGAATACTGAAGAGAACTTCATTTAGGAGAGATGCAAGGTCTTGTGTTTATGCTCACAGTCAGTCCTGCATCTTGGGGTCCAATCAGCTGGGTAACACGTCCTTCCAAAAACAATTTGATTTTACAAGATCTTCTTGAAATCTTTATCCATTTTTATATTTATTTTTGCCATAATACTAAGTGATAAAATTGGTAGAGGTACATGTATTTCTACAAACATATCTTCATATTTATCTCTATTTCTCTGTATACCTATTTAACTAGAGACAGGAAGAGACAGAGGCACAGATTGACTTTCTTCTGGACAGCCATATAGGGCCCATGACAACCTAAGTTCAATTTGAATATATAAAACAGCTCTGATATGGGCGCCTGGGTGGCTCAGTCATTAAGCATCTGCCTTCGGCTCAGGTCGTGATCCCAGGGTCCTGGGATTGAGCTGCATTGGGTTCCCTGCTCAGCAGAGAGCCTTCTTCTCCCTCTCCCACTCCCCCTGCTTGTGTTCCTGCTCTCTCGCTCTCTCTCTGTCAAATAAATAAATAAATAAAATCTTAAAAAAAACCAAACAGCTCTGATATTATCGGTGATATAAAGGTGAAGGCTGGAACATATGATTCAGTAATGGTTTCTGCTGCCCAGGGCTGGCAGCATCTATGTTTTCCTAACAACACTTAAGTAAATTCACTGCTTCTATATGTATGTCAGGCTGGGGTACTGGATTTCTAACACCCAACTCTAAAAGGCTTTAAAAGACTTTGTAGACATAGACACATATTTTCGTTCTCTTTCAATAATTTATGAGTAGATTTTAAAAGGAGCTATTTGCTTTATGTTAACTATCCTCTGCTGACATGGTATTAGGTCACTTTATCTTCTCAGTCTGGATTAGGTACCAGTCTTTCTTGTGTATTTCTTTAGCATTTCTTAATATATGTAAATCCTAGGACTTTTCACATTGCATATACGTTATTTATTTGTCTTTCTCTTCTACTTAACTGTGAACTCTTTAAATTCAGATTGTTTTATTTACCTCTGTAGGCCCAGGTTACATAATAAACTCCATTCAGTGTTTTGAGTGGGTAATTCAGTAGTTTGCATAAGCATTGCCTGTCAGGCTCCATAAAAGTGGTGATAGATTACATAATATCCAATTCTGAAAGCTATATGCACAGATAATGAACTTTCTTGGAGAGACAGCATTGCGTGGGCTTTGAAGTTAGATCTAGGTTTGAATCCCAGTTCTGCCACTTCACTAGCTATGTGTGACCTTGGACAAATTAAACAGCTTATTTAGTCTCATTATTCTCATAAATAAAATGAGGGATATTTCCTACTTGCATATAAACTGTTTGGCATGTAGCAGGTGTTCAGTAAGTGGTAGCTCTCATCATTATTAATTGTAGCCCCTCTCTGGTAGCCGCTCAAGGAATTTTCACTTACTTGGTTGCCTTACTGCTAGATTTAATTAGCCTTTTCTGTGATGTACCCTATAATAACTAAGGCTACAGAAGTTTGAAATTGTTCCAAGAAGTTGTTTTGTAAGTGCTAAGTACAAAAAATGCTTTGAAGAGATCATTGCTTTTCTACTATTTGAACATTTTATAATAAAGTTTTTTTTTTTTTTAAAGTAGGCTCCCCACCCAGTGTGGAGCCCAACACAGGGCTTGAACTCAGGACCCTGAGATCAAGACCTGAGCTGAGATGAAGAGTCGGACACTTAACCGACTGAGCCACCCAGGCGACCCTATAGTAAAATTTTTTAAATGAAGGATGTGACTGATATGTATGCGGCAGTTACTGTTTAATCACTACTATATACATGCATGAATAGTCCTAGATCTGTTTCTAGAATTTTCTTTTTTTTTTTTTTTTAAGATTTTATTTATTTATTTATTTGAGAGAAAGAGAGAGAGAGAAACAGCATGAGAGGGGAGAGGGTCTGAGGGAGAAGCAGGCTCCCCGCTGAGCCGGGAGCCTGATGTGGGACTCGATCCCAGGACTCCGGGATCATGACCTGAGCCGAAGGCAGTCGCTTAACCAACTGAGCCACCCAGGCGCCCCGTGTTTCTAGAATTTTCTAATAATTCCCATCCACTTTTCTGATAATTTTTTGTAATGATTCTATAATAATCTTTCTAATTTTCCCCACTCATTGCATACTTCTTGATCTCATTTTCAGTGTACTTAGAAAAAGTATTATAGTAATTTGTTCTTTCTGTTTCTTCCTCATTGTGTTATGATATGTTGAGGTCTAGGACCATTTTTTTCTTTAATGTGTTCCTACTACATGGCTCTGTATTCTCTGAGCCACCAATAAGAACTTACTGATTTTTTACTCTATTTCTTCTCATTTTCCTAGACTCTCCCACTTTTTTTTTTTTTTTTAAAGATTTTATTTATTTATTTGACAGAGAGAGAGAGACAGCGAGAGAGGGAACACAAGCAGGGGGAGTGGGAGAGGGAGAAGCAGGCTTCCCGCTGAGCAGGGAGCCCTATGTAGGGCTCGATCCCAGGACCCCGAGATCATGACCTGAGCCGAAGGCAGCCGCTTAACCAACTGAGCCACCCAGGCGCCCCTAGACTCTCCCACTTTCTAAAAGACTCCTTATAACTTTGGTTTTAGGGACACTGTATTAAATATAGTGAGTCATTATAGGAAAGTGGTTATTACTAAAGCTTTGGAGCCAGATTTGGTAACCTTGAGAAAATTGTTTGACCTCTTTGAGACTCATTTTTTTTTTTATCCATAAAATGTGGGTTATATGTACCTAATAGGGCTTTTGTGAGGGGTAAATGAGGTAATATAAGTAAGATATTTTAGCTCCATTCCTGGAATAGAGAAAGCCCTCATTAAATTATAAATTTTATTATATTTGTAGGGAGGTATCAGGGTATATTGGAAAGAGTATGGACAATTGGTATTAGACAGACTTAGGATCAAATTCTGGCTCTATCACTGAACAGCTGGGTAACCTTGGGCAAGTTGCTTAACTTCTCTGAGTCTTGTTTAAAAAAACAATCTACAAAGAAAGGATAGTAGTACCTGCCTCCAGGATTGTTTGAGGTAATGTTGAAATAAGACCTGCACAATGCTTGCTACGTAGTAGGCATTCAACAAGTGGTATCTGCTATTGTTGCCATGTATAATATATATTTAAAGATTATTATCTGATCCTTAAAACAGTTCTGTGAGGTGGAATGGCTAACTTTTTTTTTTTTAAGATTATTTATTTATTTATTTTTTTTTTAGAGAGAGAGAGAGTGCACAGGTGATGGGGAGACACAGAGGGAGAGGGAAAAGCAGACTCCCTGCTGATCAGGGAGCCCAACATGGGGCTCGATCCCAGGACCCTGAGCTCATGACCAGAGCTGAAGGCAGACACTTAACTGACTAAGCCACCCAGGTGCCCCTAGAATGGGTAACTTTTATCGCTGTTTTACAGATTAGTAAACAAAATTCAGAGCAATTAAGTGATTTTTTTTTCATGGTTACTTAAGTAACTTTTATAGAGCCAGTACTAGAACACAGGTCTTCTGACTTGTGAGCTTTTTGCTTTACAGCTTTTCTAAAAAAAAAATGATTAGATAAATGGATTGATGTTGAAAAATAGTTCCTTTTAGTGTCTGCTCCTTTCACTCCATTCTTAATACAGATCAACTCACATCAGGTTGGTAGAGCTAAGATAGAGTTACTCTTCTTAGTTCCGGTCTGAATTACTTCTAAATTTGTTCCAAAAGGTGGTTTTGAAATTGTGGGTTTTGCTCTGATCTTTGTTCATGTGTCTCCTGAAGTTCCATGGAATAGTTTAGCCCAAGAAATGATACCGAATTATTAGATTGCCTTTTATGTCCGATTCTTAGATCCAAAGGTGTTTCCCCTTGGATGTCTGAAAAGCTTTCTCAGGGGTAAGTTACCTTTATAGGAAGAATTACCATTATTTATTTATTTAAAGATTTATTTATTTAAAAATTTATTTATTTTAGAGAGGCAGGGAGGGGCAGAGGGAGAGGGAGAGAGAATCTTAAGTAGACTCCACGCGTAGCCGGACATGGGGCTTGATCTCACCACCCTGAGATCATGACCTGAGCTGAAACCAAGAGTCAAATGCTCAGCTGACTGTACCACCCAGGTGCCTCAAGAAATACCATAATTTAATTCATTTGTGCTCCTGGGTTTGTGTATTTGTGGTGGATGTTTTTGTTGTATTGTTACAGGTTGATGAAAAGCCCAGAACTTTGATGACAGATAGTTTGGTGATAAAGAATTTTTTACATAAAATTGTCATGGTACACCCTAAGGTAAGCTGTTCTTTTGCACAGTGATGCTTCTCTTGTCATATGTTTTCAGGAGACCTCTACTCAGTAGGACATGAAAGGATATGGTTGGTCCTCTTTCTTTTCATGGTAATGATTACAACTTTTAATATTGAATTGATTTGATTTCTTTGTCCCTAACACAGAGTTGATGTTGGTCATGTGACATAGCTAAGAGCCCTTGGATATAGAGCTTTCTTTGGGTTCTTGTTTTTACTTCCTTACTGTCTTATTATTCAGTTTAGATACTTTTTTTTTTTTTTAAAGATTTTATTTATTTGACAGAGAGAGACACAGCGAGAGAGGGAACACAGGCAGGGGGAGTGGGAGAGGGAGAAGCAGGTTTCCAGCTGAACAGGGAACCTGATGTGGACCTCGATCCCAGGACCCTGAGATTATGACCTGAGCTGAAGGCAGATGCTTAACGACTGAGCCACCCAGGCGCCCGGTTTAGATACATTTTTTTTCCTCCTCTGTATTTCATTTTTCTATTAAACCTGGATAATAAACCTTGCTGACTATCTCCTTCTTTTCCAAAGTGACTAGAAGAACAAATCAGGAAATTTTGATAAAGTACTTCAAACTTTGGAGAGCTATAATTTTTATTATTAGCTATAGTTAGGTATGTTTATAGGGATGCATACCATTAAGTATGCTTTATAACTTCTCCTTTTTTTTCTCTTGCTAGCTTTCTACTTTTTCTGTCTTCAGCAGGGTTCAGTGCTTATTATGCCAGTCACTATTCTGAGTGCTTTCCACGCACTCACTCACTTACCCCATGCAACAGCCCTTGTGAAGTAGGTTTTATCATCATCATTCCCATTTTATAGCTGAGGAAACTGTAGTACAGAGGTTAAGTAACTTGCAGAGCCAGGATTTGAATTCAGGCAGTCTGGCTCTAGAGTCCTTTATTACCCATTATGTTACATAGAAAAATGTAGGTCAAAGGTAGGAAATAATTAGAACAGTGAAGTAAACTGGAGGGAGGACAAAAGTCATATGGGGGCAGGGGAAGAAAAAGCAAAGAAAAAAGCAGGGAATGTTCTATGTACAAAAACAGTGGGAAGAATAGAGAGAAAAATTGATAGTTCCTTTAAGGGGGAGAAGAGATAACATTGGGAGAAGAGCAGAGAACAAAGGGTAGGATTTACTGATAATCTATGGCCACTTGGAATTGAAGTGTAGGACTCAATATATTTAAGATGCAGAATTTGAGCACAGATAAATGTTAATTGTGTTAATTATATTATGTTTAGGGAAAGTACAAGTGAAAAAAAAGGGGATATAAAGAATATCTTCCCCTTCGGGAATTAAGTATGGAAGTTTTTAATCTCTGTCCTGGTTCGTGTTAAATCTCATACCCCATTTACTTTGCAGATTAAATTTAATTTCACTGTAAAGGTGAATGGAGTCCTTTCCATGGAAGTCTTTGGGTAAGTCCTTAAATCCATGGCTTAAGTTTATGCTGTGGCTTTATAGTTTTTCTCAGTCATTATTTTCCTGTTTCTAGTAGCTTCACAGTTTGACTTTTTTTTTTTTTTTAAGATTTGTTTATTTTTTAGAGAGAGTGAGAGCTCACAAGCCTGTGTGTGGGAGGGAGGGGGCGAGGGAAAGAGAAACCCAAGCCGACTCCATGCTGAGCGCAGAGCCTGACACAGGGCTCCAGGAAAGTCTCAATCTCATGACCCTGAGATCGTGACAGGAGCTGAAATCAAGCATTGGATACTCAACCAGCTACGCCACCCAGTTGCCACCCAGTTTGACTTCTTGACCCAAAGTCACCCTGAAACTAGTTTTGAGACCCCCCACATTTTCTTATTCTATGTTAGCTTTAATTTTTTTTTTCAGGTTGAATAGATTTCTTTTCCTATGTTAGCTTTTAATGAGCCAGTAGATTCATCTAAACATTTCACATCTTTTCCTCTCACTAGAGTGGGTGATCTTAAAAGTTGCCATTTTCCCCTTGGTTAATTGGTTATTGAATTCTAGTAATCTTTGAGGGTGGTGGTAGTCATGGGCCAAAATTTATATCAGGTAAAGATTGGTTTTAGAATCTCTGAAATAGGGTTTTTCTTTGTTTGCAGGACAAAGAATGAACCCACTTTGAACCTATCAAATGGAATTGCTCTTGTTATAAGCTGTCAGCATTATGTGAGGTGAAGGGTAAAAGCATTGTGGTCCCTCTCCATGTTTTAATCTCCTGTTATGAGTATGAATGTGGGTAGAAATTGAAAATAGCCTCATTTATCATTTCTTAGTGCCAGGTATCAGATTCTCTGTCAGAAAAGTGGAAGTAAAACTTTGAAGCTATTTTTATTGAAAACTCTTATTATTTCTGGCTCCTTGAATATATTCTAATTGACCCAAGGACATGTGCCTTCTCTTTCCCATCTGTAAATAAAACAAAACAAACCTTGCTAATTTCAATCTTATTTACATATGAGAAGAGAGGAATGACTTTAGATAGTAGTTACTTAAACTCTTGGCTAGAAAGATACTATGAATACAAAGGAATTCTTTGCATGTTATTTTTTGTGCATCAACATTTTGCATATGTTCAGAAATCATCTCTCTACCTCCACCTTCTTCAGACTACAAAAAAAAATCCATGGAGAAGATGGGAAATAAATGGAATAGAACCCTCTGCCTTGCCTTCCTATGCTGTCCACCTACCACAGAATCCAAAGTGAACATGCATTATAGCAAGAAAAAAACTAATTTATTATTAAGTCCAACTAATTTATTCTTTATTCAGTAGTTTTCCACTCCGTTTGTATGCCCTGAACGGTCACTGGTAGTCATAGGATCTTAAGGCTTGAAGAGATTAGATTGCCCATGGCTTTTTAGTCTGTTTTTTCACTCTTAGAATTACAATTCAGATTAGATTTTTTTTTATTCTTTAATATGTGCAGGAAACAAAGCCCCCACCCCTTATCTTTCTTTAGTAGTCCTCTGCTGTCATACAATCTTTTCAGACAGCTCATTATCACAGATTTACTGAAAAAGTTTAAGCCTCTGAGCCAGTGTTTGTGGACATATCTTCCTGGATGACCTGATCAGTTTAAAGAGAGAGGTAAAGAAAGCTTCGTTGGGTGTGGAGCCTACTTTATTTATTTATTTATTTTTAAAGATTTTATTTTAAGTAATCTCTACAACCCAGTGTGGGGCTCAAACTCACAACCCCGAGATCAAGAGTTGCACACTCTTGATCTGAGGGAGCCAGCCAGGCGCCCTATCATGGAGCCTACTTTAAAAAAAAAAAAAAGAGAAGAAAAGAAAAAATAATTTCTTAAGAACCAAAAAAAGCTAAATTTGTCTTACCTGTTTTTTGACAGTAGACCAAAATTTGGTACAGCTGAATTACTCTGCAGCAGAATCCATCCTGTGCTAGGACATCCAGTAATGCTTCTCATCCCTGATGACATGGCTGGCCTGGGCTTGTTGGGAGAGCTGATACTGACTCCAGCGGCTGCTCTGTGTCCCTGCCCAGAGGTCTTTTCGAACCAGCCGAGTAGGATTTCTTCGGTTTCCATATCCTTTTGATGATAGAGTCCATCAAAATCTTCAAATTCATTGTCTTGAAAAATGAATTTTTTAAAGATTTTATTTATTTATTTTAGAGAGAGAGACAGTGAGTGGGGGGAGGAGCAGAGGGAGATGGACAAGCAGACTCTGAGCTGAGTGTAGAGCCCCATGTGGGACTCAATCCCATGACCCTGAGATCATGACCTGCACTGAAATCAAGAGTTGGATGCTTAATTGACTAGGCCACCCAGGCACCCTGAAAAATGAATTTTAAATCTCAATTCTAGAAAGCCCTTGGCAAATAAACTCTGTGCCTAGAAGCCAGTATGATTTGTATAAAAACAAAAATCCATTATGAAAGCCAAGCTTGAGAATTTTTCCAAAAAATTGAAAACTATAAAATGTGACACATGTGCCACATGCTTTTCATGTAATTTAGTATGACCAAAGCATGGAATGAATGGTGCAAGCAGGAGAGAAGAGGCTGGGAAAGTAGTTGGAGTTGAACATGGCTCTTGTGTGCCACACTAAGGAGTGTGAACTTCATTCTCTTCATAGTGGGAAGCCATTGGATGTTTTAGGAGTCTCAGGCAGCATCATACAATGGGGTAGGAGAGAGAAGTCAGCAAACACTAAGTAAATAAGTAAGTGACCTGGCAAGAGATAATGCTTGCCTAAGTTAAAAGTGTGATGAGCATGGAAAAGAGAAACTTACCACTCGAAGGAATCAACATAATGAGGCAACCAGTTCATTGTTAGGGTAGGAGAGATTAGGGGCAGGGAATAGCCAAAGTTGATGTCAAGATTTCTACATCCAGAAGAGGCAAATCTATAGAGACAAAGTGGGTGGAGAGGGATTTTTGGGGGAGTGATAAAAATGTTCTAAAATTGTTGGTGGTGATGGTTGCACAATTTTTTGAATATACTACTACCTATTTAATTGTGCACTTTAAATGGGTAAATTTTATGTTATGTGATATGTTTAAAACTCAGTAAGCTGTTTAAAAACATTTCCATAGATGGCTGATAGAATAATGACACTGTCAATTAGATGCAAATCATAAATGGCAGATTTGGAAGGTAAAGAAGATTAGCTTAGCTTTAAACATGTTAGGTTTATGGTTCCTGCAGGATGTCCCTTGAAAATGGCAAGCAGCTACATAGAAATTTTGGTCTGGAAATTGGAAATGATCAGATTTAGAGATAAATTTTAGAGCTTCAACATTTCCTCCCATGGATTTATTATAGCATAGTGCTTTGGTTAGAGCATGGCACAAGAGTGTAAATGCTGGATTCACCACTAATTGGGTGTGACTTTATGCAGCTTACTTAACCAGCCTAAGCTTTTATTTCATCAGCTTTAAAACAGAGATAATAATACTTTGTAGATTTATTTATTTCCCCTTGCAAAGGTTTTTTGTTATAGCTGTTCTTTTGGGATTTGTTTGTTTTAGGATTGATTATATACTAACCTATGTGAAGCTCCTAGCATACTGCCTGAGATATAGTAAGTGTTCAATAAATATTAGGTGGTGTTGTTATATGATTGAAGCTATAAGAGTAAATGTAGTTATATATAGTAGAATATAAAGAATAAGAACAGAAGAAGGCCAAGGCCAGTGTCAGCTGAAAATATCATTAGGGAGGAGGAAGGAGCGGGATGGTGATAAAGACTATGCATGGACTTTTGGATTTTAAAATCTTAATATCTAGGTCATATAGAAGAGTATAAAGTAAAATATAAAATTTTCTCCTTCCTCCTCATCCCATTCCCCAGAGGGAATAAGGCACATTTTTCTATCCTCTTGAAGTTTACATTTAGTGGGACATGTTAATAAATAGATGTCAGGTAGTGATAAGTACAGTAAAGATAAAATAAAGCAGGTAAAGAGATAATGATAGGGAAGTTATTTTAAATATTATAGTCAACGGAGACTCTAGGGAGGTGATGTTTTATTTAGTGAAGAGAAAGAGAGCTAACAAAACTGGTAGGATTTCATTTCTGAAAATGGCAAACTAGGTAATTTAGACCACCCTCCCATTGATGACAAATGCTGGATGAAATATTAAAACATCATAAAAGAATCTAAGAGCTCTAGTGAGTAGGAAGGAATTTCTGGGCCAACATAGGAAAAAACAGGAATAGCAGAAAGCTTGAGCCCAACACTGGGGGCTGCTTTTGCCCTGAGGTCATTTGCAAATTAGAGCAAGCAGCCAAGAGGCTAAGATGCACTTCTGAATCAATGTAGGACAAGAAGGTCAAAGAGTTTAGGGCCTGCTGAGCTGGGGTGCTGTTAAAAGCACCTCTTGTTTTGGGCAGGGATAACTAAAAGGTTACACTTTAAGGAGTAAGGTGAACCTGAAATAAACAGTCCTTCACATGAACTCATATATTTTTTGGGTCATCTGGAAAGGCTAGAAAATCTTAAACTTTCAAAATGGATTAAGATGATTCTAGATTTCTAATTCTCCCAGATGCCTTGTAGAAGCAAACAAAAATTCTTTCTAGGTAGATAGATAACCACATCTGTGCTTCAGATTATTTAACAAATACTTTCTCAAAATGTCCAGCTCATGTGCATATTTCTCTCTCTCTCTGTCATACACACACACACCCCCACACCCTCCCGCTCCCACACCTAGATAAAAGAGTGGACAAGGTAACATGAATAAGAGCTGGCAAAAACAAGAGCAACAGAAGCACCCAGTGGGACTCCAGATGTTGGTAATATCAGACATTGATTTTAAAAATAAAAAATTATGTTTACTATGCTTATGAAATTGAAATCCAAGCTTAAAAATCTTGCCAGGGAACTGTAAACTATAAAATGTGACATAATTTTTTAAAAAAACCAAACAGAAATTGTAGAACCAAAAAATACAATGACCTGTATTGAAATTAGGCAGGTTTAACAACAGATTAGATATAGCATAAGTGAATTTGTGAAGTAAAAGATGAGGATAGCAAAAACTTAGTAAAATAAAGCAAAGAGAGACAAAAGTATGGAAAATACAGAAGAGAGGTTAACAGGTGAGAGGAAACAGTGAGACCATTTTAATGTACATTTAATTCATGTCCCAAAGGAGAAGAGAGAAAATGAGGCAGAAACAGTCTTTGAAGAATTAATGGCTGAAGCAACTAAGACAGATTTCAGAGCTTAATAATCAAGCAGGATAAACAAAAAGATAGCTATACCTGTAGAAAATCAAAAACAAGGAGGAAAATCAGCTAAAGAAGATGGATTTTCTTCAAAAGAGAAACAAATTGACAGCTGACTTCCCCATACCAACAGGATGTAGTAGTATAATAGTATTAATGTCCTGAAACTAAAAAATCAAGCTAGAATCCCATAGTCAGTAAAGGTATTTCTCAAGATAAAAGATAATGAACTTACCTATATAGATTAATGTCATAATTCATACAGTAAGAAGAACTAATTCAATTGACTTTAGAACATAGTGTTTTGGTGTACATTCTTGGTGGGATATACTCTAAGGATGAAGTGAACTGTAAAGCACTCTTGAAATTCATTTAGTGGTCTTGATTCTTTTTTTTTAAAGATTTTATTTATTTGACAGAGAGTGAGAGAGGGAACATAAGCGAGGGGGGGTGGGAGAGGGAGAAGCAGGCTCTCGGCAGAGCAGGGAGCACGATGCGGGGCTCCGTCCCAGGGCCCTGGGATCATGGCCTGAACCGAAGGCAAATACTTAACGACTGAGCCACCCTGGTGCCCCTAGTGGTCTTGATTCTTAATAATGACATTGGTATTATACTGAAATTATTGTATACGTACTTACTATAAAACAAGTAATTATATTAACATTGTTGGGAACCAGAATTTTTAGAATAAGATATAGGAGTTTAAATTCAAAGAAATATTTTTATTTTGAAATAAAAAAAATATTGGGCGCCTGGGGGGCTCAGTTGGTTAAGTGACTGCCTTCGGCTCAGGTCATGATCCTGGAGTCCCTGGATCGAGTCCCACATCGGGCTCCGTGCTCGGCAGGGAGTCTGCTTCTCCCTCTGACCCTTCCCCCTCTCATGTACCCTCTCTCTCATTCTCTCTCTCAAATAAATAAATAAAATCTTAAAAAAAAAATGAAATAAAAAAATATTTTAAAGTAATCTTAAAGTGGAATTGAAGATACCAATATGTACCCCCAAGTTTTCTGACTTTTGAAATTATATATTTCTTAGCTTTGTCTGCTAAACAAACAAAAAACAAACAAACATAGAAACAGTGAGCACTCCTAGTACCCAGAATGTGTTCTCTAAATGTCATTGCTCACTAAAAAGGAGGAATGACTGATTCCAGGTCTAAAGTAGAAGATGAGGGGCGCCTGGGTGGCTCAGTCAGTTAAGCATCTGCCTTCGGCTCAGGTCATGATCCCAGGGTTCTGGGATCAAGTCCCACATTGGGCTCTCTGCCCAGTGGGAAGTCAGCTTCTCTCTGCCCCTTTTCCCCTCCCCCTTCCCTCACTCAAATAAATAAAATCTTAAAAAAAAAAAACGTACAAGACGAGCCTGGGTATGTTATGTTGATACAGAAAGCAAAGAAGCTATTGAAGTCCATGAGATTATGTCAATTTCAGAAATTCTATCTCCAGCCAAGAACAAATAACAGGGACTGGATCCAACCTCCTACCTTGAACAACTTAAAAAAATGGACAAATTATATAAACAACAGATAGTATAGGACAGTAAGTCTAGAGAGAGGAGAAACAAATAAACCGTGTGTTGCACCACTGTACTACCTAGAGAGAAGTTCATAGGGAGGGTGTATCCAACTAGAGTCTAGTGGATCTCTCTGAGTTGAGAAGACAAAGTTCAGAGTTTAGGAAGGTTTAGGCAGCTAGAAATTACAGAGAAGAGTACCAAAGAGGAGATAAATACACAGAGAGAGCTCCAGACAGAGAATTCCTGGGGAACACACAGAGCTGGGAATGGTTTCTGTTCTACCACGCAGGATAGAAAACCTCGTATTTCATAAAATATCAGTTGGAGTCCTAAGAAGGGTTTGCCTGAATATAGTGGAGGAGTTATCCCTAGCCCTACCTTCCCTAGTCCCACCTAACAGAGCTTAAAAGTAAGACTCAAACTATTATTCCCAAGTAACTTTATAGTGTCCCAGAAAAAAAATTCAAGAATATTTACAGGAATGCAAAAATGTCCTGCATTCGACTAGATAAACTTTGCAATGCTGGGCATCCAATAAAAAATTACTTGGCATGCAAACAAGCAGGAAAATAGGACCCATAATGAAAGAAAAAAAAATCGGTCAATGAGAACTGCCCAGAAATGACATAAGTAATAGGATTAGTAAACAAGGACATTAAGACAGGTATAACTGTACCCGTATATTCAAGGTGTAAGAGGAAAAGTTGAACATATTAAGTAAAGACATAACAGATCTAAAAAAAACACCCAAATTGAATACCTAGACATAGAAATTAGAATTTTTAGGATGAAAATACACTGGATGAGATCAGTGACAGATGTACACATTGCAGAGGAAAAGATTAGTGAGCTTGAAGACCTGGCAGAAGAAACCAAAATGAAACAAAAAAAGACTAAAAAAGTGAACAAAGCTTCAGTGAACTGTGGGATAACTTCAAGTGGCCTAATTCAGGGACATGTGATTGGATTCCTGCAGGGAGAGAGGGCAGATAAAATATTTGAGGAAATAATGTCCCCCAAATTTCCAAATTTGCTGAAAAGTATAAACCTGCAGATGCAAGAAGATAACAAACTTTAAACATAAGAAACTTGAATAAAATTATATCAAGACACACCATAATCAAATTGGTTAAAGCCAGTAATAAAGAAAAAACCTTAAAAGCGGCTAGAGGTAAAAAGACATATTAACATACTGGGGAACAAAGATGAGAATTAAGATTTCTCATTGGAAACTAATCTAGGAGAAAGTGAAGCAATGTTTTTATTTTATTTTTTATTTTTATTCTTTTTAAGAGAGCACGTGAGTGGGGGGTGGAGGGGCAGAGGGAGAGGGAGAATCTTTTTTTTTTTTTTTTTAGATTTTACTTATTTATTTGAGAGAGAGCACATGAGAAGGGGGAGGGTCAGAGGGAGAAGCAGACTCCCTGCTCAGCAGGGAGCCTGATGCGGGACTCAGTTCCGGAACTCTAGGATCATGACCTGAGCCGAAGGCAGTTGCTTAACCAACTGAGCCACCCAGGCGCCCAAGATAGTTGACTTTTTAAAGCAAAAAAAAAAAAAAAAAGAAAAATGCCATCAGTATATAAGATTTATAATGTATGTCGAAGTAAAATGAGTGCCAATAGCACAAAGACCAAGAGGGGAGAAATGGAAGTATATTATTGCAGGATTCTTTTTTTTTTTTTTTAAAGATTTTATTTATTTATTTGACAGAGACAGACGGCAAGAGCAGGAACACAAGCAGGGGGAGTGGGAGAGGGAGAAGCAGGTTTCCCACTGAGCAGGGAGCCTGATGCGGGGCTCGATCCCAGGACCCTGGGATCATGACCTGAGCCGAAGGCAGACTCTTAACGACTGAGCCACCCAGGCGCCCTTATTGCAGGATTCTTATACTTTATGTGTGTGAACTGTTATATCATTTAAAAGGAGATGGTGATAAAGTTGTATACTATGAAGCCTAAATTTATACTATAAATCCCTAAGTTTCTACAACAAAGAATTATAATGAATAAATCAAAAAAGGGGATAAAATGGAATTACAAAAACCCCCAGTCCAGAATAGAATCCAAAAATAGAAGAGGGAAATACAAGGAACAAATGCAAAACACGTAACAAGATGGTAGATATAAACCCAACCATAGCAGTATTTATATTAAATGTAAATGGTTTCAACAACCCAATTAAAAGATAGTCACACATTTTGATTCTTGAGACACTCCACTCTTACTGAGTTTGCAGTACCTCAAAGCTCCCCTGGCTCTAAACAGTGAATGTGTTGGCCTTAGCTCCTGTGTAAATGTCTTGGATTTGTGATGGAGACTTCCTTTATGGGTACTGTCTCCCTTCGTTCTGCTGTGACTTTTCATAATGTCCCAGTGCCTATGGGTGAGGATTTTAATCTTCTTCACGCTTAATGCTTCATGTTTACCCTATTAAAAAGAGGATGAAAACAAACAAACAAAAAGATAAAGGAAAATGTATTTCTGGTTTCTTTAGCCTTGGTTCAGGGGACAAAAAGAGTTAAGTATTAGTTGGTTTTTTTGACAGAGAGAGACACAGCGAGAGCGGGAACACAAGCAGGGGCAGAGGGAGAGGGAGAAGCAGGCTTCACGCCGAACAGGGAGCTCAATATGGGGCTCGATGCAGGGCTCCATCCCAGGACCCTGGGACCATGACCTGAGCCGAAGGCAGCTGCTTAACGACTGAGCCACCCAGGCGCCCCTAAGTATTGGTTCTTAACTGGATAATTTTGCCCTCAGAGGACATTTGGCAGTGACTGGGGATATTTTTTGACTGTCATGACTCGGGGAGGGTGCTACTGGCATCTAGTGGGTAGAGGCCAGGGATACTGCTAAACATCCTACAGTGCACAGGACAGCCCCTACAACAAAGAATTATCTGGCCCAAAGTGCCAGTAGTGCCAAGGTGGAGAAACCCTAGGTGAAAGGCAAGGCGAGGGTAGGAGTGAACTCAAGAAAAGGAAACCATTTCAGAGGCCTGGCCGCCTTCGTCTTGGTTAGAGAATAGGGTTAGAGGAGGTAAGGAGTTTCCTTTTTAATCTGAATATACTCAAATACTTACTGAAAGATATTTTTATATATACTTCTAGCATGTATCACACCATATTTTACTGATTTTTACCTGTATCTCCAGTACTAATATATATGGTAACTCAAAGGTAGGTATTAAATCTGGATGTTCATCTTTGTATTCTCTGAACTGAATATGGTGTTTAGCCTGTAGTACCACTCAAACCTATGATGGAATGAGTAGGATGAATATATAAACTAATTGTCCCAAAACTATACCTGTAGCACACACTTATTAAACCCAGAATAAATTTCTAGGAATTCTAGTGGATCTGTCTCTGGTGCCTCACACCTATACTCAATTTGGAAAGGCTTAATACATAATCATCTAGCACTCTAGTTTATTTCTGGGAGTGTGAACCAGGTCAGTGTTATGTTTGTTTTATGCAAATGAATACATAGTCATAAAAAACTAAAATTTGGTAGTTTTCTTTAGCAACTATACATATTTCTATATGGACCCTCAGGTCTGCCTCTGATATTGCCAAGTCAGGAGCAGCCAACTACTACTGTCTTCAAAGATACCTCTTATTTCATTGACTGGAAGAAATACCACTTGTGTATGGTGCCCAATTTGGATCTCAATTTGGATAGAGGTATATCTCCCTCTCTCTGCACAGGAATAAAGAAACCTGGAGAATATTAGAGAAATGCAAGGAAATATAAATAGCAGGTGTACATAAAAAATAGGACACAGTGATCTGATGGTTTAGTTTGGGGGCCACTGGTGGGGGTCTGGCTAAGTTTGAGAATCTATGTGAAGTGCGGCAAACAGGTCAATAGTCAAAGCCGCATTAGAGCCTAGCTGTTTTGGTATTACATGTTAATGCTAGTTTTCCTCATTTCCTCTACTGCCTCCTCTCTTCCTGGTCCTCTTGAGGCAGTCAGTAGGCCTCCATCTTGTAAGGACTTGTTCAGAGGGTTTCTGTTGTACCTTAATCTGTCAACTCTGGGGTTTTAGAAAGGTTAGTAACATCATTGAACTATTATGGAAGAGAAATGTTTCCTGATGAAATGAGAAAATGCATATAAAATTACTTATAAAAAATTAAAACACCATATAAATTCAAAGCAGGAGTA
Source organism: Neomonachus schauinslandi (assembly GCF_002201575.2). Lineage (NCBI taxonomy): Eukaryota > Metazoa > Chordata > Mammalia > Carnivora > Phocidae > Neomonachus > Neomonachus schauinslandi. The sequence goes on along the minus strand of NC_058413.1, from coordinate 5,818,140 downwards.
TAAACCATGTAGTAATCAACCTAGGAAGCTGGCCATAGTATTCCTGTAGAGCATAACCACATTAACTTTGGGTGAATCACACTGCGAGGTAGACACTTAATAACTGGACCAAAAAATAAAACTGGAAAGTAGGGATATGCAACCATGAGGTGATATCTAGGAGGTTTACAATCTTTTTTTTTTTTTAAGATTTTATTTATTTATCTTAGAAAGAACAAGTAGGGGAGCAGCAGAGGGAGAGGGAGAAGCAGGCTCCCCGCCGAGCAGGAAACCTGATGTGGGGCTCCATCCCAGGAACCTGAGACCATGACCTGAGCTGAAGGCAGATGCTTAACCATCTGAGCCACCCAGGCGCCCCAATCTTTTTTTTTTTTTTTTTACCCACACATCCTTCCCCTTTATCAGTCTCTCTGTTGGAATCTTTCATCAGCATTTAAATTGGCTCACGTCTTGCTCATTTGTAAAACAGAAGAGAACTCCCTCTGCCCTCCCATCTACACCTGTCTATACCATCTACACCGAGTGCATCCCTTCCCCTGTCTCCACCTCTCCCCAGGGGCCCCACAGGCACCACCTCACTGCACACTTGGAGGGAGTCGGGGGTGGGTGTAGGAGGTTTACAGTCTTGAGCTTGACTGTTGTTTGCTAGAATCCTCTGAAATTTAGAAAGTAGCCTGGTAAACTGGATGCTGAGGAAGGTGACCAGTGGGGAAGAGGCATTCTAGAGCTGTGACTGGTATGAAAAGACTGAAGCCTCCTGGGATGGAGAAGTATCTCAGGGGGAATGATAGAATCTTCTCTAGGAAGTAAGACTCAGAGTAAGGATTTTTTTTTCTTGAGTAGGTAGTTGTTCCAGAGGGTGCAATGAAAGGAGGAGGGTGTCTTTGAACAGGGTCTGTGGAGGTGAATGGTTTTGTGAAGAAAGAATGCCTGGTCTTAACAGGTGGGATGTCATGCCTTTAGAATTTTTGAATCTCTAGGGCTCTCCATATCTCCTTTTCTCTTTGAATTTTTATTTTCATGCTTTGTTGGTTTCCTTCGTTTTTTGCCAATTGATGATGCCTGAGCTTCCTCAGTTTACTTTGGAAATGAGTAATGTAGAAAATGTCCCCTCATCTCCTTCCCTCCCTCATTACTCTAAAGGACAGAACCAGAATCCACATGGAGGTACTTCTCCGTATGGATCTGGGTAGAATTTAGGACTATCATGATTGTATTCTAAAGGATCAAGGTGCAAGGTGAAAGTGACTGTAGGGCATCAGATTACCTGGGAATACAAATATAATATGGTAATGTGGTTAAGAACACAGATTTTGAGTCTGTCTAAAACAGTTCCACCACTTACTGCCTCATGTTGGGCAATGTATTTAATCTATTGGTGCCTTTTTTTAAATCTGTAAAATGATATAAGAATAGGTCCTATGTTGGGCGCCTGGGTGGCTCAGTCGGTTAAGCGGCTGCCTTCGGCTCAGGTCATGATCCCAGGGTCCTGGGATCAAGTCCCACATCGGGCTCCCCGCTCTGCGGGGAACCTGCTTCTCCTTCTCCCTCTGCCTACTTGTGTTCTCTCTCTCTCTGTCAAATAAATGAATAAAATCTTAAAAAAAAAAAAAAAGAATAGGTCCTATGTCATAGTGTTGTTGAGAAGCCTATATTTAGATAGACCATGTGAAGAATTTAACACAATAAGTGGCATGTAGTAAGCATTTAATACAAATTAGCTGTTGTCATTTTCATTACTCAGGTTTGACTCTGACCTCTGCCTCTTACTAGTGATATCTATCTTAGAAAGTTGTATGGGGAATTAATAAATGTATTAATGTTTCCCAATAAATTCTAAGGAGTGCTGTTTGATTTGCATTTTACACACCCAGTTGTTATTTTGATGTTTCTTTTGTGAGTCGCTATTATTTCCTTCCATCATGTGGATAGAAAAACAGGTTCAGGAGAAGAAGGGAGTGTTCGAATATAGATCTGTCTCAGATCCTTCTTTGTTTGAGGTATAGGTTCTTTATTCACATAGCATTCTGAGGGCTTTACTTATCTTAGAATACTGTGTAATATCTTGTCCTCTAGATTTGGTGCTTCCAGATGTGAGTTATCAGGTGGAATCCAGTGAGGGAGATCAGTCTGAGAATATGGACTTCCACGGACAAACTCTGCTGCTTTTTCTCTTTGTGGATTTTCACAGCGGATTTCCAGTCCAGCAAACAGAACTGTGGAGTAGGTATAGGGGCTGCCAGTTTGGGTGTGCTTAAATGTTAAGAGAGTAAAGAAAGGGAGATGTTATATGATGCACATATCTGAATTACATATATTTCTGTAGAATAATGAATTTTAATGAGAAACCTTGCCTAAATAAGTTAAATTATATGCTTTATGGAAAAGATATGTATCTTGAAACATCACTTAAATGATGACATTCCCAGATTTAGTGGGCCAGAAATTAGTGGATACTTCCTATAATGGTCTCTACAGAGTCTATTAGTGGTTCTCAACCTTAGCTGCTGATATATTACCTGGGGAGCGTCTATAAAATGTCCAGGCCTCACCCCCAGGGATTATGATTTCCTTGGACTGAGGCAGGATTCAGATATCAGTATGTTTTTAAAGCTCAGGCCTGAGAACTGTCCACCACGTTATCGCTTTTCCAGGTGGAATCAAGAAACATCACCGGCATTACTTGGCCTTGATGCAGCATCTCTCTCAACTACAACATAAGGAGGTGTGGGAGTAGTATTGGTATGAATGACTTTATGTGATTGCCACATAGACCTCTGGAAAGGGAGAAACTGTCCTTGTTCAGGCATACAAAGGGGGCCTTTACAGTTTATCTGACAAATTGGTGATAACCTGTTATCAGAAAGGTTCTCTCTGTTTGTTGGTCCACGAAACAGATGCACCAAAATCACCTGCAGTATTTGAAAATGAGCTGCTTCCTGAGCCAATGATTAACTCATTGTTTTGTTACAATGTAAAAATATGGTATGGCTCAAGAATCTGCGTTTTTAACAAGATACTCAGGTGATTTTTAAATATAGTAAAGTTTGAAGACCACTGAGTGTGAGTGGGAGTTGGCTTATGTGTTTAATCCAATAAACACTGAGATATAAAGTTAAGTGTTTCTTTTTTTTAAGATTTTATTTATTTATTTGAGAGAGAGTGCGAGCAGGGGGAAGGGCAGAGGAAGAGGGAGAAGCCGGCTCCCTGCTGAGCAGGGGGCTTGATCCCAGGGCTCGACCAGGGATCATGATCTGGGCTGGGCCCAAGGCAGAAGCTTAACCAACTGAGCCACCCAGGGGCCCCAGATTTAAGTGTTTCTCAATGCCCTCCTAAACTTAAAGGGAAATAGCAAGAAGTGGAGCTTATAAATGTCTGGAGAAAGGTTCATAAGCCTCTCCTTTGGTGCTCCTGATAATGTTTCTGTGTTCTCTGTGAGCCAGTGTTTTTTCTTGGGACTCTACTCTCCAGCCATTCCAGTGCTTGTTTGGTGTGGCCCTGCTCCCATTGAGTCATGAGAGAAAGGAGACAGCTTACATCCCCAGATCAGAAGTGCTCGTGTGGACTGGTGCCAACTATTTATTGAACAAACTATTGTCAGCTGTGGAATTCTTCCTGCTGCCTGCCTTCTGTGCTTCTCCTGTCTTTTCCCAGTATCTATATGTTGTTTAGGGGAGAAGCATACTGCTTTCCTGGGCTCTGGCTTGCAACTCTTCTTTTGAAGAGCTGTTGTTGTCTGGTGCTCCACTGTTCCATTCATCAAGGCCCTGGAATGGGAGCATAGAAGTGACCCACACTAATGAGGCTTCCAGCAGGGAGGACAAAGTGAGGATGCCTAGGGTTGTTACCTGGCCTGCACTCATAGGGACAGAGGCTGATAAAAGGAGCATCTTAGTGGAAAGGACTTCAGGGTAGAATCAAGAAAGCTGGGTTTAATTTTAGTTCTGCTGCCAAATTCCTCAGTGATTTTGGGGAAGCAAGTCACATAAATCATCTGATCTTTCCTTTTCATATATTTAATGTGAGATTGTTAGACTAGGTGGTATCAAAGGCCCTTCCAAGTCTAAAGACCCATAAGACTTAAGATCTACTGTTTGGGCAGGGCTTTCTGGTTGGTTGTTATTTGGTTTTGATTTTGTTTTGTTTTTGTTTTTGTTTTTTGAGGTGTGCTAGAGGGATTAGCACATTCAGTCTTCCCTAGGATGACATAAAGTCTCATACCATTTTCTGAATCCTATTGAACACACCTGAAGAACTGATTCCTCAAAAACCAGTGTTTCCTGTCATTCTTGTAGTAATGTGATAGTTTATACATCTTTGTTTAGCTTGACTCTGAAGGCCTGTAGCATCTCAGGTAGTGACATTCGATATTGGATTAAATAGAAATTCATCACTGCATTAGTAAACATACTAAGTATCTTTTTTTTAAAAAAAAAGATTTATTTGAGAGAGAGTGGGGAGGGGCAGAGAGAGAATATCCTGAAACAGACTCCTCGCTGAGCATGGAGCCCAATGATGATGATGCTGGGCTTGATCCCAGGAGCCCAAGATCATGACCTGAGCCGAGATCATGACCTGAGCTGAAATCAAGAACTGGCCGCTCAACTGACTGAGCCACCCAGGAGCCACCATACTATGTATCTTTTTAAATTTCCTTACACATCTGGTAGTTTAGGACGAGCCTTTGGAAAAGGATGTATGGTGAAGGTAGGTAGATACAGATATATGGATAGAGATACAGTAATTATATCTTCTTTTTCCCTTATTCTTTCTCATATCCTTGAAAGCTTTCTCTAGAGCTACTTTTAGGAAACAGATTGTGCAGAACTACAGTCTGTTTCCATGTGTCTTAAAAAAATCACTTAACTGGCCTCCTGCCCACCTTGTCATGGTAACTTTTCTATGATTAACTCATTATTTTGCTACAACGTTAAAGGCATCTGGTAGTATCAGCAGTTTTAGGGGAACAAACTTGTAGCTTTTTAATTAAATGTCTGCTTTCAAAAGGGACCTAACTGATTTCTTGAGGCTATTCTTAGCACCAAACAATAGAAAACAGTAACCCATACGATTTCATCATAGCAATAGCGATATTTTCCCTTTGAATATTGCAATGTACATTTCAAAACACTTCATATATATTATCCCAGTGTATCTGCACAACATGCCTGTGAGAGCAGGTGGTATAAAGCCAATTTTAGTTTTGAAGTGAGAAAAGTGAAGGGACTTGGTCACCACAAGTTAGAGGTAGAATTCACTCTAGAATCTATGTTCTCCAGACTCCAATTTCAGACCCCTTTTGAGCAGACCACATTTTACATTCCTTTCTGGGAAAGCATCATGGCGCATTGTGGTAGAAAATGTACCTTCTGGTTTGCGTTTTTAATGCAGCCCTGAGACAAGCCAGCCAGCTGTAGGCTGCTTCACCATAGTGCCTTTGAACAGACTATTCAGGGAAGAATAGAAAAACACTGAAAAAGGAAAGGTTAACTAAGGAGTATTTTCTCAGGTGTAAAGTGAATTTGTCTTCCCGTGTCTGTTGTCTCCAGGTCATCAATGCTAACCTATTGTTGGATGACATATTTTGCCTATCACTCTTACCTGTTAGCTTTTCTTCTGAGCGGTAGTGCCTATGGTTACTTTATCAGAAATAGCCCCCATTTAAAAAGACCCTTATACCAGCAGTCTCAGAGTCATCATTGTTGAGTGTTAACTTTTTCTGTATCACGGCATATGTGAAAGGATTGAGACCCTGACAGTAACAGTGGCTCACCACAACAGTGATGCTCACACAGGAAGGGTGTAGGGTAGACAGTCTCCAACAGGCCTTTCCTTTTTCTCTTCCTCCTCCTCCTATCCACTGGGAGTCACCAGTATCATTGTTTGTAGTATGTGGTATATATTTCTGTTTCTGATATGAATTAAACAGGATCCCTCACTTGTTTCTTCAAAAATAATGTCAACCTTCACATTTAATTTGTGAAGTCTCTTTCATTTGTAAGTGAAATTGGGTGGGTTTTTTTGGGGGGGGGGGTTGGTCTAAAAAAGTAATTATTTGTGGATAGGCAAAAGTGGTCTCTTCTTCCAAGAAGCCTCTTTCTCATTCCTGACTCAGAGCGCATAACAGCAGTCTTGAAGTGGCCATTCTCATTCAAGGTTACCAATATTTTCCCTCCCCTTAGGAGTCCACACCTTGCTCACCACTCATCTCAGTGCCATTCTCACGGAGAGCCACAGTGTAGTGCAGGATTCCATCCAGGTTGCCGTGGACCAGGCCTTGGAACAGCATCACCAGGCTACCAAGGTAATAAGAAATTCATAACTCCTTGTCTCCTACTCTAAGAAAAAGAACTAGAGGATATGACAGCCTGAGGGCCCTTCCTCCCTTAATGCCTCTTCCTCTTTTGTCACCTTGGCTGATCCTTACATTGCCTCTAGCCTAGGAACTCAAGCTTTAACTTAGGATATGTCACTGTAACCAGCTTGCGTAGTCTTACCTCCTAATAGGTGAATTTGAGTAAATAGGGACAAAATAATAGAGAAAAATGACTAATAATGAGCCTTTTCCTTACCTGTCTTCCCTTCCCACACATACTTCTGGAGCTACTGCTTCACTAAATCTTAGATTCTTCCCTCATTTCTAATGCTTTATAACATCACTTTCTCTCTCTTTTTTAAAGATTTTTATTTATTTGAGAGAGTGAGCAAGAAAGAGCAAGCGAGCATGAGCGGGGGCGGGGGGAGCAGGGGAGAGGGAGAAGCAGACTCCCGCTGAGCAGGGATCCTGATCCTGGGACTCCAGGATCATGACCTGAGCTGAAGGCAGAGGCTTAACCAACTGATCGACCCAGGCACCCCATCATTTTCTCTTCTTATCTGACTTACTGATTTCCTCTATCCTTTATACTTTTGGTAACATATTTCTTAACTTCATGTAGCCCCCCTTTCAGGGAAAAAACCACACTAAGAGAGCAAAGTTTAAAGCTTTTTTTTAATAGTAAGCGCATCTATTTTATTGCCTAGTGTCTCATGGCTTATCTTTTCTGAATGTGTCTGTGTCAATAAGTCATCTCTGTAAAAGAGGAGAACATTTTTCAATCCCTAAGTGTCCTTTATATGGCATGATCTCAGTAAGTATTGTTTATGGAGGGGGAAGAGTTGTTGAAATCCTGCTGTTACTGAAATCTTTGATTCCTTTGGGATTCTCTGAACCAGCAGCTTGGGATTATTATAAACTGCCATCTCTCCTTATTATGTTCCTTAGGATCATCAGAAATTGCAGGTCTCACTCTCAGTGGCTGTGAATTCCATAATGAGTATCGTGACTGGAAGCACCAGCAGTAACTTCCGAAAGATCTGTCTCCGTGCCCTTCAAGTTAGTAGGAGATTGGGGCTGCTTAAAAGTGCCAGGATTTTAATGACATTCTACTTCCTAATGTAGTATTATGTACAGAGCTTTTAGAAACATTATTTCATTTTACCCTACTGTGGTCCTACATAGTATCAGGCCTGTGGTGTTTTAAGAAATATTTATTGAATGGATAGTTACATGTGTACTATTTTATAAATGAGAAAATAAGTTATCTAAAATTTCTACTTGCTTTAGGTCACATAGCTAGTTACAGTTAGAGCTAAGACTAGACAGTGATTCCCAGTTTCTTATTGAAGAATGTTTTGTTACCTCATGGTGACAGAAAACATTGGAAATAACTGAGTAGCCTTAAGTATTACACATATTTGGCAGTATGGAATAGTGTAACAATTGAAATCAGAGACCTGAGTTCAGTTCTTGGCTCATTTACTTACTGGCTATGTGGACTAAGGCCTGTACTTAATTTTTCTGAGCTTCATCTATAAGTTGGAAAAAATAATAGTACGTCAGAAGGTTATTACGAGGGTGAGGGCTAAGTGTGAACATGCATAGCACATGGTAGGTTCTGAATAAATGTTAGTTTCTTTCCTTTTAGGAATGTGTGCTGACCAATTGGTATTATCAGTGGGGTGACCCATTCATTCCATGTCTGTTGCTTTATTTTTTTTGTACTTTTTTCTTGAAAAAATAGTGTAATACATTCAAAATTTAAAATAATAGCTAATAATATTTATCACTGTATTTTAAAATTTTTGCATATTTTCTCAAGTTATATTGTATAGTTGTAACTGAAGAATTCTATATTCACATATAATTTGACATTTCCCCATTTCAGCTGTTTTAAAATTTGTATCAGTTACCCAGTTCTACTCCATTGGTTTAATCTAATTTAATAAACCATTCCCTTAATGAGAGGCATTTAAGTTGCTTATATTCTTTTTGCCAATATAGATAGTATTTCAGTTAATACCTCTGTGTGATATCTTGCTTCTTCTGAATTATTTCCTAGAATAAATTTCTGTAAGTGGATTTACTAGGTCTAAGAGTATAACACCTTTATAATCTAGTGCATCCTACAGCTTCAGCTTTCTGGGTCATGTGGATAGCACAGGGTAATGAGAAGAATGCTACATTGGCAATCCTAAGGTCAGCCCTAACTTTTGTATTAATAAGCCATGAGATCTTAGGTGGGTCACTTCTTTTTGGATTTTAGTTTTCTCATCTATAAAATTAGTGTATTAGGTGATTACTCTTGTCCCCTTTAACTCTAATATCCTGCAATTCTACTAAAATGTAGAGGTTATTACCCATTCCTTATGGATGCTATTATCTTCTTCCTTTCTTCCCTAAAAGCCTTATCTGAGGGGAAGTTCTTATATCAGCCTTAGTTGAATATAGTGGAACCTCTGCTCTCCTGGAACTTGTTTTAGAGGAAAGCAGTTTATATAACCCCTTTATGAACAGATAGATCTCTGGGATATGTATTTCCTATAGAGATAGGAGAACAAAGGCCTTGTGTGAAAGATCTTGCTTAGGTAACAGAAATTGGAAGACCTAGGAGCCACAACTACCTATCTCATGCCATGTATCCCAGGCCTTCTCTCTACTCCTGTATCCATAGGAGTTAAGGATACTCCTAACATAACATGAGGGATGTCAGTGGTTTGCCTTCCTGTTTGTCTCATCCTCTTCCCATATCCTGTGGGTACCTTCCTTTTGGTTGCCAGTACTGGAATTCAGCATGTTTCATCTCTGACCCATTTTAGGCAGCTGACACTCAAGAGTTTGGGACCAAACTGCATAAATCATTTCATGAGATCACCCGGCACCGATTTCTTCCCTACTGCTCATGTGGGATGAAGCAGGTAAGTATAAAGTAATAATCAGTACTTTGGTGGAAATCTTCCATATTGATGTGTGGGAACTCTGAATACAGGGTGGTTAGGTGCAGGTACTTTAGATTGCACAATCTGAGGTTAGCTTTCAGCAAGGAAGCCTATGGTTTAGGAAAACTTCATAGAATATAGTATTACACAGAGATCCAAGAGCATGGCTAGATGTTGCTCAAATTCCATTTCTGCCACTAACTAGTTGTGTAGTATTTTGAAAGCTATTTAATCTTTCTAAGCCTTAGTTTCTTTATCAATAAAATAGGAATGATGCATACCTAAAATGATTGTTGTGAGGTTTGAATAAAATAATGTATGTAGAGTGCTGAGCACATAGCTACCATTACAGTGGTGATGATACAGTGGAGTATTTATGTTTAGTTTTGTCTAATCAAAACCATACTTTATTCACCTTTCTGGATGCTGGAGATAGAGAATTGCATTAGTTGGGGTCTCCACCCTCAAGGAGCTCAAACAGCTTCATCTGGTTTTGTGACAGACTCCTCTAATGAGTGAAAGAATCGTAGCTGGGAAATTCTCTAGATCTCCAGATTCCAGGTATAGCTGATAATGGTGTTCCAAGTAAAGCCCACTCTCTGGCTGTCTTTGCTCCAATCGGTAGGACTGGCTTTTGTGGAACTAAAGGATAATATGAGAAAATAAAGGAGATCACGGGTGATATTATTATACAGTGGCTTCTGGCCAAGATGGAGTGACAGGAACTAGATTTACTCTCCTGACTGAAATAACAAAAATCCAGACACAACATATAAAACAATGGTTCTCAAGACATTGGGCATCAATGAATAGAATAGTCTTTCCTGAGACATGGAAAATAAATGAAGTGAAGTGAGCCCTAGGATTACCCTGACATACTGCCTAGAGAAAGTACAGAGGCCATTGAACAAGGAGAAGGTATCTAGGCAAAGCCTAGTGGTCTCCCTGAGTTGAATAGATGAACCTGGGAGTTCCAGGATGCCAAGGCAGCTAAAGTTTTCAGGGTAGAGTACCAGAAAAGAGAGAGCTCCATAGAGAGAGAATTCTGGGAATCTGCAGGGTTCCTTCTCTTTTATTCAGATGAGAATGAATCAGCTCATTCTTGTGAAGAAACTATTCAGGTAAAGAACGGACTAGAAGGATTAAAGCGAATAATAGGCAGAGTTTACACGGGGCCAGGAATAGTGCATATTTCCATCAACCAGAGAAGAAAGCCTTATAATTTATGGAACATCATGTAGAATACTAAGAAGGGACTTGCCTTGGAAATGGAGAAAAATTAAACCTCTGCCTAATAGACACTCCCCTGGTCCTGCCTAACAAAGCTTAAAAGCAGAAGCAAGACGGGGGCGCCTGGGTGGCTCAGTCGTTAAGCGTCTGCCTTCAGCTCAGGTCATGATCTCAGGGTCCTGGGATCGAGCCCCGCATCGGGCTCCCTGCTCGGCGGTAAGCCTGCTTCTCCCTCTCCCACTCCCCCTGCTTGTGTTCGCTCTCTTGCTGTGCCTCTCTCTGTCAAATAAATAAATAAAATCTTTAAAAAAAAAAAAAAAAAGCAGAAGCAAGACGTAGAGGAATCAAATTGTTTCCAAGTAATTCAATAGCATCACAGAACAAAGGTCACGAATATTTATAGGACTATTAGAAATAACCAGCGCCCATCACGGTAATATTCACAGTGCCTTGCATCCAATCAGAATTAACAGGCATGGTGAGAAGCAGGAATATTCAACCCACAATGAAGAGAAAACCCAAGTCAGTTGATCAATCAATCATTGAATCAAAACTGATCCAGAACTGACACAGAAGATAGAATTAGTAGACAAAGACATTAAAAGATTTATTATTATAATGTATTCCATATGTTCAGGAAGCTAAAGGAAAGACTGAACATATTAAGTAGAGTGTGGAAGGTATAAAAAAGACCCAAAATGAACTATAAAGATGAAAACTATGATGTCTCCAAGGTGGAAATTACACTGAATAGTACGAATGGCACATTGGACACTTAAGGAGAAACACATAGCAGTAGAAACTATCTGAAATGAAACACAGAGATTTAAAATAATAATAATAATAACAACAACAATAACAGTAGGGGCAGCTGGGTGGCTCAGTCAGTTAAGCATCTGACTCTTGATCTTGACTCAGGTAGTGATGTGTCAGGGTCATGAGATTGAGTCCTTCATTGGGCTCCATGCTCAGCATGGAGTCTGGTTAAGATTCTCTCCATCACAAACTAATGATGTACTATATGTTAGCTAACTAAACATAATAAAAATAAATAAATAACATAAAATAACTTAATCTGTTAAAAAAAAAGATTCCTTCTCCCTCCCACCCCTCCCCACCCCACTCACCCCACCACTCATACACGTGCAAGCTCCCCCTCAAAAATAAATTAATTAGTTAATTAAAAGGGTGAGATTTCTTTACAAATAATAATAAAACATAGAACATCTGTGAGTTATGGGACAGCTTCAGGGTAGCCTAAATATATGTGTAATTGGGGAATCTGAAGAAGAAATGGAGGCAGAAAATATATCTGAGTGAAAAATGGCTGAAATTTTTCCAAATTTGATGGAATCTATAAATCCAACAGATCTAAGAATCTTAAGAAACACCAAGCCCAAGAAACAAAACTACACCAAGACACATCATAATTAAATTGGTTAAAACCATTGGTAAAGAGAAAATCTTAAAAGCAAACAGGTGAGGAAAGCTTATTTACAAGGAAACAGAGATAAACATTACAGAAAATTTCTCATCAGAAACAGTATAAGCTAGAAGAAAACGGAGCAACATCTTTATAGTACTGAAGAAAAAGCCTTCAATCTAGGATTCTTTACCTAACAAAAATATCTTTTAAAAAAGAAAGATGAAATAAGGACTTTTTCTGACATACAGGAGTTGAAAGAATTCATTATCAGATGAGAAATGTAAAGGAAGTCCTTCAAGTAGAAGAAAAGTGATACCAGCTGGAAACCTGAATCTACACAAAGAAATGAAGAGTACTGAAAATAGCGACTACATGGATAAATATAAAGACTTTTTTCTTATTAATCTCTTTAAAACATAATTAACTTTTTTTTTTTTTTTTTTTTTTAGAGTTTATTTGACAGAGAGACAGCGAGAGAGGGAACATAAGCAAGGGGAGTGGGAGAGGGAGAAGCAGGCTTCCTGCCAAGCAGGGAGTCCAATGTGGGGCTCAATCCCAGGACCCTGAGATCATGACCCGAGCTGAAGGCAGACGCTTAACGACTGAGCCACCCAGGTGCCCCAAAACATAATTAACTTTTAAAAACAAAAATAGCAATAATGTATTGTGAGGTTTATAACCTATGGTGAAGTAAACTGTATGACAACAGCACAAAAACCAGGAGGAGAAAAATGGAAATACACTGTTGTAAGGACTTATACTGTATGTGGAGTGGTATAATATTACTTGAAGGTAGACTGGTAAGTTAAAGATGAAAGGAACCATCAAAATAATATAACAAGGAGTTGCAACTATTGAGCCAAGAAAGGAGATAAAATGGAGTCGTAAAAAATATTCAGCCCTCCAGAGAATGAGAAGACAAGCCACAGACTGGGAAAAAATAATTGCAAAAGACACATAAGGTTAAAAGACTGTTATCCAAAATATACAAAGAACTTTTAAAACTCACAATTAAAAAAATTTTAAAACAGGCCAAAAACCTTAACAGACACCTCACCAAAGAAGACACAAGATGGCAAATAAGGACATGAAAAGATGCTCCACATCATATGTCATCAGGGAAATGCAAATTAAAACAATGAGATATCCCTACATACCTATTACGATCACCAAAATCCAGAACACTAATAACACCAAATACTATAGTGGGAGAGGCAAGGATGTGGAACAATAGGAACTCTCATTCATTGCTGGTGGGAATGCAAGATGATACAACTGCTTTGGAAGGCAGTTTGGTAGTTTCTTAAAAAACTAAACATACTCTTTATCATGTGACCCAATAATTATGCTCCTTGGTATTTATCCAAAGGAGTTAAAACTTAGATTCACATAGAAACCTGCACAGAGATGTTTATAACAGCTTTCTTAAAAATTGCTAAAACTTGGCAGCAACCAAGATGTCCTTCAGCAGGTGAATGGATAAATGAACTGTGGCACATCCAGACAATGGAATATTATTTTACACTAAGAAGAAATGAGCCATCAAGCCATGAAAACACATGGAGGAAGCTTAAAGGCATATTATTAAATAAAAGAAGTCAATATGAGAAGGTTACATACTATATGATTTCAAGCATATGACATTCAGGAAAAGGCAAAACTATGGAGACAGTAAAAAGATCAGTGATTTCCAGGAGTTAAAGGGAAAGGAGGAATTAATATACAAAGCACAGAGGACTTTTAGGGCAGTGAAACTACTCTTTATGATTCTGTAATGGTGTGTACATGTCACTATACATTTGTCCAGAGCCATAGAATGTACAATACTAAGAGTAATCCCTAATGTAAACTATGGACTTTGAATGATAATGATATGTCAGTGTAGGTTTATCATTTGTAACAAATGTACCACTCTGATGGGGGATGTTGATAATGGGAGAGGCTATACATATGTGGGGCAGAGGGCATATGAGAAATCTCTGTACCTTTTGCTCAGTTTTGCTATAAACTTAAAACTGGTCTAAGAAATAAAGTCTGTTTTTAAAAATAATCAAAAAGGGCAGAAAAAGAGGAAGAAGTAAAGAGAACAAAGTACAGACGAGACAAATAGAAAGCAGTTAGCAAGATGATATATTTAAACTCAGCCATATCAATTATCGTATTAAATGTAAATGGTCTTTACAACTATTTACATTAAAAGGCAGAGATTGTTAGATTGAATAAAGCAAGAGAACTATATGCTGCCTATAAGAATCCACTTTAAAATAAAGACAGAAATAGGGCCACCTGGGTGGCTCAGTCGTTAAGCGTCTGCCTTAAGCTCAGGTCATGATCCCAGGGTCCTGGGATCGAGTCCCACATCGGGCTCCTTGCTCAGCGGGGAGCCTGCTTCTCCCTCTGCCGCTCCCTGCCACTCTGCCTACTTGTGATTCCTCTCTCTCTCTCTCTGTGTCAAATAAATAAATAAAATCTTTAAAAAAATAAAAAATAAAGACAGAAATAGACCATGTAAAAGGATAGAAAAAGATATACCATGTTTAAGATATATATTATATCACTAATAAAAAGAGCACTGAAGAGGGGCACCTGGCTGGCTCAGCTGGTAGAGCATGTAACTCTTGATCTCAGGATTGTAAATTTGAGCCCCATGTTGGGTGTAGAGATTACTTAAAACAAAACAAAACAAAATCTAAAAAAAAACACTGATGGGGCGCCTGGGTGGCTCAGTCGTTAAGTGTCTACCTTCAGCTCAGGTCATGATCCCAGAGTCCTGGGATCGAGCCCCACATCGGGCTCCCTGCTCCGCGGGAAGCCTGCTTCTCCCTCTCACACTCTCTCTGCTTGTGTTCCCTCTCTCGCTGTGTCTCTCTCTGTCAAATAAATAAAAAAAATAAAAATAAAAAACACTGAAGAGGCTATAAAGTAGATTTCAGAGCAAACAGTATTACTAGGGATAAAGAGGGTCATTTCATAATGATGAATTCCATACAGTAAGTACAGTGTAATGAAGATAATAGCCCCAAATATTCATGAAACTTTTTTTTTTAATAAAGTGGGTTTTTTTTTTTTAAGATTTTATTTATTTGAGAGAGAGAGCGTGAGTGGAGGGGAGGAGCAGAAGGAGAGGGACGAGCAGACTCCCCACTGAGCAGGGAGCCCGATGCGGGGTTTGATCCCAGGACCCTGAGATCACGACCTGAGCTGAAGGCAGATGCTTAACTGACTGAGCCACCCAGGTGCCCCCATTCATGAAACTTTTGAGAGAACTTTAAAATAAATGAAGAAAACTGATAGAATTGTAAGGAGAAATAGACAAATCCACAATTATATTTGGAAATTTCAACATACTTCTGTTAACAATTGATAGAACAATAGACAGAAAATCAGTAAGTCTATGGAAATCTTAAGTAACACTATGAATTAACTAGACCTAAGTGACATTCATAAAACACCCTGCCCAACCACAGCAGAATATTCTTCTCAAGAACAAGAGGGACATTTAACAAGATAGACAATATTCTGAGCCATCAAATACATCTCAATAAACTTAAAAGAATTCAAGTCATATAAAGTATTTTTTTAAAAGATTTTATTTATTTATTTGACAGAGAGAGACACAGCGAGAGCAGGAACACAAGCAGGGGGAGTGGGTGAAGGAGAAGCAGGCTTCCTGCAGAGCAAGGAGCCCGATATGGGGCTCGATATGGGGCTTGATCCCAGGACCCTGGGATCATGACCTGAACCAAAGGCAGACGCTTAATGACTGAGCCACTCAAGCGCCCCATATAAACTATGTTTTTGACCACAGTAGGATTTAAGTAAAATCAATGACAGAAAGATATTTAGAAAATTCCAAATATTTGGAAATTAAATAACACTTATAAATAACCCATGTGTCAAACACAGAATCCAAAGAGAAATTAGAAAAATATTTTAATTTAAATAGAAATGCAAATTATCAAAATCTGTGAGCTGTCTCTAAAGCAGTACTTAGAGAGAAAAATGCCTGTGTTAGGAAAGGAAAAGGTCCCAAATCAATGATCTCAGCTTTCAACTTAAACTAGAACAAGAAGAGCAAATTAAACACAAATTAAACAGAAGAAATTAAATAATAAAGTCATGGGCGCCTGGGTGGCTCGATCGTTAAGCGTCTACCTTCGGCTCAGGTCATGATCCCAGGGTCCTGGGATTGAGCCCCGCATCGGGCTCCCTGCTCCGCGGGAAGCCTGCTTCTCCCTCTCACACTCCCTCTGCTTGTGTCCCCTCTCTCGCTGTCTCTCTCTCTGTCAAATAAATAAATAAAATCTTTTTTTTTTTTAAAGATTTATTTATTTGACAGAGACAGAGAGGAAACACAAGCAGGGGGAGTGGGAGAGGGAGAAGCAGGTTCCTGGCTGAGCAGGGAGCCCGATGCGGGGCTCGACCCCAGGACCTGGGTTCATGACCTGAGCCGAAGGCAGACGCTTAACGACTGAGCCACCCAGGTGCCCCTAAATAAATAAAATCTTAAAAAAAGAAATAATAAAGTCAGAGTGGAAGTCAGTAAAATAGAAAACAGAAAAGCAGTAGGGAAAGATCAATGAAACTTAAAGGTGGTTTGTTGAGAGGATTAATAAAAATTTTTTTTCAAGATTTTATTTCTTTATTTGACAGAGAAAGATAGCGAGAGAGGGAACACAAGCAGGGGGAGAGGGAGAGGGAGAAGCAGGCTTCCCGCTAAGCAGGGAGCCCGATGCGGGGCTCGATCCCAGGAGCCTAGGATCGTGACTTGAGCCAAAGACAGACGCTTAACGACTGAGTCACCCAGATGCCCTGAGAGGATTAATAAAATTGATAAACATTTAGCCAGACGAATCAGGATAAAAGAGAGAAGATACAAATTTCTACTATTAGGAATTAGAGAGGTGACAATCAGATATTAAAAGGACTATCAGGGCGCGCCTGGGTGGCTCAGTTGGTTAAGTGACTGCCTTTGGCTCAGGTCATGATCCTGGAGTCCCGGGATCGAGTCCCACATCAGGCTCCCTGCTCAGCAGGGAGTCTGCTTCTCCCTCTGACCCTCCTCCCTCTCATGCTCTCTGTCTCTCATTCTCTCTCTCGCAAATAAACAAAATCTTAAAAAAAATAAAAATAAAAATAAAAGGACTATCAGGGGCTATTATAAACAATGTTAAATGTTACCATATGTTAAATGTTAAATATCATATCAGGAAATTTGACAACTTAGATTAAATGGACAAATTCCTTGAAGGACAGAAATTACTAAAGTTCACTCAAGAAGAAATAGCTCTTGGGGCACCTGGGTGGCTCAGTCGGTTAGGCATCTGCCTTCAGCTCAGGTCATGATCCCAGAGCCTTCATCAGGCTCCCTGCTCAGTGGGGAGTCTGCTTCTCCCTCTCCCTCTACCCCTTCCCGCTCCTTCTCCTTGCTCATGTTCACGTGTGCTCTCTCTCTCTCTCTCTCAAATAAATAAAATCTTAAAAAAAAAGAAGAAGAAATAGCTCTATATACCTGGTCTATTATACCTGTGTCTATTAAAGAGATTGAATTTATAGTTAAAAACCTTACCTTAATATTGAGACTATTTTAAAACTCTCAAAACTTAAGCATAAGAAAACCCACTTTTTAAAATGGGCACAAGATTTGAACACACATTTCACAAAAGAAGATACACAAACAGCAAATAAACGTACGAGAAAGATGCTTAACATTAGTCATTAGGGAAAATGCAAGTTAGAAGCACAGTTTCACACCTATCTGGAATGAAAAGACTGACCATACCAGGTATTGGCAAGGATGTGGAAGAACTGGAACTCTTATACCCTATTTGTAGGAATAAAAAGTGGTACAATCACTCTGGAGAACATTTTGGCAGTTTCTTAAATAGTTAAATATATATATCATATCCAGCCATTCTGCTCCTCTAAGTATTAATCCAAGAGAAATGAAAACATATGTCCACACAAAAATTTATATACTAATGTTCATGGCACCTCTGTCATGTAACCCCAAACTGGAAACAACCCAGTGTCAACAGGTAAATGGATAAGTAAATGGTTCATTCAATGGAATACTACTTGGCAATAAAAGGAATGAACTGTTGATATACACAATAGCATGAGTGAATCTCTAAATAGCCATGCTGAATGAAAAACCTTGAAATATTGGATCAGGTATGATAGCATCCAGGAAAAAGAAAAGCCTTAAATACAAAAGTACATACTGTTTGATTGCATTTATATAAAAATTTTCAAAATGCCAACTAATCTTTACTTACAGATTAGTGGTTGCTTAAAGATAGGAGGTATAAGAGTTGGAGGGAATGATTATGAAGGTCAGAGGATACTTTCGAAGGTGATGGATGTGTTCATTATCTTGATTGGGTGATGGTTTCACAAATACGTATATATGCCCAAACTTACCTAATTGTACATTTTATATAAATGCAGTTTATGTAAGTTATATTCCAATAAAGTTGCTATAAAAAATTACAGATACTGTTTCTGACAAAATAATAGGTCCTTTTGCACTTCTGCTACTTCTTTGCCTGATTAGATGGAGAAGTTTAGGTGCCTAGACACCCAAGGATCACAGCATCTTATCAATTTGCTTATCCTCCTCTGCTTTATAGTTAGAAAGGCTAGAGGATGGGAGTGAAATCCCTATAAATGCTCCCTTCACCACACCTTTTATGTACCTTCTAGGAAGCCATTCCTTGGAATGCATCTGCCATTCCCTTCAACTAGTTCACTGCAAATACTCTTGCTGGTTTCCCTCCAACATGGAAGTCTGTTGCCCACAACTTGAACAAACTAATTTCCACAACTTCATGGTTTAAAAACCAAAAATTTATTATCTCATGGTTCTGGAGGGGCACGTGGGTGGCTAAGTTGGTTAGGCTTTGGAGTCTGATCGCACTTCAGGTCTTGATCTCAAGCCCAGCATGGAGCCTATTTAAAAAAATAATAAAAAAGAAGTCTGAAATCAAGGTTTTAGGAGAACTATGCTCCCTCTAAAGGCTCTAAGAATCTTTCCATTCCCCTACCAGCTTCTGGTGGCTCCAGGTGTTCCTTGGCACAACACTCCAGTCTCTGCCTCCATCTTCAACACATGGCCTTTCTCCTGTGTCTCTCAAATTTCCCTCTGCCTCTTTTATAAGGACACCTGTCATTGGATTTATGGCCTACTCTAAATCCATGATGATCTTGTCTTGAGATCCTTAATTACTTTTGAAAAGAACTTTTTTTTCCAAATAAGGTCACATTTACAGGTTCTGGGGGTAAAGACTCGGACATACCTTTTTGGGAGCCACTGTTCCATTCACTATAGCCATCCACACCTTCAGATTTCTAGGGATGGGTTCAGGGTAAGGCATGTGCCGTTATCATAGGACCTAGGATATATGGGTGGGATCTAGAAATGTTTCATCCTGTGAAGACCTTTTGCTTGGGCCTCTCTGATATCCTAGTGAGATTGCAAAAGGAAATGATCTCACCTCTTTTGCCCCATTCTGTTGCCATAGTGATAGCTCATAGCCTCAGGGCCATTCATAGCCCAATTAATTTAGCAGATGGGTAGTGAACTCAAGGTCGTAGGTCTTGGAAGGAAGGAACATTCATTGAATCCTTAATCTGTGCCAAGATTTCCACTTTAATATCAAAAAGATCCTACAAATAGGTTGTAGTTTTCCCATTTTATAGATGGAGAGACTGGTTAGAGAACTTTCCTAATTTGCTCAGGATCCCATAGTGAGCAAATGTCAAGGCTAGGCTTTGCACTGAGGTCTCCTTGTTCCAAAGCCTAGTAACACTGTTACCATATAGGACTGGTACAGGAATGTTCCACACCATATAGCCCAGGGAAGATGAGTGATCAGAGGCACTCAGGAGCAGAACCTCTGCTTCTGCACTCAAGATCATTACTGTTTCCCTCTGGTGATGTCCTTTTAGTGATAAATAACTTGTTAGTGGCACAAGAGTGGCACCCAATGGCTTCAGCTAAAAACTACAAGATCAATGATGATAGGTCAAATTCTTTTACCTCTGGACCAGTCCCTCAGTTTCCACTTTTATTTTATTTTATTTTTTTAGAGATTTTATTTATTTTTGACAGGGTGAACAAGCAGGGAAAGCAGCAGGCAGAGGGAGAGGGAGAAGCAGGCTCCCCACTCAGCAGGGAGCCCGATGTGGGGCTTGATCCCAGGACCCTGGGACCATGACCCGAACCAAAGGCAGACGCTTAACTGTCTGAACCACCCAGGCGCCCCCGTTTCCACTTTTAAACAGATAAAGGAGAATGGCTGAACTCTTGAATAATACAGAGTAAAACAATCTATGGCTATTATATAGTTTATGGAGAAGTAGAAGAAATGAGAGAATATGTATTTAGAGTTTTATAGAATAGGAAAAGGCCATGCCTGGAGTGAATATATAGGGGTGTTGGCACAAAGGACGTGGGCCATGAAGGAATAGACAAAGTAGTTCTCCAGGGCTAGTGTCACAGATGTGTGTAGCAGCTGAGAACATAAACCCATAATAAATAAGAGCAGTAACAGGGAAGTAGTTTTGTTAGGAAAGGTATTGTTTTCTGGGGGTGGGGGGTAGACCAGAATCAAATGTCTCACAGTGTTAAATCCAAGGAGGTGTATCCCAGAGATTGGGCTGTCTCATCTGGGGGGATTGATGATGAATGAAGGGTATGCAAGATTCATCTAAGGCTGA
Organism: Neomonachus schauinslandi; assembly: GCF_002201575.2. Lineage (NCBI taxonomy): Eukaryota > Metazoa > Chordata > Mammalia > Carnivora > Phocidae > Neomonachus > Neomonachus schauinslandi. The sequence goes on along the minus strand of NC_058413.1, from coordinate 5,797,505 downwards.
GAGCTTTAAATCTGAGTGTGGGTATTTCCTTGGTGATGCCAGTTTCAGGATAGGAGAAAAGTTTGTCTATTACATGAGATTTTCTTTTTTTCACACCATCAGGGCCATCTTTACCCTTCTGTGTTCCTTGGAATGTACTTAGACGTTGAAACTTGATTTAGTAAATAATACATGATAAGAGTACTTTTTGAGTTACAAGTCACATACCATTAAATCTACCATTTTAAATTGTAGGATTCAGTGGCTTTATTCACTGTGTTGTGCAACAGTCACCACTAAATTCCACAATATCTCCATCAGGCCAAAAAGAAACCCTGTACCTATTTGTACTCAGTCCCAATTCCCCTCCTCCCATCCTCTGGCAACCACCAGTCTACTTTCTGTCTCCATGGATTTGACTATACTGAGTATTTCATGTAAATGGAATCACATAATAGGTAGCCTTTGGCTTCTTTTACTAAGCATAATGTTTTTAAGATTCATCCGTGTTGTAACATGTGACAGTGTTTCCTTTTTATGGTTGAATAATACCCTTTTGTGTGGATATACCACATTTTTTCTGTACATCAGTTGATGGACATTTGTGTTACTTGCACTTTTGGTGAGTATGAATAATACTGTGAACATTTATGGGTGGACATATGTTTGTAATTCTCTTGGTTATATATCTCGTAGTAGAATTGCTGGGTTATATGGTAACTCTGTGTTTAACTTTTTTTTTTTTTTTAAAGATTTTACCTTTAAGTAATCTCTATACCCAACATGGGGCTCGAACTCACAACCCTGAGATCAAGAGTCACACGCTTTACTGACTGAGCCAGCCAGATGCCCCACTATGTTTAATTTTTTGAGGAACTTTCAAATTATTTTCCAAACTGGCCATTTTACTTTCCCACCAGCAATGTATAATGGTTCCAATTTTTCCACATCCTCTGAGTATTATCTATTATTACTGTTGTTGTTGTTACTACCACCACCATCCTACTGGGTGTAAAGTGTCTCATAGTGGTTTTGATTTGCATTTCCCTAATGAATAATGATGTTGAGCATCTTTTCATGGATTTGTTGGCCATTTGTATCTCTTCTTTGGAGAAGGGTCTCCAAATCTGTCAAACCCATTTTTTTTTTAAAGATTTTATTTATTTGACAGAGAGACAAAGTGAGAGAGGGAACACAAGCAAGGGGAGTGGGAGAGGGAGAAGCAGGCTTTCCACGGAGCAGGGAGCCCGATGCGGGGCTCGATCCCAGGACCCTGGGATCATGACCTGAGCCGAAGGCAGACGCTTAACGACTGAGCCACCCAGGCGCCCCTATCAAACCCATTTTTTAAAAAAAGATTTTATTTACTTATTTGACACAGAGAGAGAGAGCACAAGTAGGCAGAGTGGCAGGCAGAGGGAGAGGGAGCAGCAGGCTCTCTGCTCAGCAGAGAGCCTGATGCAATGTGGGGCTTGATGCCAAAACCCTGGCATCATGACCTGAGCTGAAGGCAGACGCTTAACCGACTGAGCCACCCAAGTGCCCCAAACCCATTTTTAATTAGGCTGTTATTTTACTGTTGAATTATAAGAGTTCTTTATTTTTTTTTTTTTAAAGATTTTATTTATTTATTTGAGCCAGAGAGAATGAGAGAGAGAGAGAGAGAGAGAGCGTAGGGTCAGAGGGAGAAGCAGGCTCCCTGCCGAGCAGGGAGCCCGATGCGGGACTCGATCAAGGGACTCCAGGATCATGACCTGAGCCGAAGGCAGTCGCTTAACCAACTGAGCCACCCAGGCGCCCCAAGAGTTCTTTATTTTAAATACAACACCCTTATCAGATATGATTTGTAAATATTTTCTCCCATTCTTGTGGGTTGAGTTTTCGCATTATAGCACCCTTTGAAGCACAAAAGTTTTTAATTTTCATGAAGAGGAGGTCTATTTTTATGTACTTGTATTCTTGAAAAACAAGAAGCTAAGAGGATTGGGTTCTTATCTTAGTAAGAACTTTCGTTTCTCTGTCCAAATCAAACCAAGTGTGGCAAGGCTTTGAAAGGCTACAGAGGACCACAGAATGTGCCCTGTGGCCTCCCAGGTTTGACCTCAGGCAGTTACATGTTGAGCACTTACCTGTGCAAGGTACACTATGTTAGCTGTAAAGGGATGCAGGCACAATGAACCTTACCTTTCAAGGAATTTAAAGTGTGGAAAATAGGGCGCCTGGGGGGGCTCAGTCGTTTGACTCTTGATTTTGGCTCAGGTCTTGATCTCAGGGTCGTGAGATTGAACCCTGCGTCGGGCTCCGCGCTGGGCATGGAGCCTGCTTAAGATTCTCTCTCCCTCTACCCTTCCACCCACTTGTGTGTACTCTCTACATACCTAAATAAATAAATAAAATCTTTTTAAAAAATAATGTGTAAAACACACAAACAAAAATGATAAACAAGGGCAGGCAGTGCATCTTCAGAGCCCAAGGAGAGAGGCAGATGGTAAGCAGGTGACCAGAATTCGGAGGAGGAAGGAAATGCCTGGAGTGCCTGGAATGGGTTGCAAAGGCTCTGACAGAAGGAAGCTTTGATTGGAGCTGGGTCGGGGACTCACATGAGCCAGAAACAAGTACGAGGGAGTTCTAGGTGAGGGAAGACAGCCCTGTGAGGTCAACACAGCCACCAGGCACACTTGTCTCATTGGGGCTTTTTCATGTTCCTGCAAAACTCACTTAGTACTTCTGATTTTTAAAGCAGCTGCTCCCAGAGAAAAATGCAGAGCAGAGCACAGAGGATGCACATAACAGCAGCCTGGAACTCCTTGCAGGTAAGGTTTCAGCTTTTCAGGTGAGCCCAGGACCAAAGCTGAGAAGTAAAAAATGTTGACTTCAAGCTTTCAAACTGCATCTTCCACCACAGCAAAATCCTGGGATTTGGTTGGCTCCCACTGCCACTAGGGGTGTTCTGGGGCAGCAGGGGGCATTCTCTCCCTAAAGCTGGTATGATAGAACTAGAAATTCCTCATAAAGTTTGTGCAGTTAAAGATCGTTGTACATGGAGGGGCAGGGCCCTGAATCCAGTTCATCCCTTTGTGTCTTTTCTCGATCATTAGTGCTGATAATGCAGCTTTCCTGGTTTTGGTTACTGCTCTGTTTAGGGCTCTAGAGATTACTCCTGGGTGCAGAACACCTCAACCTTGATGTATGTTTTGGGGAGTTGTTGTGTGTGATATGATTATACTGGTTGTTCCCCCCCTTCCCTCCAACACTTACACAGCCTTCAGATCCAGCAGTGGCAGAGGATGTGTGTATGGCTGGAAATCACCGTAGCCACTGGTGCCTGAGCCTGATAGTGCAGGTGCCAGGCTCTATTCTGAGGTTTTAATGATTTTTTTAAAGATTTATTTATTTATTTATTTAGGGGAAGGGGTAGCAGGCACGGGGGGAGGGGCAGAGGAAGAGAGAGAAACTTAAGCAGACTCCCCACTGAGCGCAGAGCCCAATGCGGGCTCCATCTCACAACACTGAGATCATGACCTGAGCCGAAATCAAGAGTCAGACGCTTAACTGACTGAGCCACCCAGGCACCCCGATTCTGAGCTTTAAAATGCGTTAATGCTCTTAATTCTCAAAACAATCCTCTGAGGTAGTGTTACTATTCCCATTTTACAGATATGTCATTAAAATTACTGAAGGTCACACAGGTAGTAAATGGGAGAGCCAAAATTCAAAGCTAGGTAGCCTGGCTCCAGTCTGTCTCCAAGAGCCAAGACTAGTAGGAATGCACTGTCAAAACAGTACCTGGGCTTGAGGGAATTTGGGGACTGACTTTAGCACCTATACTTTGTTGGTAAAATTCCTCTTTCCAAGGTCACAACTACAACATGTTGCATGTTGTCCAGACTTAGGCCTAAGAGGTGCTCCTGAATCATTCTATCAGTTGAGCCTTGTTTGCAATGTTGTGGGGGCTGTTGCTACTGAAAACCCTGCAGTGAAGGCTTGTATAAAGCAAAGAATCTATTTATATAAATATAGATTTGGAGATTTAAAAGAATGGATACAATTCAGTATTTATACAGTGAAAAGAGTAAAAAAGGAATTTCTTCCTTTCTTTAGAAGAGAGAAATTAACATTTTATCCAGCACCTTCTGTGGACCCAGGGGGATGCTAGACTTTCCCACAGTGACCACTCTGACAGTGGTCCCCTTTGGCATGGGCAGCATTGGTCTCATTTCACAAGAGACAAGCCAGGCTCAGAGGTTGCTTTGAGCCTGGAAGGCTCAACCCTCTGGAAGGCTGGGTGAGCTTCTCTGCTTGATAAAGCTGCAGCTCTAGTCACCATCAATCCTATGTCCCACGTGGGCAGTTCTGCTGAAGAAAATCACTGAAAGTTGGATGATGCCACCATATATCCACGGTCTATTCACTGGGTAGCCCTTAGCTATCAGTCCTTTATGTCGTCTTCCTGGCCTTCTTGTCAGTTGCTACTCCATTCTTTAAAATGTCTACTCAGCTTCTGCCTACTGACTTAGCATCCTAGTTCACACTTAGTGCCCAAACTCTCAGCATGGGGCCCCATCCCTGCTAGGCTCAGGGGTGGCATTAGCCCTACTGCTTTCTCAGAACCTACTTGCATCAGCTACCACTTCTGCACCTTTAGTTTCTCTTCTGAGTTCTCTCCCTTCAGCAGGGCAATCTCTCAGTACTTAAAAAAATCTCCCATGATCTTGAACAACTTCTTTCTCTCCATCACATCTCAGCCAGGGTTCTCAAAAAAGCAAGCTGTACCCTCTCGCTTTCTTCCTCCCATTCTCTAATTCTAACCCAGGGCACTTGCTTTCTTTGTGGCGTCTGCACTGCAAGGTCTCTTGTTTGGGAAGACTTCATAAGTACCAAATTGTACATTTATCTTTACTGTGCCTGAACTATTTACAGAATTCAGCACTAAATAAAAGACTGTGACTCACCTCATCTCCCCTCTGATCTTTCTCTTCAGCTAGCTTCCTTTGGCCACCCCCTAAACAGTGCTTGTACAGCACTCCTTCCCTAGCTGCTCTCTTCCATCCCAGGCATTGAAGCTTGCCTCTGGAGCTCAAGACTTTCCAGTTGGCGTGACTAGCCCAGGCCTCTCTTGAGTGCCAGATGGGAGATTTATCTGCTCACTAAGCAGCTCCATGTGGAGGTCGCATGGTCCTACCTGTCAGGATTTTTTTTTTTTTTTTTTTAAGATTTTATTTATGAGAGAGAGAGGGTGAGAGAGCACAAGCGGGGGCGGGGGGCAGAGGGAGAAGCAGACTCCCCGTCAAAACAGGGAGCCCAATGCGGGACTCAATGCGGGACTCGATCCCAACGACCTGAGCCAAAGGCAGACACTCAAATGACTGAGCCTCCAGGTGCCCCCCCTCTGTCAGGATTAATAGCACCACTACCCATCCAGTTTTTCACATCTGAAATGAGATTCATTCAAGATGCCACTCATTCTCCTGTATCACACCTAATCTCTCACCAAGGCCTGTTGGTTTGGCCTCATGGATATACTTCTTAACCTGGTGGTGCCTCCATCCATTCCTGCTGCCTTCACTCTCTGGGGCTCTTGAGGTCTTCATGTTCCTTTTTTTTTTTTTTTTAAGATTTATTTGAGAAAGCAAGAGAACACGTGCCTGCATGCACAGGGGGTGGAGGGAGAGGGAGAGTCTTAAGCAGACTCCACGCTGAGCACAGAACCCCATGTGGGGCTCCACCTCATGACCCTGAGATCACGACCTGAGCCGAAACCAAGAGTCAGATATGCTTAACCAATTGCACCACCCAGACACCCCAAGGTCTTCCTGTTTCTAGTCTGACTCTAAGCCACACCTAACAGAATAATCTAAAATACAAAATTAACAATACATCTCCAGTGCTTATTAAAATTCTTCACTGCCTATTTTCTACAGATAAAAATCCATTTCTTAGTCTTCTCTGATTCCTACTAACCCTTTCAGATTCATCTCCTAGACGCCCCCCACCATTTTGCATTTTATGTGGGATACTAATTAATGCCTTTGGGTATTTGCATCTTTCCACCTGGAATTCCTTTCCTTTCCCTTGTTGGTCTGGCATATTTCTCTTAATCCTTTAAAAACCCAGCTCAGACATCTCAGGGAAACTTTCTTCACCTCTAGGGATGATTAGCAGCCTCTTTCTGTGTTCTGTCCCTGGGCTTTGTACACACTTCTGCATTCCTCCTAGCATTTGTGAGCCTCACCCAGAAACAGCTCATTGAGCTACATTCTCAGGACCTGCTCAGAAGGAATCTATGGGTACAAACTCACTTTAAATTTGCGCAAGTCCATCAGTTAATGGGCACTGCTCAACGTACTGTGAGCTACGAAGGGAGAGGTGAGGCTGGCTTTCGGGCAGGGGGAATCACAGCTTGTCAGGGAGGGAGGAGCTGGACTCCATGAGAAATCTGTGTGCAGTGAATGAGTGGGCGTGAGCCCCAAGTGAGGACTGAAACCATTCTGCTGCCTCAGCCTTAAGGCCCGGAGCTGCGTTTTGATCTGGACCTGACTGAAAGGAATTTGAGGTGGGAGGGCAAGAAGAGCCGGGACCAGTTCCCCCCTTTCTTCTGCCCCAAGGGTCTTTCTAGCACGGGCCGTAGGCGCAAAAATGGGCTTGTTTTCGCCTAGGGACCAGCGGGCAAGTGGAAAACAAGAGGCTCAAGAGGGGCCGCCTCCGGCAGGGCATGGAGGAGACGCGGGCCTTCCACTCTGCCGGTACCCGGAGCCCGTCAGAGGCTGCCGCGTGCCGCACGAAGCCCACAGGGCCCTCCCTGACGCCTAGCGGGAGCAGGGGGAGCCCCGGGGGCGGCCTGGAGGTAACCGGGCGAGGGCCGGGCAGGGGAGGGCGCACCGGGAAGGCGGAGACGGCCGCTGTCGAAGGGTCCTCACTCCGGGCTCCCTTTCCTCCCGCAGGACTCGCTCTGGCAGCAGGAGGTCTCCAATCTATCCGAGTGGCTGAGTCCCGGCCCTGAGCCCTAAGCTGGGGAGTCCCACCCGCCCCCAACCCCAAGCCCCGTGCTTCCACGACTCCCCGGCAGCCGTTGGCGCCGCGTGCTGTCTGTTGTTCAATAAACTTGCTCGGCGCGCGCCGCCTCTGCTTCAGTGTTGGGGGCGGGGTCAGGGCGGGGCGCCCGCGCTGCCGGATGACGTCGTCCGCGTTTCCGGCACGCGCGGGTCGAGCGCCGGCGGGATCACGTCACTGGTGCGCGCCGCGGGTCCGGGCGCGATGGCGGCGCTGGGCGGGGATGGGCTGCGCCTGCTGTCGGTATCGCGGCCGGAGCGGCAGCCCGAGTCGGCGGCTCTGGGCGGTCCAGGCCCTGGGCTGTGCTGCTGGGTGTCAGTGTTCTCCTGTCTTAGCCTTGCCTGCTCCTATGTGGGCAGCCTCTACGTCTGGAAGAGTGAGCTGCCCAGGTGCGGGGGCTGCGCGCGCGGCCGGAACCCGCGCCTCCGCGAGGCGGGGCTGTGGGCGGAGCTTGGGCGAACCGGGGGCGGGGCCGCGCTATCCAGAGGCGGCTGTGGGCCCCCAGAACTTACTGCTCCCTCCGTAGGGACCATCCTGCCGTCATCAAGCGGCGTTTCACTAGCGTCTTGGTGGTGTCCAGTCTCTCGCCCCTCTGCGTGCTACTCTGGAGAGAACTCACAGGCATCCAGGTGCGAAGGAGGAGGCGGGGCAGAGGGCAAGAAGGGGAGGATCTCTGGGGTCTTTAGCGGGGAGAGAGCAAGACTGATGCCTCCTTTCCTGTGGCTCAGCCAGGCACATCCCTGCTCACCCTGATGGGCTTCAGGCTGGAGGGCATTTTCCCAGCGGCACTGCTACCCCTGCTGCTGACCATGGTGAGTGCTTGTTTTATTTTTCTCTTGTTTTTAGCATGATGTTCCTTTCCATGGCCTTTTTCTCTTCATTGTGTCCGTATTTTGACTGATGGGCCGCAGAAATTGTGAGATGGTCCTTGGCCCTCGGGTATGCATGGGTGGGAAATCCTGGCTGAGAACAGGAGGCTTGAAGTCTCATGAGGTCTTTTCTGAGCAAGGGTAGTGGATTATGGTTTACGCCTTTCCTTTGATCGCTCGTTTTTCTGTCCCCAGATCCTTTTCCTGGGCCCACTGATGCAGCTCTCTATGGATTGCCCATGTGATCTGGCAGATGGATTGAAGGTTGTCTTAGGTGAGTCCTTAAGGCTGAGGGAAAAAGTAGGCACAGGCAGCCCAGCTCAGTGAGAAAGGGAGTAGGTGGGCTCATGGCAGGACTTGGACACGAGATGTAGGAGATACCTGTTTCCTTATCAGTAAAATGGGAACATGTAGCAGATGGCCTTAAGAGTTGGTTTCTGACATCCAGGGAGTCCTCTAGGAAGCTGCAACAATACTTTGTGTGGACTGAAGAACATCGTTCTAACATTTGGCTGCTTCAAATCAGAGCTGGTTTTGAGTTCTGATTTTGATGTTTCCAGAATTTACAACCAGGATATTCTGCCTCAGCTACTAATACCTTTCCTTGCAGTCCTCTTGAAACATTGTTTTGTGCTGGGTGTGATGATAAAGCTTGACTCTTACTGTTCTCAGGAGTATTGATGCCTAATCTGAGTTTGGCCAGGGAGAGGTTGTGGGAGGGGGGCCTTTGGGGCCTCTAGGATCTCTTTGTTCAATAGCTAGTCACTAATTCTTGGTCCTGAATCCCCTCCCTAGCCCCTCGCTCCTGGGCCCGCTGCCTCACAGACATGCGTTGGCTGCGGAACCAAGTGATTGCACCCCTGACAGAAGAACTGGTATTCCGGGCCTGCATGCTGCCCATGTTAGCACCATGCACTGGCCTGGGCCCTGCCGTGTTCACCTGCCCACTCTTCTTTGGAGTTGGTGAGTTCGTCTAACCTGGTCCTGTTGAGATGTTCCCAGCATGAGAGCCAAAAATGGGGTTTGGAGCAAGGGCGCGGCCTATAAGGCAGTCGTAGAGGAATGTGACCTAGTTCTTGCCTTCCTCCCAGCCCATTTTCACCACATTTTTGAGCAGCTTCGTTTCCGCCAGAGCAGCGTGGGGAGCATCTTCTTGTCTGCAGGTGAGTCCTAGAAAGCTTGCCTGGGGCAATCCTGGGTTGGGGTATGGTAAGGGTGTCCCTGATAGCCGTTCTGGAGGAAGACTCGGGAACAGGGGGCTGTAGTATTGGAAGGGCCCCTTGCCATGGGAGTTGGGGTGTAGAGGACAGCCATAGGTCCTGGGGCAGGCAGCCACTGCCCTCAGGGGGAAGGGGATGTCTCTGGCTGATGGTTGTGCAGTGCTGGGGCAGGAAGAGCATGCAGGTGTGGTCACTCGAGGCCTCCCCGTCTCCAGCGTTCCAGTTCTCCTACACAGCTGTCTTCGGTGCCTACACTGCTTTCCTCTTCATCCGAACAGGTTGGTCCTCAGTCTCTCACGGGTCCCCCCCCCGCCAGGGGCTCAGGGGCCCACAGGAGTGGGTGGGAGAATGGGAATGCTGTTTGTTGTAGGAGTGGCAAGTTTCTTCCACTGTGGTCTGAGACTGGCAGAGCCAGGGCTTTCAGTCTGGTGAGGTCTGAGAGGTGGAAGAGAGCAGAGGCTGTGTGGTGTGTGTGCGTGGTCACTGATGTCCTATTTCAGGGATGTGGGTGATTAGCCCTGGAAGGGGTGCGGATGCTCCAAAAGCTGCTCTGTCTCCCCTCCCTAGGACACCTGATTGGGCCGGTTCTTTGCCACTCCTTCTGCAATTACATGGGCTTTCCTGCCGTGTGTGCAGCCCTGGAGCATCCGCAGAGGCGGCCCCTGCTGGCAGGCTATGCTCTGGGTGTGGGACTCTTCCTGCTTCTGCTCCAGCCCCTCACGGACCCCAAGCTCTACGGCAGCCTTCCCCTTTGTGTGCTTTTGGAGCGGGCAGGGGACTCAGAGGCTCCCCTGTGCTCCTGACCCATGCTCCTGACCCATGCTCCGATGAACTCTCACGGGCTCCCCAGCCCCTCCCCACCAAGGGGTACTGCAGGGGAGGAGCTGGCTGGGGTCCCCGAGATCTCAGGAATTTTTGTAGGGGATTGAAGCCAGAGCTAGTTGAATCCCAGGGACCAAGAGAAAGGAGCAGATATCCAAAGGGTGCAGCTCCTCTCCAGAGGAGGTTGAGCAACAGCTGGGAGTGAGGGGACAAGGGGCAGGTCCCAGGAACCGTACACTCCCTTCCTCACTTTGGACTGCTGCTTTTCTGAGCTCCTCTGCCCCCATCTGCCTCTGAAAAGCTGCTCGGGGGTGGAATTTACAAAATCCCTCCCCCCAACTTCCCAGGGTTTTCTCATTGTCTTTTTGCATCAGGACTTTGTATTGAGATATTAAAGAGATTTAACTTGGGTAACATGGCCTTGGGCCTTTGGAAATCAATCTATTTGGGGTCTTTTGAGTGTGCCCACCACCTCTCTTGGCTACTGTGAACACTAACCTCTGGGCAGTTCAGCCTGATAGGCACAATTCCCTGAAGTAAAGGACAGGATGGGGTCCTCTGGATGTCTTGGGTCCGCAGCTTCCTCTCTCAGCCATGCCCCAAGTCCTAGCACAGGTGGACCTGGGACTGCAGGTGCCACACGTGAACTCGGCTCAACCTAGGACCTCTTGGCTCCCAGGATCAGGGAATGGAACCCAGGGCCCTGACCCCAGTGATGGAGCCTCCAGCCTGTGTCCCCTGAGAGGGTAGAGGGTCGACTGTAGGCTTTCCACCAGGACCTCCTCAAAGTCTACCAGCCTCACATTACATGAGGGAGAATAAACAGGTTTCAAATGGGAGAGGAACCAGCTCAGAGTCACCTGGGAGTCGAGGCTTTTCTGGCTTGGCCTCTGCCACTGTGTGGTTAGTCTGGTCCCTGGAGGAACTCAGAACAAGGACTGCAGCCGGAGAGCACCAAGGACCCTGCTGAGCAACACTGGAACTCAGAGTTCTTTCTTAGAACTTTCTAGTGTTCTACCTGCCCTTCCTCTTGTTTTTTGAATGGTTTTCATTCCCTTGCCCCTGGGACTTTAACTTTTAAAAGAGTATCATACTTTGAGGTCTCGCTCTAGACTGAAAGAGGTGGTCCCAAGTCCTGTCCCCTGAGGCTGGTGGTTGAAAGGAAATGGGTGTGCGGTCACTCCCCAGGGCACCCCCAGTTTGGCTGTGACTACACTACATTCACCTGGATCTAAAAGGTCGTCATGACAGTCACACACCTACCTTGCTGTGGAGAGCTTTCCTGTCTTCTGGCCTGTGTAGCAGCTGTTGGGGAGCCAGAGGGGGGCGAGCACGGCCCTGTCTTAGAGTGTACCTTTGGGATCTTGGGGTCCAAAGAGGAGGAAACCCAAAACTGCCCCCCAAGTTAGGTTGTGGTGCCCCAAGAGCACTGGGCTGGCAGGGTGCTGGGGGTGTGCTGCCTGCTTGGTCCCCTGGAGACTGGGAGATCTGGGCTGTGCTCTACCCCTTCCTCATGCTCCTGCGTGGGAATTGCCTGGCGCCCCCATTTCACCCCCCTGTGGGGGCTGGGGGTGGGCAGCAGTGCAGTGACGCATGCAGGGTTGCTGTCCCCCTGCGGGTGAGGGATTCTCCCGAGGGCTTGGTTATGGGAATGGGCAGGCTTAGATCCGGAGACTGAATCCAGTACTCCTAACCTCCCACTAAATCCTCACCCACAGGTTCCCACATCCAAGGGTTTTGCCCACCTCCTAGAAGTTGGCGTCTGTTTGTTTGCATGCAGTCCTCGACTGATGGGGTGGGAGGCTGGCCCAGAGTTTAGGAAGTAAAGCAGTGTGGTTGGGAAGCAAGTCCACTGACAGCTTGGGTGTGAAGCCTCTGCCTCCTACCTAGACGAGTTATTTAACCTTCCTAGGACTCCATTTCCCTTTACATAAATCGGGTGATTGAGTCACTGCGTTAATGGGTGTTCAGTGCTTAGAACAGCACTCCTCTACCCAAGTTCTCAGTACAACTACTCCTGTTTGGGATGCATGTACCACAGGCCCTCCATAGCGGCTGAAACCAACACTATTCTCCCTCCCCTCCAAGGAGGAAGATACAACTGACCTGCCCCTGCCATGGGGAGTCCCAGCAGGCAGGCCGGTCCCTCTGCTGAGTGGCGCGGGGGTGGGGGTGGGGGGGCAGTGCTGCACAGGACCCGGCCGGGAGGGCAGCGGAAGCCAGTTTTATTGAGCAAAGTTCTCAGGACCGGACCTGGAGCCTAGGTCTCCTCCCAGGAGATAGGACCCCTAAACCTGCTCCCCTGGGCCTTCGTTCCACCACCTGTAGTCTCCCAACAAGGAGAGGACCCTTATTTGGCAAGAGATGACTATGTGAGCAGCTGTCCGGCAGGCAGAAGACAGACGGCTGGAGGAGGGGAATGAGCCACAGCAGGCAGAGTGTCTCCTGCCACAAACAGCGGAGGACAGGAGGTCCCGTGCCTCTGTGCCCTCGGGCACTGGCTGGCCTGGGCCTGCCCCGGCAGCGCAGTGTCTGTGGAAGGGCCAGGCTGCCAGCCTGGGGCAAGATCACTCAATCTCCAGAATGAGGTCATCGCCCTCCAGTGTCATGTCTGTGGTTACGTGGAGCTTGCGGACAGTGCCCTCCATCGGTGAAGTCACCACAGTCTCCATCTTCATGGCACTGAGCACACAGAGGGGCTGGCCCTTGGCCACCTTGGCCCCAGCTGCCACCTTGATGTCTATTACCTTCCCAGGCATGGGTGCCCCGATCTGGCCCTTCACATCCTTCAGGGCCTTGGGGTGGAAGTGCATCTCCTGTAGAGAGGGCAGAGGGGAGGAGACATGAGGCACAGGCCCTACCCGTCCCTACTGCCTGGCTGGCCCTGGAGGGGCGGGGGGGACTGTACCTTCATGGCCTGAGTGTCCTTGACCAGAATGGACCGCAGCTGTCCATTGAGCTCAAAGAAGACCTGTCTCTGGCCAGCCCGGTTCAGGTCACTCATGGCGAGGGCTTTGATGTGCAGGGTCTTGCCCCGCTCCAGCTCCACCTGCAGGGAAGGCACGGAGGCTCAGAGCTGGGGGTGGGGGACAATAGAACACACAAGTCTGGGTAGAGCAGCACCCCGACCCAGTCCCAGGCAAGTCCCCCAACCCTGGGCCTCAGCTCCTCACTTGTAAAGGCCTAGCCTCCTGGTCTGTCCAGGGTGCTTTGGGTACCCACAGCCTGTGAGGCGGGGTGACAGCCAAGCCAAAGCCTGGAGCTCTAGATGTGCTGGTGTCCTTAGGGATGCAGGAGCAGGGGTGCTGGGGTGGAGTGTAGACAGGTACCAGAGCCACTGACCTCAAACTCCTCTGCAATTTTGGGTCCCTGCAGGAAGAGGCGGGTATTGAGGCTATCCAGGGGGCCAAAGGTAGCCGTGAAATCCTTGAAGTGGGCAAAGACGTCTGGATATATGGCCGCTGAGAGCACATCCTCCGGGGTCACCTCCTCCCCATGCCGTTCTATCAGCTCCTTCTCCAGCATCTGCAGATCCAGTGGAGGGAGGGAGGCTCCAGGCCGCCCATCCACCCTTGGCAGGTCCTTTAGCACCTGGGGAGCAAAGCAGAGGGTCAGGTCTGATGCCTGCACCCAACCTCCACCCTCACACTGTGCTGGGCCTTCCTACCTTAGAGCGAAGGGGCTCAGGGAACCCCCCGTGGGGAATGCCAATGTAGCCCTGCAGGAACTCCACCACGGAGCGAGGGAAGGACAGTTCTTCTGCCTGGGCTTCAGCCTCCGCCCGGCTCAGCCCATTCTGCACCATGAACTGGGCCAGGTCCCCCACGATCTTGGAGGACGGTGTCACCTAAGAAGAAAAGCCCCTGGGTTAGGATGCTCGGCATCTTATGGAGGCCCAGAGGCGGGGATAAAAGCACTGGGCCTAGCTCACCTTGATGAGGTCGCCCAGCATCTGGTTGGCCTCCACATAGGCCTTCTTGACCTCCTTGAACTTGGAGCCAAGCCCCATGCTGTGTGCCTGGAAGTGCAGGTTGGTGTACTGGCCCCCTGGGATCTCGTTCTCGTACACGTCCGAATTGCCAGACTTCATGGTGGCCGTGCAGTCAAAGGCCGCATACAATCCCCGGGCCCCCTCCCAGTACTCACTGTAGTCAAACACATGCTCCAGGGGCACCCCTGCAGGGAGGCCAGGAAAATACGCTAAGCTCCCATGTGGCCTCCCAGGACCCCAGAGCCAGCTCAGGCCCCGTCTCAGATGTGGGTGAGGAAAGCAAGGTCAGGAAACATCTGGCTTCTAGCATAGGCCAGACGCCACTAGGACTACTGAGGACCACACCTGTGAGGGGAGTGGCCATGGACTCCCGCTGTTCCTACCTGTGTCCAGGGGAGTCCCTCGGGTGCAGGCCACCAGGGCCCCCATGCTGGGCTGTGAAGTCATCCCGGACATGGAATCAGCTGCCACATCTACCACATCGGCCCCAGCCTGGGCACAGGCCAACATAGCTGCCACACCTGCCCCCGATGTGTCGTGGGTGTGGATGTGCAGCGGGAGGTCGGGGAATCGGTCCCTGAGGGAGCTGACCAGCATGGTGCAGGCCATCGGCTTTAGCAGCCCTGCCATGTCCTGGGGCAAGAAGGCAAGAGAAAGGCAGTGAGGAGGGGGCATGATGAGGGGGACATATTGGGGGGGGTGATGGGCAAGGGGCTGGAATCCTGGCATGGGGTGCAGGGCTCCAGGCACCTTGATGCACAGGATGTGGGTGCCAGCCCGCACCAGCTCTTCGGCCAAGCCCATGTAGTACTGCAGGGAGTATTTGGTGCGGCTGGGGTCGGCCACGTCACCGGTGTAGGAGATGGCGGCCTCCACCACGCCACCAGCGTTGCCCGCGGCCTCCATGCCCAGTAGCAGATTGGGCATGTAGTTGAGGGAGTCAAAGACCCGGAAGACGTCCATGCCGTTCTCCTTGGCCACCTCACAGAACCTGCGTGGGTAGGAGAGCCCAAGGGTCAATCCCATCTCACTCCCCCCCCGCACATCCTTCTCTGACCCTGGCCTGGCAGGGGGAGCGGGACCCACAGAGCCAGTGTGTGTGTGTGCGGGGGGGGGGGGGGCGCCCCAGTGTGGGCTAGGCAGGGTCACCCCACAGGCATCTGGCCTCCAGCAGAGCTGTCCTGCCCTAGTCGATCTGTACCGTGCAGCTCAGTCTGCCCAGGTCAGAAGGATCAGCTGGAGATTCCTTGCAAGAATGACAGTCTGAGAGAGAAAGCACCGAACGAAGGAGCCCTGAGGCTTCCACTGCCCCATGAGCTAGAGTCCTCCCAGGTCTCCAACCATAATCCTCACTCCATGAAACTGCCAGATGGCAGCCCTTGCTCGGGACAGCTACGAGGCTCGGTGTCAAGCCCTCCTCGGGGCGTGCAGGCCATTGCAGCGTGGCCTGGCACCCACGGGGCCCTGCGGTAGAGTGTCCGCAGCCCCCCCGGACCCCAGGCTCACTTGAAGACCACATTGTCGGGGTAGTTGGTGTAGCCCACGGCGTTGGCCCCCCGCAGCAGCATCTGGAATGGGATGTTGGGGATGAGCTCCCGGAGCTCCTGCAGCCGCCGCCAGGGGCACTCATACAGGAAGCGCATGGCAACATCAAACGTGGCTCCTGCACAGGGACCAAGAGGCCCGGGTCAGCCCCTCACTCCCCCGGGGACCCCACCACACCTGCAGCTCTGCGGCCTGAGCCTCCAGCCCTCACCCCATCCCGCGCACCGTCAGGTCCCTCACGTCCCTGCCCCAGCCCTTGCAGACTTTTCCCTTTGCTGCTCTCAGGGTAGCTCAGGATCAGTGTCCTCTGTGCCCCCTTTCACAGTCCTGCCACCAACTCTCTGTGCCGTAACGAACAGACCTTGAGCTACCAGGGTCTCAGCTCCGTGAGGCACGCCCGGAGTCGGCCCCAGTCGCTGCTGAACAAATGAACACCATGCCTTGTTCACTTCTCACTGGCTTCCTTGCTTTTAACATCTCTAGCCTCCGGAGTGGCCGGGGGCCGGGCCACACTGGATACCCAATTCCTTCCAGGTGCTGTCCCACGTTCCAGCCCTCCTCCAGCCTACCTCCCCAGTTCTCTATGCTGAAGAGGTTGCTCAAGTTGTGGGCAACATAGGGGGCAATCTTTTTGAGATCGTGGGTTCGCACACGAGTGGCCAGCAGTGACTGGTGGGCATCCCTGAAGGTCGTGTCCATCAGCAGCAGCCCCTGGTGGTTCCGCACAGCTCGGGCAAAGCCCTTGGGCCCCTCCCGCAGCAGGATGTCTCTGAAACCGGCCGGGGGTGGGCCTAGGGCAGAGCTGGGCATTAGCACCCAACCTTCAGGCAGCAGAGCCTCCTCTTTGTCTCCCCGAGTTGGCAGAATGAATCTCACCTACCTATGGGCACCGCAGGGACAACAGGGTCTGTGGGGCTGGGGCTGGCCTTTACGGGGATTGGGGTGGTTGGGCCGTTCACCATGACATGACCTAGGGAGAGAGTGGGTAGCGGGATCAGGAAGGGCTAGGGACAGTCTGAGTTGAGGGCAGAAGTGACAGTGGACGGGCCTGGGGATGAGGGCTTCCTCCAGGATCCCCAGTCCTCTCCAAAGCCAGGGCCTCCTGGGTCCAAGCAGTGGGATCTACTGAGGGCCACGTGGACGGAAAAGGGGGCATCTCTAAGATCAGGAGCAAGGAAGGTGGGCAAGGTGGGAGGGTGAAGCAAAGGAGGAGGGTGTTGGACCAAAACGAGAGCAAGGACAGTGGGTGCTAGGAAGCTCTTCTAGGCAGGGGGCCAGGAGCAAGGCATCTGGGAGCGGAGAGAAGGGCCATCTCGGGGCCAGACCGAGGTAGTGCAGCAGCTTCTGAGCCCGGTTCTGCGCAGGTCGCAGCTGGAATAGGTCCGGGTTCTCATCGATGAACTGGGTGTCCACGGTGCCTGCCAGAAACTGCTGGTTGTTGAGCACATTCTGCAGGAAGGGGATGTTGGTCTGCAGGACAGAGGTGGGTGGGAGGGTGTCACCGTGTAGCATGGCTGGGGAAAGAAGAGGCTGAAGGTGCCACCCTGGGCCACCATAGCTCCCCCCACGTTCCCCAGGATACTAGGCTGAGGTCTGAGGCCTCCCTGTGGGATGACATTTCCCCATCTCCTCACCAACCCCCTATCCTGGCAGAGTCCCCTAAGTTGTTCAGGGGCTGAGCCCACCTCCTCCCCTTTTGCTCACCCAGAGCATGTGCCGAATCACCTCCTCCTTCCTCAGGGACCTGGAAATTAAGTACCTCCCCTCCACACAGCCCAGAAAAAGGGTCAGGCCCTTCCCACGGCACCGTGACATAAAGCGGCCGTGCTTCTTGACAAATGTCCCTACCTTCGGCGACCCCCTTCCCTGCAACCCTCTGCCCCCAAGAGCCACACTTTGGTATCCTCACTAAGCTCCATCCTGGTGGCTGACTCCTGCGGGCCCTCTCCCACCCTGCACTTGCTAACAGCTCCCACCTGGGCATTGGTGCCCTGGGCTTCCAGGACCTCCTGCTCTCCTCTTCCCCATCCCCACTGGGGGCTCCTCTCACCCCTGCAGGATGGAGTTCTCAGAGCTGTCACTGGGCCTCTTCTCCTCACTCAGCACATTCTCCCTGGGTGGCCCCATCCTGGGCAGCCAGCTCCAGAGCCAAGACCCTAAAGTGGAAATGCCTCCTGGGCACCTCTCTTTGTGTGGCCCTCACACAAGCTCATCAAGTCCAAAGTCCGCTTCCCTCACCCAGTCCTCTGCCTTCTGCTCGGTGCCTCACTGTCCACCCGGTTACCCAAACCTACGCTCCATCACCCCCAATACCCACTCCTGTGTCACTGGTCAAGCCAGATGGTTCTACCATGGCCATCTCTAGACTCTACGACCCCTTGTCTCCAGGCCATGCCTTCTGCCAGGCTCCCAAGTCACGGCCCCCTCCAGCCACACCAGACTTCCTTGTGCTCTCACGCAGCCACACCTCTGCGCCGGCCTGGTAGGCGCTTCCTCGAAGTCTGAACTGGAAGGCCTTTGTCTGTACCTCCTGCCCTCACAAGAGCCGGGCCCTCCCCCCTTTTTAGTAGGCTTCTGTGGGATCAGCTGTTGGAAAGCGCCTCCCTAGGCCTCAGCTTTTGCTTGTCTGCATTCTTCCTACACCTGGGAGCCCTGGGAGCATTCTGGGGGCAGGGGTGCTGTCCGATGTATCTGTGTCCACCTGCTTTGTGCACAAGGGTCATTTCTGCTCACTGAACTGTTGGGAGACAGCATGAAGCTGGAGCTGGCCAAGTCCCACCTAGAGGCCATAAGGGAGCCTGGAAGGCAGCATGGAGCCATGTCCCATGACTGCCAGGCCCCGTGGGTGGAATTCGAGCGTGCATGTGCCTGTGACCACATGGCTTTCACTTCAGATAAGGCATCCCGTGTCACCCACTCATGACCTCTGTTGGCAACTTCAGTAGGGACTCATGCTGCTGGGCCCTGCGGCCACTCTGAGAAATTCTACCTGTGCCCCTCCCCCCCACCCCACGCTCCTATCACCTGGAGGTCCAGATGCGAAGGGTGCCTCCCCCACAGTCATTGCAGAGTGGGACCCAGCCAACACTGCCTCATGCCTCTCTGGTGTGACAGATCTGCCTATCTGTCCCTGAGACTAGTCCCTGCCCCTCCGAAAGGGACATTTCAACTGGACCAAGGCATGGCATTTGAGAAGATAAAACCAATTTAAGCCATCTAAAAAACCTAGAACCACACAGGGTTAAGAGGGATTCTCAGAGGCCTCCCCTGTTCCACCTTACATTTCCTATTTGTAGGCCCCTCCCCCTTTGTGATTTTGTGGGGGATCGGTCGTCCCTATGTACTGTGAGGCCCGGTGGGGGCAGGAACCAGACCCATCTGGTTCTTGATGTACCCCAACTCTCAGCACAGAGCGGCTTGCGATGGATGCTTAGTAGACTGGTTTAGAGTGAATGAAAACATTCTTGAAGGTGAAGACAGGGACAGAGATATCCCATGCTTCTGAGCATCAGAGTTGACGTGGGCTAGAATCCAGTGCCTTCATTTTACAAATGCAACAGCTGAGGCCCTGGGAGTGGCAACAGTTAGGAATGACTTCCAGCTGCCAGGTGGCTGCGCCCCTCACAGGCTACATCTCTCCTCTCAGCCCTATGAGGCACGTGACTATGTGTAATTAATACCTCTCGGCCAAGATGAGTCAAGTGTTTCAGCGGTTAAATAACTTGCCTAAGATTAACCTGCTGTACCAGGCAGAATCAGAATTCCGTTTCCCAGGGGTCCTGGCCCACCCAGCCCCTAGGCATCATGTCTGCAGGGAAGGGAAAGGGACGGGGGTGGGGGGTGTCCAGGTAGCCTGAGAACTACGAGATACCTGGAGGAAGTGGCGACTCCCCTTGTTTCCCGAAGAACCAGAGCGCGCTACCTGGTTCCGAGCACTCAGCGCTCCCACCCAAGCCCGGGCACTCGGAGGGAGGCAGCCGGGAACTCTTCCCCCCACCGCACCCCCGCCGGGAGCCCTTTCTCAGCCCAGACGAGCTCACCCTGGGCCGCTCTCCCAGGAAGACGGCCCGACAGGGACAGAAGGGGGAGGGCGGGGCTGCCGGCGCGGCGAGGACCACTGACGCACAGCTTCAAACAGCGTGCCACCGCCAGCCTGCTGGGAAACCGCGCGGCGCAGGACCAATCGGGCCGGAGGCGGAGACCGGTTGGCTCCCGAGCACGCCGGGCGGGGCAGGCAGCCCGGGAAGGGGAGGGAGGGGCGGGGCACGGCGCCAGCCCGGAGGCCGAGCCCTCTCCGCCCCACCCCGCAGCCGGCCTGCCGGGGGCGTCGCCCCAGCCCCTCACTCCCACCCCCAACCCAGGCCCCGTGCCTGTTGGGGACCCTCCACGTGACTCGGTGATGCAGAACGGTTATGACCTTCAGCGTGTGTCTGTGAGGGTCCCAACAACAGTGCGGGTTTGCGCCCGGCCCTGCCTGTGGGTGCGGGGACGTGTGGGTGTGTGGGCATGTGTGGGTGTGCTGGGGAGGCTGCCCAGCGACATGTGACAAAGGCTCCCGTCTCTGGGAGATGGTGAAGGGGCCCGCGAGCTGGCGCTTTGTCTGGCTGTCTGCAGAGTGACGGTTCGCGCAGCGGCGGCGGGCGCCCGTGCGGTGCAGGATGCCGGGGCGCCAGGGTGGCCGGGGGCGCGCGCGCCTGTGCCAGGGTGAGTGCGCTGCGGCAGCGCCGGGGGACTGCGCGGCGGGCCCGCGCCGGCCCGGGCCTCGGGCGTGACCGGGAGCCACCCGTGGGCGCTGCGGTGGCCGCGTGTCCCCGTGACCTCGGGAGCCAGCCGGCCCGGGTGGATCCCCGTGCGCCCCTCCCTGTCCGCCCTCCACGTGCGTGTCCGCGGAGCGCGTGCTCGCCGGCGCGCACCCGCCTGCCTGCCGCCGCCGCCGCCGCCGCCGCGAGCCTCCGGGAAAAGGTGCCGGGAACCGAGTGAGCCGGGGCCGCGGGCCCGAGCGCCATGGGCAGGAGGGCGCGCGGCGGGCGGCCGGTCAGCTCCTGGCCTCGCCCCCGCGGGAGAGCCGCCTGGAGTCGGCGGGGGCTGGCCAGGCCCACGGGGAGGCCGGCCCGCGCCCCCTGAGCTACAGACACCAGGTGAGGGGCCGCGGGGCACAGCAGCGGTGGCTGGCCAGGGAGGGGCGACGGGCCACGGGAGGGGCTTGGGGGCGGTGAGGGCGCCTTCCCTGGCGGGGGAGGGGATGGCGCGGAGGGAGGGTGCTGGCGGTTCCTGGAGACGCCAGAGAAAGGAAGTTCCGGGACCCTCCCTGCTCTAGTGCCCACCTCCGCTTCCTGCCTCATGCTGCACCTTGTCCCCAGAGCCAGGACCCCCCTACTGGCTTGGGAAATGTGACCTTTACTCTGGGGGGCCTGGCCCTGCAGGCCCCAGCCTTCTTTCAGCCCTGGGTGGGGGGCCCCTGGGGCCTCTGACCCTGACACTCCCCCACCCCCCACCCAGGCCAGGCTCTGGAAGCTGGCCCTTGGGACTGGGCCGCGGGCACAGTGGGCACCCGCCCCCGCCCCACCTGTGCCTGGGCTCTGGCCCTTCCCTACAGGGCGCTCACCATGGCCCCCCCACTCCTGCTGCTGCTGCTGGCCAGTGGAGCGGCCGCCTGCCCACTGCCCTGTGTCTGCCAGAACCTGTCCGAGTCGCTCAGCACCCTCTGTGCCCACCGAGGCCTGCTGTTTGTGCCGCCCAACGTGGACCGGCGCACCGTGGAGTTGCGGCTGGCTGACAACTTCATCCAGGCCTTGGGGCCGCCAGACTTCCGAAACATGACGGGGCTGGTGGACCTGACACTGTCCCGCAATGCCATCACCCGCATCGGGGCCCGCGCTTTTGGGGACCTGGAGAGCCTGCGCTCCCTGCACCTGGATGGCAACAGGCTGGTTGAGCTGGGTGCCGGCAGCCTCCGGGGCCCGGTCAACCTGCAGCACCTCATCCTCAGCGGCAACCAGCTGGGCCGCATCTCGCCTGGGGCCTTCGACGACTTCCTGGACAGCCTGGAGGACCTGGACTTGTCCTACAACAACCTGCGGCAGGTGCCCTGGGCTGGCATCGGCGCCATGCCCGCCCTCCACACCCTCAACCTGGACCACAACCTCATCGACGCGCTGCCCCCGGGCGCCTTCGCCCAGCTCAGCCAGCTCTCCCGCCTCGACCTCACCTCCAACCGCCTGGCCACGCTGGCCCCCGACCCGCTCTTTTCCCGGGGCCGCGACGCGGAGGCCTCGCCTGCCCCCCTGGTGCTGAGCTTCAGCGGGAACCCCCTGCACTGCAACTGTGAGCTCCTGTGGCTACGGCGGCTAGCGCGGCCCGACGATCTGGAGACGTGCGCATCCCCGCCGGGCCTGGCCGGCCGCTACTTCTGGGCCGTGCCCGAGGGCGAGTTCTCCTGCGAGCCACCCCTCATTGCGCGCCACACGCAGCGCCTCTGGGTGCTGGAGGGCCAGCGGGCCACGCTGCGGTGCCGGGCGCTCGGCGACCCCGCGCCCACCATGCACTGGGTCGGCCCCGATGACCGGCTGGTTGGCAACTCCTCCCGAGCCCGGGCTTTCCCCAACGGGACCCTGGAGATTGGGGTGACGGGCTCTGGGGATGCCGGGGGCTACACCTGCATTGCCACCAACCCTGCCGGGGAGGCCACAGCCCAGGTGGAGCTCCGGGTGCTGGCCCTGCCCCATGGCGGGAACGGCAGCGCGGAGGGGGGCCGCCCGGGGCCCTCGGACATTGCTGCCTCGGCCCGCACTGCTGCCGAGGGTGAGGGGACACTAGAGTCTGAGCCAGCTGTGCAGGTGACGGAAGTGACCGCAACCTCAGGGCTGGTGAGCTGGGGGCCGGGGCGGCCAGCAGACCCCGTGTGGATGTTCCAAATCCAGTACAACAGCAGCGAGGACGAGACCCTCATCTACCGGTGAGGAGGCACTTTGCAGCCCTCAGCCCCAGCCTCGCTCCCAGCTGCCGTCTGGGCCCCTCTCCACCCCTCCCGGACTCCACTTCCACACACCCCTCCTCAGCTTCTGAGCTGCCTGCAGGGGCAGGGGAAGGGCAGGCACCAGGGAGAGGTGGGGGGTGCCCCAGGAGCTCTCTGTCCTGGCTAGCCGGTGTTGGGTCTCTGTGTGGAAGCACACAAGCCTGGGCCACGCGGACGTCTTCTTTCTGGCTCTGGCCACGTGACTCTGCACCACCTCCCTGGCTTGCCCTGGGCTTGTGCTTCCACACACACACTCACACGCCCGTCCGTCCCCGTGCTCTGTCCCCAGCTGCACACATGCATGCCTGCCTTGGCTTCTCTGCCTTCTTGAGTCAACAAACGAGGCCCAAGTGGCCCTAGGGGAGGGGAGTGTCCCGAGCTGGGCCCTGGGGAGCATGCGGTGAGGGTGGGGGGTGGGGTCAGAGCCTGGAGTTAGGCTCTGACCACCCACCCCTGCCCGCAGGATTGTCCCGGCCTCCAGCCACCACTTCCTGCTGAAGCACCTAGTCCCTGGTGCCGACTATGACCTCTGCCTGCTGGCCCTGTCACCCGCCGCTGGGCCTTCCGACCTCACAGCTACCAGGCTGCTGGGCTGTGCCCACTTCTCCACGCTACCGGCTGCACCCCTGTGCCACGCCCTGCAGGCCCACGTGCTGGGCGGGACCCTGACCGTGGCCGTGGGGGGCGTGCTGGTGGCTGCCTTACTGGTCTTCACTGTGGCCTTGCTGGTTCGGGGCCGGGGGGCCGGGAATGGCCGCCTTCCCCTCAAGCTCAGCCACGTCCAATCCCAGACCAATGGAGGCCCCAGCCCCACTCCCAAGGCCCACCCGCCAAGGAGCCCACCACCTCGGCCGCAACGCAGCTGCTCCCTGGACCTGGGAGACACCGGCGGGTGCTACGGCTATGCCAGGCGCCTTGGAGGGGCCTGGGCCCGGAGGAGCCACTCTGTGCACGGGGGGCTGCTTGGGGCAGGGTGCCGGGGGGTTGGGGGCAGCACGGAGCAGCTGGAGGAGAGTGTGGTGTGATGGGAAGGGAGGCGGCCCGGGGCGGGCCGGGGTCGGGGCAGAGGGCGTGGGGCGGGCAGCTGCAGGGCCCGGTGGGTCAGCACTGCCTGGGAGCCCCTCCTGATTTTACCCTTGGTACCTCAGGCCCCCTTTGTACCTGGCAGGACAGGGGGCCCTTTCCCTGGTTCTGGCCTCCAGACCCGCGTTCCTCCGACAGGTGCTCACAGCCATCGAGGCAGGGGGCTGCAGCCACCAAGCGGGAGTCTTGTTTTTCTTTATAATAAAATTGTTGGGTACACCTCAGTGCTAGCCTTGACTTATCCGGCTAGGCTCCCTGAGAGCGGCGGGGAATGTGGGCCAGCAGAGGCACAGACAGGACAGGGTCAGGCCTGGGGCTGTCAGCCCCACAGAGGTGGCCCAAACAGCCCAGGGTGCCCTCAGCCTCCTCTAACAGCCAGGTGCTTGGGGCTGGTGCTTCCTGTCCCAGGTGAGCTGGACCAGCCCCTCGAGAAGGGGAAGGGCTGTGCCTGAGCCCTCTGGGCCCTAGCCTGCGTCTGTAAGTGCAGAGAACACCCCTTCCTGGCAGGATGTGGACAAGATGTGACATCCTCGTGGAGGCATGGACGCCAGGGTGCACAGAGTGGCAACAGGGGCAAGGGGACCATGGCACAGCCCTTCAGGGTGTACGGACCTTGGCTGGCAATACTCTAACTCAGTAGGAAAGTCCTCATGGCTTCCATTGGG
The DNA here is from genome assembly GCF_002201575.2 of Neomonachus schauinslandi. Lineage (NCBI taxonomy): Eukaryota > Metazoa > Chordata > Mammalia > Carnivora > Phocidae > Neomonachus > Neomonachus schauinslandi. The sequence continues at coordinate 5,773,266 of NC_058413.1, read as the reverse complement.
GACAGCCTCATTCACCATCTCCCAGGGCATCTTCTGGATTTGTAAAATGTTACCCCAGAAGAGTTGGAAAAGGCTTGGAATCCCACTGCTCTGCTATCAGCCCAAGACCTTCTGGAAGGTTCGTCAGGGCTAGAGGCCCTGAGCTCCCAGCTGCTCCACGGATTCCCCGTCCCCCCTGCCCCCCACGGCTTTGCTCTGGGCTTGTCTGGAAAGACTGAGTCAAACCCTTGCTGGACACTGGAGGGGCTAACACCGGGGCAGGAGGGGGGTGCCCACACCCGCAGGGCCACTGCCCTGCTCTGCCTCCTCGACCCAAGATCCCTGTCAGCCTCCGGCCCCGGGCACAGCCTGGGCCAGCCTCTGAACAATCACGGCTCCCAAGCGTCAGCTGAGAGGAATGATGCTCCAGACACAAATGCTTGCAGACGTGTGGCTCTCCACGGTGCTTGGCAGCCCGCCCCCCCACCGACGCTTTAAGAACATGCAGGTGCCTGGGCCCCACTGCGGAGGGCAGACACTGGCCTGTGATGGTGCCCAGACTGGCGGCCGCCGTACCTGTGCCAAGGGGCGCATGGCGTCTGTGTGTGAGGCCCGCCGTGGCTCTAACGGGCAGCCCGGGAGAACTGCACAATAGGTGTGTGCGTGTACACGTGTGCTGGCCAAGCTCACACACTGATGGGTTTGCGCAGTGTTCACACACTCGTGCGCCTGCCCGCCCAGCCGCAGAACACATACCTGGATGTGGCCCAAGAGAGATCCTGGTTTAAATAAATGAAACAAGGTCCTCAACAGAATAGCAGGAGAGGATGAACCCTCCAAGGGGCCGTGGGGAGAAGGCAGAGGTGGCACGGGGCTGAGGGGAGACGAGAAGGAGCAAGGAGCTGCCAGGTGCCAGGTGCGGGAAGCTCTAGATGTGGCAGGAGCCAGCGGCCTCGTCAGGGTGCACATCTGGGAGGACTCTGATGCCCCACGGAACCAGAAACACGTGTCCCGCAGCTGGCCTTCCCACTTTCCTCCTTGTGGGCCCCGTGGCCCCTTCTCCGCCCTCAGGGATCTAAGGCAGGGGGTCCTCATGAGCCTGCCGGGCTGGCAGACAGGTGGAAGGTCCTGCGGCCCGGGGGTTCACAGGCACAGGGGCCAGCGGGGGGCGGGGGGGCACCAGTAAGGCCGACAGAGCAACAAGGGCAGGCGGGTGAAGGGTGGGGCAGTCGGGCTCCACACTAGGGTCATGGTGCATGCTGGCCACCCGGCCCCAAAAGCTCCCCTAGTTGGGGAAAAGGCCCTCAGAGAGCAGCAGGTTGAACACAGGACGACACAACACATCTCTGTACATGCGCAGGAAACAGCCCCCAGGCCAGGAGCCCTGAGGCTTCCCATGGGAGAGCACAGAGACCCCGACACCCTGGGAACACCATCCCCTCGGAGGTGGGCCAAGGGCCTGAGAGGAGACAGCTGACCCAGCACCGGCCCCGCAGGTTCCCTTCCTCTCTCTTTCCCTCCCAAGTGCTTTTTCAAAAGCCTTCTGCACCCCCTCGGGGCCCCTGCCAGGACACATCACAGAGCTGCGTCGGCGGGTGAGAGGACAGTGCCGCCCACAGGCCCTGACCCCACCGACCAAGCCCGGACCCCAGGCAGGCCTGGAGGCAGCCAGGAGGAAGTGACACGAAGGGGCCGTCAGCCAGGGCCCCAGCGCACAGCGTGCACTGCAGGCCAAGGAGGGCATCCCCTGCCTTGGGCTCCATCCTTTGGACACTCCCAGGACAGGATGAGGCGCGGGCCTGCCCAGCAGCCACCGCACGGTAGGGCCGGGCAGCACAACCCACGAAAGGCAGAGCCCTCCTCCCTGCTCTTCCTGTGCTACAGGGCGGCTGCCGGCAGCATCTGCCCAGGGGATGCCCATGGGTATGTAGGCAGTGCTGGCCTCAAGGACAAGACAGCACGTGGCTGTGGTTTCGTCTCTAGCTACGCACACGGGGAACCAAGAGGCCATCGAGCATTTCAGGTGCTTGCCCGGCAGCTGGGCCCCGTGCCTCCCTCTGCCCTGGCTCAGGCCTCCAGCTGCAGCCTCCCTTCCCAGCGGTCCCAAAGGCACCCAACACGACATCATTATGTGCCAGGCCAGGGGATGAGGGCAGTGAGGGCAGACAGGGGGCTCATTTTATGGAAAGTGACCCTGTCCACACAGGCTTGTGCTCTCTCACCCAGGGTTTTCCTGGGGTTCAGAACTACCCGGACAGCTTATTCAAAACACAGGCTCTGGGGCCCCCACCTCAACCTGTGGGATCAGAACTTCCAGAAGGGAGGCCTGTAATATGTGGGTTGAACACAGACTCCAGGTGATCTCACCTAAGAAGGGCAAGAAGGAGCGTGGGGCTCCCCAGAGCAAGACTCCTGGCTCTGGCCCAGGCCCCCCCTGAGCACTGAGGAGCCCAGGCCCACTCCCAGGGCAGCTGAGGGGCCAGGCCCCAGCAGAGGCAGAGCGGCCAAGGGACAGGACTGGGGCGGGCCCAAGAGCGCCTGGAGGCAGGCAGGGCCGACAGCCTCTCACCTTTACACCTCGGACTCGGAACTCGGCAAGGGCTCTGCTCATCTTGGTGGCAGCCGTGGGGTGGTCTTTGCCGTGGGCGATGACTTTGACGAGCAGGGAGTCATAGTGTGGGGATATGACAGCCCCTTGGAAGGCAGACGCGTTATCCAGGCGGATGCCCATGCCCTCTCCGCTCCGGAACACCTGCGGGCAGAGGCGAGCAGAGTCAGGAACTGGGCCGGGAGTAGGAGTCCAGATGCGGCCCCCGGGCCAGGCTGGACGGGTGGGAATGTGGCAGGGCGCCGGGCCTCGCACAAGGGCGCCAAGTCTGCTAGCGAAGTTCTGCCTCATTTCCGCCAGCGAAACAAGGGGCATCCCGCCTTCTCTGGGTGCCACACGGTCACTGCTTCCTTCCCCCGAGAGGAGCTGGCAGGGGAGGGGGCAAGAGAGGGTCCAGGACAGGACCTTCCCGGCCAGCCCCAGGGCTGCAGGCCCAGAGCTCAGCAGAGCACGGAGAGCAGCCCTGGGCAGGCAGGGGCCGAATCCGCCCAACCTTCCACCCGCCTGCCTGACCAACCCTCTTGCCTCTCAGATTCATTCATTCCCCCAGACATTTGTGCCCACCACATGCCAGGCACCAGAGTGAGTGGCTAAAAGAGGTGTGTGCCCCCTGCTGGGCAAGGGGGCGGACAAACAAGGAAAACTGGACTGGGGACAGGGACACTGCAGGATGCAAGCTGGGCAGGGAGGGAAGGCAGGCCAAGGGGTTTTTGTTTTAACACACACAGTGAAGGGATGGGGAAGGCCTCAGTGTTCCCCCCCCCCACCTTCCCTTCCTTCCAAAAGGGGAGAATGGGAGGGAGAAGGAGGGGAGGCAGAGGAGATAAGATACTAAGAGCAGGGAGAAGGGCCGGACATGAGGTGCGTGCCCGCATGCCCAGAGAGGGAAGCAGGGCAGAGAAGGACCTGGGTCCCGGAGGCAGACTCATGGGGGCGGGCGGGGGTTCCAAGTAGCAGCTGGACGGAGACAGGGTCCTGCGGGGACAGAGGTTCGTGGTGTCTGGGGTAACAGGTACACACATGAACATCCGTGATGCGGCCCGGGCTGAGTCCCAGCAGGGCGAGCCTGCACCTGGGCCAGGGGACCCCTGTGAGGCTGAGGGAGGAGGACGGGGAGTGGGAGGGACAGCCCAGGGGGCTTGGGACACCCACTGCACCATGTTTCCGCTTCTAAGGGACACAGGCCTATGTTCGATAAAAAGGAACTTAATAAAATATTTAAGGGTGAACGCTCAGCTGTGAGCAGGAACTGTCAGCTAAAAATATTCTGTGGTTAACCAGGCTCAGAGGAGCCAGGCGTTGGAAGTGGAGGTGGAGGAAGGCAGTGGTGCGTCGCAGGGCTGCCCCTTCCCCGCTGAGGGCAGAGAAGTCAGGGGCCCCCACTAGACAGCACTCCAGCCTTCAGGCTGGCCCCCACCTTTGGACTTGGATTGGTCCAGAAATGGAATTCCAGTGGCAGCTCTCTGCCTCAAGCCTCCCAGCTCTGCAACTTTCAGAATCCAGATCCTCTCTTTCCCTCCCCGCATCACTTGTTTCTCAGAAGCCCAGTATCTGTCTCCAAATCATCCTGGCCCTCTCCCTGGGCCAGAACCTGAGCTCCCGCGCATGTCCTGCTTCTTCAGAGGCTCAGACCAGATGGGGAAGCAGTAAAGCAGCAGAGCTGGTAGGAGTGCTGCCGAAGGTTCCAGAAGTATTCTGAGACAGCGTGAGCTAGAGGGCCAGGGGACAGGCACCCCGGCGGTTCAGAGGGCGCCTGCCCCAAGCAGGCCCAGAGGCTGTGAGTGGGGGGGGGGGGGGAAAAGAGAGGGGGAACAGGACATACTCCCGGGGGCAGAGGCACGGCAGGGCCGACCTCCACGTCTGCCCACCCAGCCCTGGGCGGCCCCGATCCGGCCTCCTCCCTGCCTTCCACCTTCTCCCTGCCGCATGACTGCGGCATTGATCCATAATGGGCGCCTCGCTCAGCCTGTCCTCTCCACTGGGACATCTGGGCCCCAGTCCTTTGCAGCAACCCCTGAGTCCTGCCTTGCCAACACATTCCCTCAGACCGAAGGCAGGACAGAGGCCACTGCTCTGTCCTTGGGCTCTCGTAAGAAGCCAAAATCGAGGGCCTGGGCTTCGTTTCTGGGGACCCTACATTTGGCTCCACCCAGCTGGTCTGCTCCCTGTTCCACACGATTCACTCCCTGGTTCTTTAATCTGTGCTCATGGCTGTCTCCCCCTGGAATGCTCTCTCCTTACTCTTGGACAGAGCCCGGCTCCTGCGTACCCTCAGCCATCCCAAGCGAGGGTTCCCTCGCCCCTCTGGGCCCACAGGAGGGTCTCCCCGCCCACAAGACCAGGGCGTGTTCCGTGGGAAGGCTGACGTACCTCGATGCGGCCAGTGTCCGGCTGGAAGCTGCGCGCAGGGTCCTCCGTGGTGACCCGGCACTGAATAGCACAGCCGTTGATACGGATGTTCTCCTGCCGCAGGCCCAGGTCAGGCAGGCTCCGGCCCTCGGCCACGTGGATCTGGGCATGGACCAAGTCCACACTGCAGGGGGGCAGGGAGGAGCGGAACATGAGGCAGGGGATGGATGAGGAGGGTGGTCCCCACCCCTGCCTGCCGACTCTTCACCCACTCCTTCCCACCAGACCAGCAGCCCCTGCCCGGTGCCCACTTGGGTCAGGAACTCCAGGCAGTCTGAATAAGGAGGTGGCAGCCAGAGAGGGGCCAACTGGAATATTTGCATCTACCTGTTCTGGTACCCACCACCAAACGGCCCCTCCCCATACTCTGCCCGACTTTCTCCCTAGGGTCTCTGTCCTCCTGCCTCCCCCAAAGCCTCACTCGATGAAGCCAGACTTGAAGGCTCAGACACTCCATGCGGAGAGCGGTACGCACTACACCCCGACAGAGGCAGGGGGCGGTCTGCAAGAGAGCGGGGTTGTGACCACGGGGCTTGCTGAAATGGGAAACACAAGCCGTTGGGAGGGTCCATGAGGGGATGTGCCGCGGGGAGGGTGCCGTCCTCCCGGGATCTGTGCGGTGGCTGGGCTTGTACCCAAGACCCCACCCCATAGGAGATCTTAGTGCACAGAACTCTCCAAGTGTGCATGATTTTATAAGCTCAGCCTCACTGACTGCCATGCTCCTAAGGACAGCGACAGATTTCGAAAAAAACAAAAACCAAAAAAACTCAAGGTTTTAAATGTATTGTCACTGAGGCTTGTGACGGGGACAGCCTGCAAACGGCACTGGCAGATTTTCCCCGGTGTCCTATAGAGCACTTCACAGTAGTGAGGACGACTACCGTGCATCCCTGTACCCACACACCACGGACTTAGGGCTGTGTTCTTTTCAAGCTTGATCTCCACGATGATGCTCTGAGAGTCTGTCATTTCTATCAGAGGAGGAGGAGCCTGAGGGTCAGAGAGGCTGCAGCTCACCCAAGCTTTGCGTGGATAGTGGCCGGGGAGGAACCTGCACCCTGTGTCTGTGGGGTCTGTGTCTTTCTGACACAAAACCCCTACTCCTGAGCAAGCACAGACTTCCACCCTTAACACAGCGGGCTTGTGGCAGGCCCGAGATCAACAACAAGTTTACAGCGGCGCAATCGGGCAAAGTCTCATGGAGCCAGAATCCAAAGCCAAGGCGTCCACCTCAACTCAGCCTTTACCTCGAGAGGACAAGGAGTCTGGAAGCCTCTGTGCACCTGCTGAGCAAAGGCAGGCGCCCCCACAGCATCCTCAATCTCAGGTGGGGGTCGGGGGAGGAACAAACTGTCAGAAAAGTTCCAGGGTGAGGTGGACCGGCCCAAAGTCAGGGCTTCACACTTAAATGGCTCAAAATAGGATCTTGAAACAACTGAATGGTTTATAAAATGGGCAGATTTTTAAGTGTCTCTACTCAATGCTTATGGGAGAACAAACTGATACAAGCAGTCTGGAAACCTGATTAGGCTTCGCTCAGGTAACCACATGGAAAGTGTCTATCCCCAGAACCCTTCAGAGGGGAAGGGAAAGAGCTAGGCACAAAGATGGTAACTGACCACCCTTACGAGCTGCAAAAACCAGAAACGACCTGAGTGTCTAGCAATGGAGGGCCATGTACCTAACTTATGAAACACACACCTACAGTTTCAGAAAGAACAGTGGCCTGGAGGATGCTTTCAATTAAATAGAATAGAAATTCTACACATAACATCTCAATTGTGTCAAACTATTTATATGGTAAAATAAATAAAGATGGAACAAAACCAGGAGAGTTAGAGCACGCACAAGCAATGCTGCACTGGGCTGGCAACTCTCTTGCCCTGAGCCTCCGGCTCCTCATCTGAAACCCTGGAGATGAGACCTTCCCCCGGCACACCCGGCCCAAGCCGCCTCAGGATCCTGGTTTTGAGGGTGGAGTTCTCAATCTTTTTATTTGCTCCTTAATTCTTATAATAGGCATATAATGCTTTCCTTTCCTTTTTCCTTTCCCTCCTTCCTTCTTTCTCTTTCTCTTCTTTCTCTCTCTTCTTTTTTTTTTTTTTTTTGAGAAAGAGAGAATCTTAAGCAGTCTCCATGCCCAGCACAGAGCTAGATGCAGGGCTCTATCCCATGACCCCGAGATCATGGCCTGTGCTAAAGTCAAGAGTTGGACGCTTAACCCACTGAGCCACCCAGGCGCCCCACATATAATGCTTTTCCAATAATAATTTTTGTAAAAAGTAAGTACCTAGATCCCTGACTGCTCTCTAGCACAGTGGAGATACGCTGAGCTCCCCAGGAGCCGCTGACATGGATTTCACCAGAAACCTGGAAGCTGCCCCTTTCCAGAGGCCGCCGCCCCCACCACCCCCGCCCCACTCACTCGGTGATCTCCTCGGTGACAGTGTGCTCCACCTGCAGGCGGGAGTTGACCTCGATGAAGTAGTGCTTGCCGTGTCTGTCCACCAGGAACTCCACCGTGCCCGCGTTCTCGTAGCCCACCTGTGGGGCGGTCGCATCAGTGGGGCCCGACTGACGGGGCCTGGCAGCCACTCTGGCTCAGCCTCAGCCATCGGGCCGGTTCCAAAAGGAACAGACCGCCACATGCCCTGCCCCAATGGACAGCACAACCAGCCCTGCCCCGGGGCGAATGCCCACAGCCCACGTAGCCCACGGCTGGGCCCCTGCCTGGCCAGCTCCCCAGGACTCCGCCTGAGCCTCTGGTGGCTGCACCGGCTTGTCTGGGGCAAGATTCAGCAGCTGCCATGCGCCCCAGCCTCGGCACCCTCTCTCCAGAGGACAGCATCCCAGCACCCTCTCAGCCACACCTACCCCGGCCTCTGCTGGACCTCCTCACTCTCAGAGGGTTTTCAGAAAGTTCCCCTCTGCTCTACTCGTCACCACCTCTGGCCATGACCCAAAGAGGTGTCCGCTGAGAGGAACCAACAGTGATGATTCTAATGCAAAATTCAACCCTCATTCCAGTCTCACTCTGGTCCTACCAGAACCACAAAACAGACTTCAGTTAGCTCCCTCAAATCTGTTATAGAGTGACACGTGTCCTAATAAGCCAATAAATTAGACCCAGCTCCAGGTAAGATTACTCCTCATATGAAATAACCCAAATGTCAACTCTAAACTAGAGCCTGACCAAGCTTCATATTAACTGTGGCTGAAACCTCTCTGCAGAGCGCTGCCCCGTCTTTCAGCCGGTAAGGTCACAGAATCGTCTGCTGCCTGAAAGGTCTGCGGGAGCACAGCTCTGGAAGGTGAGCAGGACCAGGGCCCACCCTGTCTGCTGGGGAAGGCAGATCTGAGAAGATGCTCTCCCTCGGGGCCCCGGGAAGGGGAGGCCGGGGTGGGGGCAGGGTGCCTGGACTCTGAGAGGGGGTGGGCTCTCTTCTGAACAAAGAACAGACAGCGGGACCCCTGCTACAGGCCTGGCCACAGCAGGTGGTCTCCGGGGCAGGCCTGGGGGGCAGGTCACTACTGGGGGAGCCAGTATGCCATCTCCCGCCTCCATGCCCAGTAGAGCGAAGACTGGCAGAGGAGGACCTGAGGATTCAATGGGGGGCAACAGATGTGATGCCGGGGACAGTCGAAAATGAATGAGAAGAAATGCCTTCATAATGTTTCTTAATCTTGCCAGAATCCACTGGATCTCATTCCTTTTGTTCCAGTGGTTAGTCAGTGCCACGCAGAAGCTCCATCTGTGCAGAGTGGCCAGTGGCCTCTTTCCCTCCCTCTTCTCAGCCTTTCTGGACTCCAGGCTTGGGTCTCTGGGCCTGGAACCTCTGCTCTCACACAGCGAGGATCCCAAAGAGCCCGTGTCAGCCCTTTCTCCTCCCAGACGGTCCCTACCCCACCCTCCCAGAGCCAGTCACTCTGGGCCTCCCTGCTCCCTAGCAGACCGTCCCCATCCGGACAGGACCCCTGGCATGAGGCCTAAGCCAGCAGGAGCTCAGAGGGAGCCTCTAGGAACAGGCTCCTTATGTCCACCTGGGAGACTGTCCCCAAAGGCCCCTGCCCTTCACCTGCTTAGCAAGTTTGACAGAGTCACTGGTGAGCCGTGTCCGAAGCTGGGGGTCCAGGTGGGCGGCAGGGGCAATCTCAACCACTTTCTGGTGCCGCCGCTGGATGGAACAGTCTCGCTCATACAGGTGCAGAATGTTCCCGTACTGGTCTCCTAAAGTGAAAGGGAAACTCAGCTTCTCCAGGGATCTAAACACTTCCCAAATACCCACCAACCCCCACACAACTACTAGGGCCGATCAATGCCAACTCCCAGCAGTCGGAGCAATGAGCAGAGAAACCACCACCACCAAGGCCTGGGCCCTGACCAGTCTAGCCTCCACAGCCTGCCTTGGGCTGTGGCCCCACGAACGCTCACCTAGGATCTGCACCTCGATGTGGCGCGGCTTCTCGATGAACTTCTCCACAAACAGCGCTCCGTTCCCAAAGGCGGCCAGAGCCTCCGAGTAGGCCCGGTTGTAGTTTTCCTCCAGCTCCTGAGAGGCAGGCAAGTGGAGCAGACACTGGGCCCTACAGCTCTGTCTCACCCTCTGCAGGACCCCACCCATTCTCGGAACCCCAGGGTCTGCTCTGTGGGTGGCCTCACAGTCCAGCTGGGCTCCCTGCTCTGCTCCCAGCCCTGGGCTTCTGCTCACCTCATAGCTGTGCACGACCCTCATGCCACGCCCCCCGCCCCCATAGGCGGCCTTGAAGATAATGGGGAAGCCGTAGATGTTGGAGAACTCATGGGCCTCGTGCAGGGAGGTGATGGGGTCATCTGTGCCAGGGACCACGGGGACACCTGTTGGGAGACAGGCACGTGGGTCCTCTGTAACAGGCTGGAATCCCTGCCCAAACCCGCCAGCCCCCTCCTTGGACAGCCCCTCCTGAGCCATGCGGCCCCTGGTGGCCTGTCGGCCACACGTACCTGCAGCAATGGCAATGGCCCGGGCCTCCACCTTATCTCCCATCTTGCGGACCACCTCGGGGCTCGGCCCGATGAAGCGCACACCGGCATCCTGGCAGGCCTGGGCGAAGTCCGCTCGCTCCGACAGGAACCCGTAGCCAGGGTGCACCGCATCCACGTTGTTTTCCTGGGGGCAGGAGCAGTGAGAGGAGTGCAGCAGCTCTCCAATTCCTTCACACAGGCCCAGAGCCAACCCTGCGGCCCGTGCACCTCCCCCCACCCCACTTGGTTCGCTCGTTCATTCATTCATTCATTCATTCATTCATTCATTCATTCCCCTATTCACAGACACTTACTGCGGCTGGCCTGGAGGCCACGCATAGCACCCAGGCCCGCCCTGATCACCTTGGCCACCTTGATGATGTCTGGGATGTGCAGATACGCCTGCACCGGGGCAAGGCCGCGACCGATGAGGTAGGCTTCGTCTGCTTTCTGCCGGTGCATCTGGCCTGTGTCCTGCTCCGAGTAGACAGCCACAGTGCGGATACCCAGCTCTGTGCAGGCCCGGAACACGCGGATGGCAATCTCCCCTTGAAAGGAGCGGGCAAAGGACAAGACGCTAGATTCCTGGGTCCTTACAGAAGCAGAAGCGGGGCGGGGAGCTGGTACGCAGGGCAAGGGCAGAACAGGAATGCTAAGGCTGGGCTGGATACGTGGTTCCTCTCGCCGGCCCCAAGGGCACTCACCTCTATTGGCCACCATGACTTTCTTGATGGGCTTGTACTCCAGGCGCCGGACATTTGGGGAGGCAGCGGGGGCGGTGGAGGCTCGGCGGATACGCAGGAGCCTCAGGCCCCCACGGACAGTTTGGAACTTCAGCATCTGGGAAGTCAGAGCCGGGTTAGAGCAGATTCGGCAAAGAGGGTTCCCCTCAGGAAGAGTGAGGGTCCCACCCCAGCCCCCCTCCCTCATTGCCCCTTAGTGCCCCACACGAAAGCCAGCAGGCTCACCCTCAATCCCTGGCCAAGCCCAATAATCCCTGGGGTACTGACTGGCTGTAGGGAAGGGAGCAAAGTTAAACCCAAACAGAATCCAAGCTCACCCTAGCGCTCTAATAACTTTCAAAACACTTCCAGCTCCTAAAGCAATCCTGCGTGCCCTCAATGTGAGTTCGTCAGAGTCCCCTTCGGTGCCCTCTCCGGGGCCCAGCAGCCTGGGTTTTAGGACCTCCCCGCACCACAATGGCCCCTGTGTCCCTCCACTGGGGTTCCGCCTGGCCAGGCAACGACGGTAACGACAGATCTCTCAAGGAGCCAACCTGCATCAATGTGCCGTCTCAGGAAGCAAAGCCTCCGCTCAGACTTCAGGAGCACGACTTCTTCACACAGTGGTAGAAGCCTCCTTCTCTATCAACGGCCACCTGAGGTGCACTGAACTCCAGATATCACCCCGTGATCTCCCCCTCACAGCTCCACTAGCAGCCTGATCCCCTGAGATCTGCTTCAGGTAACCGGCCCACTGGGAGGGGCACGCTCTCCTGGGGGAGCCACTGGAGCCCACCGCCCTGGCAGACGACAATGGCACACATACCAGAGAGCACCCACCTCACCTCGTCCTGGGCACCGAAAGCCTGCTCTGCTCGGGGCCACAGGCAGCTCTGCCGTGGGGACAAGGCCCCGTAGAAAGAGTCCAAACTACCACATAGGGTTAAGTCAAGAAGAAGCAAAGCGCTCCTTTAGGACAAGCTCAGAAACAGAGCAGTGAACAGGAGTGGTTAAGAAACCATTAGCAGTTTCACCACAGACAAGAGAGAACAGTGAGGGGACACTTGGCCTATTAAATTAGCAACAGTGTTGTAAAACAACCAGATTTAGTGTGGGTAAGGCCTCTGGGAGACAGACCCACCAGGTGAGGTCCGGATATCAGGGCAGCTCTCTGGAAAGCTCCCTGGAAATTCTATCAAGAGCCTTTGAAATATTTCTGCCCCTTGGCCCTGTGGTTACCATTCTAGGAATTTAACCCAAGGAAATATTCTAAAATGGGAACCAAGATGGATGCAGAAAGATGTTCAAAACAGCATTATTTACAACAGCAAATAATTAGAAGCCACTTAAAGATCCAACACTAGGGCATCTATACAGATGTAATGTAACCATTAAAGATGCTTGTTTGCACAGCTCTGACGACAAGGGGAATGCTTGTGATACAACGTGATGCTACGGAAATTAAAACGGTAAATAATATGACTTCAGGAAGCTTTTTTTAGGCAAGGAAAATAACTGGAAAGAGCTCTGTCAGACAGCATGTCACTCACGCCCATGTTCTAGAATTGGTGCAGTGTTGTTCTTTTCCTTCTTTATGCTTCTCCATACAGTCTATACCTTCTCCACTGGGGATGTCATTTACAATTAGCACAACGGAGACATATATGGAAGGGATCGGAAGATCTTTGTGGAAAAAAGCTAAGTGGAATGTCTGAATCGTCTCCCTGGGGGAGGTGAAGGACTCCCATATATCCTGCGAAACAACAGTGAGGCTGGGCCCCCTCCCCCCCACACACAGCGGGGCCACCTCACCTTCCTCACCTCTTGCCCCAGGTGAGCCAGCTCCAGGTCTTCTTTACCTGTCTACAGGTGAGCAGCCTCATGGCCCGGGCCAGTGGCACCAAGATTCTCAAACCTCTGGAAGTTTCAACTATTTCCAGGGAGGCCCAATTTTTTCTCCCACCTGGGTGGGTTTGCTCCTGCTATCCCTCAGGCACTTACCCCGTCATCTTGTGTATGAACACCCCCTCATACTCCCTGCTTTTTCCAGATACAGAAAGGGATCCCTGGAAGCTGTGCAGAGGGTGGGCACCAAGTGCCTCCCAGCTCACAGTGAGGAAAAGAGGGAGCCTAAAACACCCACGCAGGCCTCAGAGCACCCCCCCCACCACCACCACACACACTCCCATGTCTGATTCTCACAGACCCTGCAGCCTGGCCTTCCCCGGCGAGACCACCTTACACACCAAGAGCTGGGCTCTGGGCCAGCGACAGAAGGACCAGGGATGAAGTAAAATGTCCTCTCATTCCCAGAACATGTCCACCCTTCTTAGAACTTGGCTAGCTCAGCACCCAGCCTCTTCCCTTGTCAAATCCTACTCTCCTCCTAGACCTGAAACCCAGGGATGGGCGGTCAGTTGCCTGGTGCCTCCTGAGGCCTTTCCAGAATCAACTACAGCTGGAGGAAACCTGAAGGACAGAGGTGGGCTGCCTCACAGAACCCTCTTCCTCCGGGAAGCAGGACATTCGTGGGTCGTGTGTGATGAGTCCACTCTGGCTATGTTGAGCTTGTGGGCTCTGGGATGGGCCAAAGGGAGGTGCTGAGTGGGCAGATTCCACTGCTCCCTGAATCTCGCCCCCTCTCCCAACCCAGAAGGGAGGAGAGGCCCCTGTGCAGTGCTTGGTGGGGGAAGGTGGGATGGAGGCAGGAAGCTTCACTGTTGGAGGCACCTGGCCAGACCCACCAGTAGAAGCAGAGCCCCTGGGGTGGGAGCGGAGGGCAATGGGGAGGCCACCGGGTACCAGACTCCCTTCCCACAGCCCTCCTAGAGGGGCTGCCTCTGGCATTAAATGGGGCCCCTTGCTCAGAGATCAAGCCCTGGCATCGTGGAGTGACCTGAGTGCCAGCCTCACCTCACACTGGCACTTTCCCAAAAACAGCCTCCGGAGTGCCGGCCTTCCCTCGGGCGCTGTTCCAGGTGGCATCCTTGTCATCCTCACACCAGGGCAGAGAACAGCCACAGGTGCTGGTCACAGGTGAGTGGTGTGAGGCTGGGGCCAGGCTCCCAGCATGGGTTTTCGGTGGGTGGATGGTAACTAAGAAATCCTCAAACTCATGGACAGTTTGGCTAAGAATCTCCCTTAAAAGCTCCAAGGGCCTCGTTAACCAAACCTGGCATCTTGGAAAGCCCTGGAACCCTTGGGCTGGGGAGGCTGATCTCCCGGACAGGACAGCCTCGCCGGCTAGATCTCCTCAGGAGGAGAGGCCGCTCAGATGCGGCCCAAGCACAGCAAGCGCCTGGTTACCTGCGCCAGGCACACCATGTCACCTTGCTCCACATGGGGGATGCACAGGAGCAAACATCTCCTTCCCTGGCCTCAGCGATGGGGAAAGAAGTCGTGAGTAAGAGAAAAGCAACAACCATCACCCGCAGACCCCTTACCCTGGTTTCCTCTCCAGAGAGCTGACCGTCCCAGAGAGGCCTGTTCGCTATTTTTTGCAAATGCCAGCTGACAGATCCCTTTCCTTGGCCTTGGGGTGTGCATTAGAGACAGGGAGCAAGACGGCTTTGACTCTCACTCGGGCCGCATAAACAGCACCCTGCAGGCAAGCGGAGGCACAGTGAGGCAGGGGGTGTCTGCAACACCCGCTTTCTCCCCGCCACCTCTCAGCACGACTCCACACTTCCTACTTCTCTCCGAGCTTCGATTTCTCCGCCAACACTGGATCAATAAGCTCAGCGCTCTCCTTCGAGAAGGCAGTGGTAACAATCAAGTCAGGGGGCGCCTGGGTGGCTCAGTCGGTTGGGCGACTGCCTTCGGCTCAGGTCATGATCCCAGGGTCCTGGGATCGAGTCCCGCATCAGGCTCCCTGCTCTGCAGGGAGCCTGCTTCTCCCTCTCCCACTCCCCCTGCTTGTGTTCCCTCTCTCGCTGTGTCTCTCTCTGTCAAATAAATAAATAAAATCTTTAAAAAAAAAAAAAAATCAAGTCAGGAAGGTGCCTACAACAACCTGTGGAAGGAGGGAGGGGAAAGGTCGGGGCGCCTTCTGCCCAGTCTTGATGGCCCGCCCGCTTGGCTTTGAGGACACGCAGCACTCCCAAGCTCTGCCTACGTGCCAGGCCAGTGCTGGCAGGTGGGGACCCGTGCCGACCGCACACCGAGCAGCGCCTTTAGTCTTCACCAGGTACGGAGCTACGCACGGGATGTAATCAAGTACTAACTCAGGCAACTAACTCTTACCATTCCTCATCACACCCTTTACAGGTAAGGAACCACACCCAGGCCACCCAGCAGGGCTGGTTTTGAGCCCAATGTGTATGCCGCCCTCCAGAGCGGGAGCTCTGATCCATCAGGGCATATGGCATCTTCACCAACTAAAGGAGTAAGTTGTGGCTTTCATCAAAAGCACAGCGTGACGGGCGCTTGGAAACCAAAACCCCAAAAATCCCACTCCTGATAAAAGCCCTGTCACTGGCCTGAACTTCCAGCAGGGCCACCAGAGGCCTCTGCAGGTCCCACCAGGGAGCAGGCCAACAGTGCCAGCAATCCTGTGTCCCCAGTAAGCTAGGGTAGCTTCAATTTGTCCAGTAAGTCACCAAAATGTCACTAGAAGTACCACCACTGCAGACCTAAACTACATCTCCTAGGCTGCCTCTTGCAACCAGGAACAGCACAAAATTCGGCTGTCAGGCCATCGTCGTCCACA
Organism: Neomonachus schauinslandi; assembly: GCF_002201575.2. Classification (NCBI taxonomy): domain Eukaryota; kingdom Metazoa; phylum Chordata; class Mammalia; order Carnivora; family Phocidae; genus Neomonachus; species Neomonachus schauinslandi. Next base: position 5,757,835 of record NC_058413.1, on the reverse strand, counting down.
TTTTTGTCCACACAATACGGCCACTGTGCTCAGGGTGGGTGTGCTCTCAGCCAGAGGAGCCCTGCTGGGACCAGGGTAAGGCTGCCACCTTCGTGGTAGAGCCAAGCGTCAGGCCCTGGAATGCTCCTTCAAGGATCTGTCAGGGGCGCCTTCGGCTCAGGTCATGGTCCCAGGGTCCTGGGATTGAGCCCCACGTTGGGGCTACCTGCTCCGTGGGAAGCCTGCCTCTCCCTCTCCCACTCCCCCTGTTCCCTCTCTTGCTGTGTCTCTCAAATAAATAAATAAAATCTTTAAAAAAAAAAAGGATCTGTCCAGAGTTTCCACCCTAAATAGCTGTCATGTAGCATCTCCTACAGCCTCGGAGGGCAGCTGTGGGCAGGAGGCACACCGGAAGGGGAAGCCATGGCCCTGCTTTGGGGGTGCCTGGCTGATGGAGGTTTTGGAAGCCCACAGTCTGGGCTCCCCGCCGCCCGTTCCCAAGCCCCTTGGCACATCCATGTAGGAGGGCAGCCAGAGGGGGTGAGAAGAAGGGAGAGTGGCTCAGAAACAGGCCCCAGGGATCTCCAAATGAACGAACAAGATTCCCATACATCTGCTCCCCTGACCCTCCCAGCACGCGCACCCCCACCAGGCTCCAGCCCCGGCCCCCAGCTGGCCTCAGCAGTGCCAGCAAAAGCAGGTCAAAAGCAGAAGGAAGGAGCTCTTGGCAGAGGACTCCAGCCGTGGCAGAAGCGAGCCTCTGATGGATGGGGCCACTCCTGGGGAGCTTTCTCTCCAGGCAGCTCTGTGCTGTCCTAACCGTGTCCAACGGGGGCCCCAGGGCTGGTGGCCAGCGGGGACAGATGAAAGGAAAGAACTCAGCCGGTATCAAAGCGCCCAAGAGAGGCTTGACTAAGGCTGAGATGTCTGGGTAGGGGGAGCTGAAGAGAGGACACAAAAGCAGGGAAGGTGACAGACAAGAAGAAAGGAGAGCGAGAATACCAAAGTCAGAGACGGGAGAGGAAACAGCACGTGGCCTGGGGCAGCTCAGCTGCCTGCTACCGTGAGTGGCCTCCGTGGTTCAGAGCCACGCCAGCATGGCCCCATAAGCCCTTGATTTAAGGCTGCAGGGACAGGGGAAGAGGGTGGGACAGCCACACTGGGACAAATGGTGCTGAGTGGGCTGCCAGGATATGTAGGCAGGGGCGTGGATCAGGCTCCGAGAAAGGAGGCGAGCCAGGGGTCTGGGCCTGCAGGGCAGTGGCAGGAAGGACAGGGATGAGGAGGGTGCAACTGGCATAGCAGGGGCTGCCCTGACCCAGCCTCCTTCAAGGGCAGGGGAGACTGGCAGGTTGAACACTGCCCCCTGGTGCAAAAGGAGAGCTACTGCCGACCTGCGCACGCCTGCCCAGGTACCAGAGCGTCAGAAGGCCACTGGCCCTGACAGCTCCACATCCTTTAGGACTCACTCAGAAGGCATTCCTGGACATCACACCTCCTCAGCGAGCTCCACACCCTCCCTGGAAAAGCTCTGTCACTGTCCTTGCCACACCCCACTGTCTTCCTGTCTATGGAGGATGTCTGTGAGGTCACATCTGTCCTCGGGAAGGAGCACCTAATGTTATAACGATTCGTTGACCCATCTCACGAGACACTGGGAGGACCTTGGTGACGGGATCCTCGGTTTATTTTGTCCTTCGCTGTCTCCCTTGTCCTCTGTACTGTGCCTGACGCCGTGATTAAATGTCTGGGGAATGAATTAATGAACGAACAAATGAACGAATCCTTCAGATCACGAGTTTCCAGAAATATTATGGAATGCTGAGACAAAGAGTCACAGCCCCTCCTAGGAGCAGCACACACAAGTTAGTGGGACATACAAGTGCCTCTTACACACAAATTAGAGCCCAAAGTGTTAACAAGGAAGTTTAGCTGAAAGGGCAAGTTCAGCAAAAAGCCCCTCCCAAACAAGATGGGAACCAGGAGGGCTGAGCAAGGCAACTGGCACTCCATTCTGGACAGTGGCTGTGCAGGGAGACAGACCCCAGAATGCAGCAGGCACGCGGGTGGGCCAGGAAGCTCCCTGACCCCTTCACGGCACACCACCCCCGCTGAAAAGTCATGGAGGACACCCTCCCCACTTGTTCACCCAGTTCACCCCAGTCCCAGGGTGGCAGGAAAGTAGATGCCAGTGTATGGGCTGAACCATGTTCCCCAAGGAGGCCTATGGAAGCCCCAAACCCCAGGGCCTCAGAATGTGACCTTAGTTGGAACTGCATGGGTATTCAGTGAAAATGAGGCCCTTAGGGTGGGCCCTAATACAATATGCTTGATGTCCTTATAAAAAGGGGAAATTTGGAACCAGAGAAAGACAAACACAGAGGGCAGATCCTATGAAGACACACAGGGAGAAGACGGCCATGTGTCCAGAAAGATTCATCTAGAAGGCTTGCTAGAAAGTACCAGAAGTCAGGAGATAAGGAAGGACCCTCCCCTACAGCTTTTGGAGGAAGCAAGGCCCTGCCGACACCTTGATTTTAGACTTCTGGCCTCCAGAAGTGTGAGATAATAAATCTCTGTTATGAGTTTCGGGGACTTTGCTTTGGCAGCCCTAGGAAACAAGCAGACCCAGGTTCTCCACTGATGACCAGAACCTACTGAGACCCTAAAACCAAGGACCAGGACAAGGGAGGACACAGGCTGGTAGAAATGTCCCCTTCTTTCACCTGCTCAGGCTGACCCAGGCCACAGCAGGGCCTTCAGAGTACGGAGCTATTTAGGATTGTGGTCAGTGTCCCCTCCAGGGAAGGCCGAGTGGAAGGCAGCGACCACGAGCAGCGAGCAGCGCCAGCACGAGCATGCAGCTGCACGGAGAGCGGGCAGGCAGCAGGACGACCTCCTGAAGGACACCAGGGCCGAATCTTCAAGGACGAGGAGAAGGGGGAGGCGGTTCAGGCGTGGGGCAGCTGGAGCGAAGGCAAAGGAGGGAACAGCCTCGTAGTGGCTGTGCACTGAGGCCAGAGGCAGGAGTGAAGGTGCTCAGGAGGTGGTCAAGGGCCAGCACCTGGACTCGGACACCAGGTCAGGAGCTTGCAAGCACAGCAAGGGACGAGGACCGTATCCCCGGGGTCGGGAGGTGCCAGCCAAGAAACCAGGCAGGGGAGAAGAGACCTGCAGTGTGGCGGGACCCCTCCGGCCGTTCTGAGGAAGCTGGATGTGAGGAGGAAAGACTAGAAGGTGGAAGACAAATGAGGAAGATGTTCTAATGTAGGCCAGAGACAACGAGAACCCAGAAACACGGCGGCAGCAATACCGCCAGCACCTCTTAGACGAGGGGTAGTGGCCACAGGTAAGGAGGACTCGTGGCTCCTGCTTGAAAAGCAGGAATGAACGGCAGTGATGCCCAGTGATGCCCAGTTAACACAGAAGTGTAGGTAGCGAGCAGCGAGGAAGAGCAACACCCGCGGCCCCCGGGAGGACTGCTCGGTCCTGAGACCCCTCAGGTCACATGCCAGGTCCTCCCAACACCCCCGCGACAGTTCCCTGTGCCCCGAGGGCAAGGGTCTAGAGTCAAGGGAGGTGAGACCCAGGCAGGCCAGATGGCGCTGCCCCTGGCCCCCAGGCCCTGGAGAGGCTCCACCCGGGGGGGACAGGTGGCAGACAGAGCCCGGGGAACCGGGGAAGGGTGGCCAGGCAGGACAGGGACGCCACACACCCCTCAGCTTCCACAAAGTGGCCCCGGGCTGACAGGCAGGCGGCATGGCGAGGACCCCTCTCAAGGAAGCCACCAGCCCGGGGGCAGAGCGGCAGTGACTGGCAGGTGCTGGGGAAGCGGCTGCCTCAGTCTCTCCTCCAAGGGGTGTGGTGGCCGGCGATGAGCAGCCCTCGAGTCCCACTGCACCCAGGCTTTCCGACCCGTGTCTGTGTCAGTCTTCAGTATGAATGGACAGCCAAGATCACCAGCTATTTGAGGCGATCACCCCAAACTCACCAAAACAAATGGGGAATAAAACAGGGAACTCTGAGGAGAAGAGTAATATGGAGAGCAGATAGTTAGGAAAAAAACTATAATTAATCTCGGAGAAGTAAGAGAAGCTATTGCATTGAGAGGCGGCAGCTATTTTAAAGGCAACGAGAAAGAGCTCTAGGAAATTAAAAATAGAGTTGCAGACATTTTTAACCATAATAAATAGAAGAATGAGAAGACAGTTGAGGACACTGCCCAGAGAGCAGAACAGGAAGACTGGCACAAAGCAGTCCCGATGCTGGGGACGTGCACTCCGGCGGCGGTGGCGAGGGCGCTTGGAGATGCCAGCGTGACGCTGCAAGTCCCACCTGGAGAGGGGACCAGGCGGGATCCACCAGCTTCCTGCATGAGTTTGCTGGCACAAGCGTCACAAATCACCACAGACTTCGTGGCTTAAAGCAACAAAGATCTATTCCCTCTCCGTTTTGGAGGCCAGAAGTTCAGCATCAGTTACATGGGCTCAAATCAAGGTGCTGGGAGGGCCATGATCCCCCCAAAGTCTTGGGAGAGGGTGTCCTATCCCACGGCCCCCTGCTTGTGGTGCCTGCCAGACACCTCTGCTTGTGGCCACATCCCTCCAGTCTTGGCCTCTGGGGGCACTCGGCCTTCCCTGCCATGTGTAATCTCCTACCTCTCTCTCCCGAGGACACGTGTGACAGCATTAAAAGGGTCCCCAGGTAAGTTGGGGCCATCTCCCCATGTCAAGGTCCTTCCCCTCATCACCTCTGCAAAAACACTTTTGCCATTTACAGTGTCCAGGGATGAGGACCCAGAGATCTTTGGGGGCCACTATCCAGGCTACTACACTTCCAAAAAGGAGAACGAGAAGAAGGTCACGTAACGGTCTTTGACATGGACACTGAGCCAGAAGCTACTTCTGAGGGAAGATGTCCTCCAACCTAGAACTCTCCACCCAGTTAGACTACCAATCAAGTGGGGGGGGGGGGCAAAATAAAGACCTTTTTGGGCACATCCAGCAAAGGCAAGCTCACTGCCCATGAGCCCATTTGCCTGGGAAGCTCCTGGCGAAGGGGCACTAACAAGATGAGGGAGTAAATAAGCCAAGATGAGGAACGTGGGAGCCGGCACAGAAAGAGGCAAGGGGGGCTCTCGGAAAGATGGTGACAGAGAACCACTGCCTGGACTATAGCAGAGGCCAGGAGAGGGAGAGAAAGAGGGTACTAGATTGCCTGAAGCCCCTGAAAGAATGGAGAGTAGATGGCAATCTGCAATTTAGGGATGAAGAGTGAGGCAAACAGTAACTCCAGGAAACTGAGAGGTTATACAAGAAAATGTTACCACATATGCACCTGGGGTTCTCAAGTGTGAATATTTACTTGATTTTAATAATGTACAAACTGAAAATGTACTTAAACAAAAATGGTTACCTAACCAGGGAAAGTGGTACAGGTCGGGGGCTGGGGCGGAGGGAGCGAAGTCTTCCACAGCAGAGCCCAGCAGACAGAGTCAAAGGCCCTGTGCAAACAGGGGTGTCAGCAGCTAGGAGTAACGTGTTTGCCTCTGGGGAGACAATCAAGGAGGGCAGGTTGGGCAGGGGACTGATGGGAGTTTTTACAGGCCTCATGACACAATTTGACTTCCCCAAGTGTCCACATATATTATTTTGATAAAATTATAGTTAAAGTTAACAAAAGGAAAAGCAACTCAACAAACAGCTGCAATTTTTCTTGCTCTTGTGGATTTTATACTGATTAGATAGATTCTGGATACACATCTACCTAGATGTGTATCCAGAACATACACTTGTGTTTTAATTTTTCCATAAATGATATACTGTCATTTTTTAACTCACTTTTTTCACCCAACATATTTGGAATCTATCCACATTGATACAAGTCAATATAGCTCATTAATTTTTTTTTTTAAGTTTTTTATTTATTTGACAGAGAGAGACACAGCGATAGAGGGAACACAAGCAGGGGGAGTAGGAGAGGGAGAAGCAGGCTCCCCACTGAGCAGGGAGCCTGATGCGGGGCTCGATCCCAGGATTCTGAGATCATGACCTGAGCCGAAGGCAGACGCTTAACGACTGAGCCACCCAGGCGCCCCTAGCTCATTAATTTTAATGGCTGTATAATGGTATACATACTACAGCTCATCCATGCTCAAATTAGGGACACAGACCAGAGGTTGTCTCCATATTTTAGCTATTAAAAACTGTGATGTGGGCGCCTGGGTGGCTCAGTCGTTAAGCGTCTGCCTCCGGCTCAGGTCATGATCCCGGGGTCCTGGGATCGAGCCCCGCATCGGGCTCCCTGCTCCGCGGGAAGCCTGCTTCTCCCTCTCCCACTCCCCCTGCTTGTGTTCCTGCTCTCGCTATCTCTCTGTCAAATAAATAAATAAAATCTTTAAAAAAAAACAAACTGTGATGTATAGATTGGCAAACGGATCATTGTTGAAACCGGAGGACAGGTACATGAAATTCATTGTACTATTTGCTCCATTTTTATGGATGTTTGGAAACAACCATAATAATCTCAATTAAAATGTTAAAAAATGAGTAACCTTGAACCCATATACAAAATGTGCAGGAATTTCTCCAGGGCCTACACATAGAATTGGAACTGCTGCCTCAGATGGCAGGCACATTTTACCTTTTTTTTTTTTTTTTTTAGAGAGAGTGTGTGTGTGCACAAGTGGGGAGGGGGGCAGAGGCAGAGGGAGAGAGAGAATCCCAAGCGGGCCCACACTCAGTGCAGAGCCTGACATTGGGCTCAATCTCACGACCCTGAGATCATGGCCTGAGCTGAAATCAAGACTCAGAAAGTCAACTGACAGCCACCCAGGTGCCCCCGGCAAGCACATTTTAAATGTCAATACTGCCAAGTAGCTCTCTAAAGCAGTTGTCCCAATAACTGACGTAGCCACCAGAAGCACAACAGAAATTTCTATTTCCCTACATCTCTGCCAACTCTTCTGTCAGACATTGATTTTTGTCAATCTCAGGGTAGAAAATCATTTCTCTGGATATTTTCTCAGAATTGTTGAGATTATTTTTAGGTTTTCTCTTTTATGAATTGCCTGTTCATATTATTTGCCCCTTTTCCTACTGGACTGGTTATCTTTTTCTTACTGAATTGTAGTAAGTCTTTATGTATTCTAGATATGAACCATGCTCCATTATATACATGGCAGGCATCTTCCTGCATGACAGAGTAGTTACTAAGTCCTAGGAAGAGCAGAGGAAGAGGAAGTGGGGAAGGCAGTAAGAGATGGAGCAAGCCCAGGGCGGGTCTCCCTGGTACAGGTGAAAGACTGACCGTGAAGTCGATAGAGAACGCCTCCCTACTCTGAGACCAAAGCACCTACATTTGCTGGGATAGTCCCAGGGGAAATATGCCAGTGCCCGGCCACAGGCAGCTATAATATGTAGCTGGCTGGGACCCACTGTCACCTGATGCACTGACCGGGCCAAGGCCTGAAATGACCAGTAGCTCTTGCACGGTGGCTCTCTGAGCTGAAAAGCCCAGACATCTCATTCCAGGAGGCACAACCGGAAGAGCAGCAGCCCAAGGAAGATAAATCTGCAGATGGCAGGGCATCCTGTTCACATCCAAACTCCTTGTTAGCAGCAGCTGTTCCAAGAACCAGGAATAATGAGTCCAAGCTGCATCAGAGATGACTGATATTTAACTTTAAGAAAAACTGTCTGGCCAGTCAGATCAGCAAAAGATACAGATTAGACAGAACAGTGGCATTTCCCTCTGAGGGGGTTTTAAAAGAATTTAGACAGTTTTCTGAATGAGTCGGTTTAGGTCAAGTGACTCTTTTAGAATAGCAAAATGTTAGACCGGTTGTATGAGACTTCTTCAATTTCTGTTGTGATTATCCTCGGAGAATGGGGAAGAAAGCAGTTTCCTACCTGTGTTTTGGCATGTTCCTACAAAATGCTGTTTTAATATTCTTTCTTTAGAGGAACAAAAGCAAAAGTTAAACATATTTGGAGTTTAGATATTAAGTATGTTTTACTTTACAGCATACTGTGGATCAGAGACCTGTAGCCCTCAGCACAACCTGGCCAGAGAACCACGAGCAGCAAGACCGCTCACTTCAGTCTCCTCCCACACTCCCGACTCTGTTCTCAACCAACATAAAACTACCCGAGGGCTGCCATTCGGTCAAAATCTGATTTTCAGATAAATAACATTTTTTTCAAAGTGTGAGTATATCCCATGCACTATTTGGGGCATATTACAAAACTATTTGTTGTTTATCCAAAAATTAAATTTAACTAGGCATCCTGTATTTTATCTGTATTTTACCCCAACAAACCAGCGGTGCTGAGGGCCAACTGGGTGTGAGGAGGAAAGAAACATGTAAAGAGAATTCTCAGATGCTGGCACAGAGGATGGGGATAACACTGGTTAAGATCCCAGGGTCCCACTGCCTGGGTTCAGATCAGGGCTCCACCAAGCCCACTGACTCTGGGCAAGTTGCTTAACCTCTGACCGTCAATTTCTTCATCATAGTGACAGCAACACCATGGGCACGTGGGGTTGTTACAAAGACCAAAGGAGTTAATGCTTGTGAAGCCCTCGGATTAGTGCCTGGCCCAGAAGCAGCCTTTATTATAACTGTCAGCTTCTAGAATTAGAAGCTGGACTGCTGGGCTGGCCCTGCTTCTCATGGACAGAGGTGGCGGGAGAAGGGCTGTGAAGGGAGAGCCAGAGGACAGCCGAGGCCCAGTCGGGGCTGGGGCTGTGCCATGAAGCACTCTGTTTATTGCGAGGACACTGAAACACGCCTCGACCCCAACAAGACAACCTAAGAAACAGTCCATCTGCCCAGCCATATCATGTCACCAAGGACCCACCGTGAGGATGCGGCTCACTCCTGCTCACTCCCACTGGCTCCCTGACTCTGCTTCTGTCCAACTCCGTGCTCAGTGGCATCACACTGGAGGCCTACACTTGGCCACAGTGGGCAGATGTATGCCCCAGAAATTGGCAAACTTAGCAATCAGGGCCCTTTCCTCACCTCCTGGACAGCCGCCGAAAGAGCACCAGATGGCCCGAGCAGCCCACCTTGACGCAGGGATGGGGGGTGGGGGTGGTGTGTGTGTATGTGTGTGTGTGTGTGTGTGTGTCTGGGTGAACGGCACCCCTTCTCCATTTTCTCTTTTGGCTACAGAACACAATAAAGAGGCCTCTGTTTTTTTTTTTTTGTAAAAGCCTGATGTATAAGTGCTTAATTCAGTTAAAACATGGGGGTGAGCTAAAGAAGAAATGAATTTGGCACTCTCTCCATGTCTTAAGGCATCTCAGAAGCCATTCCGCAACACCAATTAACCTGTGAGAATATCAAACTGAAGATTCTTTTGATAATCTCATTTAACAACATGATAATTATTCTTTTGTTTTCTAAGGGACTGATTTCTTTGTTCATATCCTTGACACCTTGTCTGCCCTCCCTCTCTCTTGACCAACATAGGCATTTGCAGGTTGAAGTGTTAGGATTTAAAATAATAGCTGTTGGATGTACATGTCAAATGTCTATTCTGTAACAGAACTTACCCCCTTCCTCCTCACCCTCCTCCTGCTCCCCCAAATGACACACAACCCAAAACCCAAATCCAACACTTCTTCCTGTCTTCCATCTCCTAGGGCTTCAGTTTGGGGATCATCTTCAGCTCTTCCCTCCCCCTTACCCACCATCTGGCCAAGGAGGCCTGTCAGTTCTCTTAAAGCCTTCATGGCCTCCTTCCTTTCATTTCTATGAACACACCCTAGATTATCCCCTTCGTGTTACTTCAACTAGTACGAAGCCTCCTAACCATTACCAACCATTACCCTTGGTTAGATTTAGCTACCAATCTGTGCTATATACTAGTGGTAGTTAGCACGCCCAAACACAGGCCTTATTTCACTCTCCTCTAACCTCCCCCCGCCAACTACCCACAGGTAAGCTCTCCCTCCCGCAGGCCCTCTCCTATTGTCAGGGCAACCTGCCTTTCCAGCCTGATTACCCATCAGCCTCCTGAACTTGTAACTCCAGCCAAACTGCCTCCTTCTTGTTCCCGAAGAATCCAAGCACTCTCCATCTCCCTTGGAGCACATCTTCCCTGGGATGCCCCCACCTGATCACCCTTCTCCTCGTGCTGATCTGTGCAAAGCCTACTTGAGGCATCTCATTTTCCTTTCTCCTGAAATCCCACCAAAACTTGAGTGAAGAGTTTTTTGTTGTTGTTTTTAAAGCTCTAAAGCCCCAAGGACAGAGAGACCAGGAGAGGAGACCACACCCATGCAACTCTGGAAGCTGGAAGGCAGCTCTTGATACCTGACCTTGAGGCCCCTATCGGGTGGTGGGGAAGGCTGCACATCCAACAGTTTCCTCCCCAGAATCCACGAAGGACTAGGGAACCGTGGCTCCGGGGCCCCTGGGACTGGGATGAACTGCTCCTCATGTGGCTGGAGACCACCCCTCTCCTGAAGAACAGACGTTTACTCTCTGGAGAGGGCAAAGCCCAGGGTCTATACTGGGGGTTATGAGGCACAGCTGAAGGCCTGGTTACCTTGTCAAAAATGGTGGAGGAATGTTAAGTAAGCCTACCTGTCTTGTCCCTTTACCCAACTCTGCTCCCACAACACAGCAGCCCACTCTTCCCCTCCTCGGAGACCTGACACAGCTCAAAAGGGAAGACCTCAGGATATTGACACTGAGGTTCCCCCACAAATGACACACATATCACCCCTCCATGCAGGTTGGAAACCGGACTCCCAGGCAGCTTTTAGCCCCTGTGAGCAACCATGAGCAGGCAACCAAAGGTCACTGGGCAGTTGAGGACAGAGGCCCTCAAAGGTAGAGACCAAAAGAAAGCAGTAGAAAAAAGCAACTGGGAGGAAACAGCCTGCACGAGGGAAAAAAAAAAAAAAAGACAAACACGCATTGACATCCTCCAAGAAGTACGCGAAGGCTACAGTACCAGCAAATCCATAGGCGGCTATGTACATATTGTTAAAGGCCCATTCAGAGAGGAAACAGAGCTCTTGGAAATTAAAAATATGATGGGAGAAACAAACAAACGAATCAACAGAAGGGCTGGAAGACAAGGTAGGGGAGACCTCCTAGAAAGGGAAGCAGAAAGACAAACGGAAAATAGGCCCGAGAGCAAAGAGAATCAGAGGGCCTGTCCAAGAGCTCCCAGTGCTGAATGACAGGAGTCTCAGAAAGGGAGAACAGAGAAAAACAAAGGGGTTCCAGCAAATTCAAGAAACTCCCGGCACAGGAGCACATTTCCACACGGAAGGACGTACCGAGAGCCAACAAGATGGATGAACCCACACCCACGCCAGGCATGTTGTGAAATTTCAGGTCTTGTGAGTTTTCAGAAAAGGGGGGAAAGGACACAAAAAATCAGACATCGGCGAGGTTTGGATTTCTCAACAGCAACTCGGGAGGCCAGAAAAATTCAAAGCAATCCTTTAAAATTGCAAAGGAAAAATTATTTCAAACCTGAAACTCTCATCCAGTTGAACTATCAATTATGTATGCAGGTAAAATAAAGAGAGGGGCTGCCCCACCTGACCTCCCTGGCACTTGGCACTCCTTCTCAGGAAGCTACTGTAGACAAGCTCCACCAAAACAAGGTAGTGGCCAGGCCAGAAAGGGGGCAGGAGCTGCAATGAGAGGCGGCAGGGGGTCCCCCGGAGAGCACACCATGCAAGGAGAGGGGGTGTGATGGGCAAGGCAAGGACTAGGCAGGACCCCCTCCATGGGCACCCCTCTCTCCAGGGGACCTGAAGGAAAGCGGAGCCAGCATTCCTACTGATGGGACCCATGGTGAGCCCGGCTGAACACAACTGGGAGGCAGAGAGGGTGGCATGAATGCCACCTTAGCCCAAGCCTTCTGTGCCCACGCACCAGCAGGGGAAGATGTCAAACCTGCCCCACTGACAGGAGCTCTGCTATAGAGATGTACATTTGCTTGTATGTGTGTAGAATATTCCTAGGAGGAGACTCAAGGCGTGGATAATAGCAGGTGCCTTTGGGGAAGAGACATTAGGAAAAACTCTTTACCATTTACCCTTCTGACTTTACATCATAGGACTGCTTATTCAAAATATAAAGTAAATACAGGGTGCCTGGTGGCTCAGTCGGTTAAGCGTCTGCCTTCAGCTCAGGTCATGATCCCAGGGTCGTCGGACTGAGTCCCACATTGGCTCCCTGCTCAGCAGGAGTCTGCTTCTCTCTCTGCCCCTCCCCCGGCTCATATTCTCTTCTCTTCCCCTCTCTCAAAAATAAACTAAAAAAAAAAAAAAGTAAATACAATATACAACAAGGGGATCCTCCCATTCTTGAGGCCCCCTCCCACAGGGAGCCTTCCCTGGGTCCCCAACCACGCTCCAGAGCCAGCCAGGTGTCTGGTGTCCTCTTCCTGCCTAACTCTCACTGGGTGCTACATAGCTAATGCTGGCTGAGGGTGGACCTCAAGCTCTTTGTGGTCACATCTCACTCATCTTTGAACATGCTCCAGGAGCTCTGCAGGGGAACTTTCATTTTCTGCCCTATTGGATGCCAGGCCCCTTCTAGTTGGCTTAATTCACACCACAATCCCAGGGGTTCAACCCTCACTTTACTGATAAGAAAAAGCAGCCTCAGGAGCACCCCCAGGGAGAAGCCAACTCAAGAATCACCAAGCCCATCCAAATCCAGACCCCGTTTTTCACGAGAGTACCCAGTTTAGTGCCTGGTTCACAGTAGGGTTCCAGAACTGTTTAACCAAACCAAAATGCAAATTGGGTTTTTTCCAGAGGGTCTTCCCATGCTCTGAGACCCAGAAAAAGAGGCAGAGGGTGCTCGGTGGCAGGAGGCACCCCCGCCCAGCCAGGAGAGCCAGCCGTTACAAAACAGTAGGAGTTTCCTCATGAAGTCACAGACTTAGCCTACAGGAGTACCCCCTGGGGCCAGGTCTGTGTGGGGTTCTTTAAACAGCTTTATTGAGGTCGAATTCACATACCAGACAGTTCACACACTCAAGTACACAATTCAGTGGCATTTAGTCTATGGAGCTGTGCATCCATCACCACAATCCATTCCAGAACACGTTCATACTAATGCTTAGCTGTCATTTCCGCCAACTCTCAGCTCACTAAGCTAACTCTCTGTCTCTCTGATTTGCCTACTCGGGACGTTTCATATAAAGGGAATAAGAAGGTCCCTCGTGTCTGGCTTCTTTCCCTCGGCATAAGGTGTTCGAGGTTCCTCCACGTTGCAGCAGGGGCCAGACCTTCATTCCCTTTCACTGACAAGTACTATCCCACTGTAGAGACAGACCACGTCTTACGTAATACCCGTTCATGAGCTGATGGACATCCGGGTTGTTCCCAAGTGTTGGCTGTGAGGAACGGTGCTATGACATGTGCGTGCAGGTTTTTGGGTGCACATGTGTTTCCTCTCTGGGCTAGGGACATGCAGCTGGATCTTACGGTGACTCTATGTTTAACTGCTTGAGGGGCTGCCGGACTGTTTGCCACAGCAGCGGCCCCATTTTATAACCCACCAGCTCCTCCACATCCTTGCCAGCCCTTGTTACTGTCTTTCTTTTTGAGTAGCCGCCCTAGAGGGGATGAAGTGGTATCTCATTGTGGTTTTGATTTACATTTCCCTGATGGCTAATGATGTTGAGCATATTTTCATGGGCTTACTGGCCATGTCTATCTTCACTGGAAAAATGTCTATGCAGGTCCCTTGTCCATTTTTATTTAAGATTTTATTTATTTGAGAGAGAGTGCACACGTGTGAGCACAAGTGGGGGGGGCAGAGGCACAGAGGCAGAGGGACAAGCAGAAACCCTGCTGAACACGGTGCTCAATCCCAGGACCCTGAAATCATGACCTGAGCCAAATTCAGACGTTTAACCAACTGAGCCACCTAGGTGCCCCTTCCTTGTCCATTTTTAAGCTGAATGATTTGTCTTTTTACTGAGTTGTAAGAGTTCTTTATATATTCTAGATACAAGTTCTAGATAGAAGTTCCCTATCAGATATAAGATTTGCAAAAATTTTCTCCCATTCTTTGCATTGCCTTTTTGCTTTCTTGACAGTGTCCTTTGCTGCACAGTAGTTTTTAATATTGATGAAGTCTGACTGATCTATTTTTTTATTTTATTGCTTGTGCTTTTGCTGTTGTAGCTAAGAAACCACGACCTACCCCAACATCACAAAGATTTATGATTATGTTTCCTTCTGGAAGTTTTATAGTTTTAGCTCTTGCATTCAGGTTTTTGATCCATTTTGATTTTTGTCTGTGGTATGAGGTAGGTGTCCAATTTCATTCTTTGGCATGTGGACATCCAATTGTTCCAGCACCATTCATTGAAAAGGCAATTCTCTCCCCATTAAATTGTCTTGGCACCCTTGTCAAAAATCAATTGACTGTTAAGTGTGAGGATTTATTTCTGGGCTCTCAATTTTATTCCACTGATCTATATGTCTGTCTTTATGCCAGCACCACACTGTCTTGATTACTGTAGCTTTGTACAAAGTTCTGAAATCAGAAAGTGTGAGTCCTTCAACTGTGTTCTTTCCCAAGACTCTTCTGGTTGTCTGCTTCCCCCTTGCATTCCCATGTGGATTCTAGGATCATCTTGTCAGTTTCTGCACTAAAGGCCGGTGGGATTGTGAAAGACCCTGCATTGAATGTGTGGCTCATCTTGGGGAATACTGCCATTTTAACAGTATTAAGTGTTCTGATCCATGAACATGGGGGGTCCATTTATTTAGGTGTTCTTAAATTTTTTTCAACAATGTTTTATGCTGTTATAAGTTTTACATTTCTTTGTTAAATTTATTCTTAAGAATTTTATTCTTCTTGGGGCGCCTGGGTGGCTCAGTTGGTTGGGCGACTGCCTTCGGCTCAGGTCGTGATCCTGGAGTCCCGGGATCGAGTCCCGCGTCGGACTCTCTGCTCGGCGGGGAGTCTGCTTCTCCCTCTGACCCTCCCCCTCTCATGCTCTCTCTCTCTCTCAAATAAATAAATAAAAATCTTTAAAAAAAAAAAAAAAGAATTTTATTCTTCTTGATGCTGTCCTATATGAAATGGTTTTCATTTTCAATTTGTTCACTGCTACTGTATAGAAATACAGTTGATTTTTGTATTGATCTGATGTCCTGCAACCCTGCTGAACTCTTTCATTCATTCATTTTAATAGGCTTTTAGTGGATTCCTTAGGTTTTCCTATACAAGATCATGTCAGCTGCAAATAAAGATACTTTTACTTCTTTTTTTCCAATCTGTATGCCTCTCATTTCATTATCTCTCCTAATTGCCCTGATGACCAAATTTGAAACTGGTGACTAATTTTGATTTGGAGATAGCCCCTTCCCAAAAAGCAGTAGCTGCTCTGACCTACAGGAAGCCAGAGGCCTCATTCCTCTGCTTGTCACGCTTGTTGAGTGGATGTTTCCATACAGATTTAGCCTTTAGGAGAGGCTTCCTGGTTGGTTATACTCTCTGCTCTGCGCCCAGGGAATCTGAGACCTGTGAAAGGGCTCCCTTTGCAGGCTGGCTTCCTGCACGTTCAGCCACTGGGAGGCACAAGCAGGAGAGAGAGCATGGGTTTATCTTTCCCATTCTCTATGGGCTTGGGTGCCACAGTCCTGACTGGGGGTGTGTCCCGCCACTATGACAGTCCCTGCTGGGCATTCCCACCTCCATGCTGCCAACCAGCCCTGGAGTATAGAGGAAACACAGTTTCCTCTCCCAACCTGGAAGTAATGGCTTCCCACTGCTGTCCATCCTGGGTGCCTCAACTCCCCTGGTTCGGCGCCTGATTTGCTTTGCCTGATTAATTCAGTTTCTCAGAATCAGTGTGTGACCTCAGCTATTCCTAGCCAGCCTTTACCGCTATTCCTCTAGACACCACCCCCCAAGCATCCCTTTGGGAGGAAGGGATAGAACCTCACTAGAAAACTTGGTTCTCTGGGTAAACAGATCAGTGTGTCCAGTCCATGAGCCAAGGAGACAGTGAGGAAGTTCAAAGGCCAAGTGCTTCAGTTCCTAGAAGGAAGAGAGTAAACAACAACCCAGACAGGATATGACCTTGACTGTGGCTGCCACTACTTGCTCCCCCCTATTCTTGACCCCAGGAAAGCACATGTGGGCAGCCCCCTGATCTGACCTTTCACCCTCTGCTTTGGAATTTGAGCACAAAACCTGGACTAAAGACTTTTCCAAGACGGAGTCGTAGACCCCCCACAATTGTTGGTTTCATCCTCACGACCACAGCCACATGGCAAAGTGTCAGAGCCACTGATAATGTCTGCCTGGGGCTTGCTACTGGGTGCCAGCCACTGCATTAAGTGCTTTACATCATCCCATTTAATCATCCAAAACCTTGTCTGGTGGGTGTTACGGCCGCAGCTTTGTAAGTAAGGAAACAGAAAGTTGCAATAAACAGCTTGGCCATGGCTTCAAAGCCCAAAGGCACCCATACTCCAGTCTGCCCATCACCCCACACCATGCCTCACTCATGGCACTAATTCCCAGGAGCCACCCGTGGACCCCATCCTAGCTACATTACCAGTTACCACTCTCTCCCTTCCCTGCCTGTCAACCTCAACTAGTCTTCCTCAACCATCACACTTGCCCTGGGCCACACCTGGGCACTCCATCGCTGTGTGAAGAGCCTCCTCCCCCTCTAGCTGGATCAGCACCACCCCTGCGTCACCCCTCTACTACAGCCTTCCCTCGCACGCTGGCTGTGCCCCGTCCCAGTTGTGCTGCCCCTCGGTGGTGGGAGCCCGATGAGCACCCAGCTAAGTGGAGCAGAACCTTCCCCTAGGGTGTTTTGGAGCTCTGCAGAAGTGACCAGAGGCTCCCAGTGGCCTTTACCCTGGTGTGCACGCCCTGGGAGGGGAGAGCAGGGTGCCTGCCAGGAGCTCCGGCAGCTCCAAGCCTTCACCTCTGGAGCAGGTTCTGACTTGCCAAGACTCACTTTTCTGCTCTCAGATAGCAGGGGACATGTTCATTTGAATATACTAGTTTCTCCTCAGTGTTGAGAAGTTAGATTGAGAATTCCTTGGGAAGGAAGACGCCTCCCAGCTGAGAACTTCAGGCTTCGTGGGAGACAGGCTTTAGGGACCTGAGGTAGTAAGTGAATTTCCAAAGTCCCAGGTGACAGACTGCCCTTCTCATCTTCTCAGTCCCAACCCAAAGGGTACCCACTCCAGGACGTCTCCTCAGTGCCACCCACCCTCCATCTGAGGGAAGAAATTATGTGTTCTAATAGTTACAAAAACAATAATTAATTATAGCTCTAAGTGTCTGTGCAGTGCCAGACCACTGGACGAGGTCATTTCCCGACGCTTAGGAGGTGGGTATTGCTCCATTTGACAGTTTTATTGAGCTGTAACTTGCATGCTATATTTACATTCAACAATATACTTCTGGCTCTCTGCAGTTTATAAGATACTTTAAAAGACTTTAGTCATTTGCTACTAACAAGGACTTTGCCTCGTAGGAAGGGCAAGCATTACCTCCGTTTTATAGATAAGAGAAATGCGGCTTTCCAGGCCCATCTGCCGACCCCCATCACTTCTTAGAATTCCTTGCTGCTTCCTGACACCACAGTGTTCTTTCAAGCAACTCACCGTGTCAACAGTCCCAGGAGCTGGGGCTTCGGAAGGATAAAGGGAAAAACAGCCAGGGTCCTGCCCCACAACCCCGCCCCGCTTAGGTCAGGCAGGAACCTCCCTCCCTGGAGGGCGGAGAAGCCTTGATGAAGTGGAGGTGGGGCCAAGATGCTGTTGTGATTCCCTGGAAAGGGCAAAGTCTTTGAGTCTGAAAAGTCAGGTTCAAATTCTAGTTTTGCCACTATCTGGTCGAATGACCTTGGGGACTCACTCCACCTCACTGCCCTTGTGTGATACAGTGATGTAAGAACTATAGAATTTGGTTTTCCTCCCTGGTTCCTGGCACAAAGCTCCTAAAACCCTTGGAATTTCTTGAGTGGTAGGGGAGATAGGAGCAACTTTTCTTATTCATAATAAGCCCCTTTCAACCACACCTGACTTTATACTAATGAAGTGACCCCTGGTGGACCCCTAGATAGTTTCAGGCAGGGGCTGCTTGCCAGAGGAACCAACCACATGAGTAGAAGGTTGGAACTTGCACTGGGAAGGGGTAGGGACAAGAGATTGAGTTAATCACCAATGGCCAATGATTTGATCAACCGTGCCTACGTAACAGAGCCTCTATAAAAACTCTAAACGATGAGGTTCAGAGAGCTTCCAGGATGGTGAATGCATCCACACACCAATAGGATGGTGCACCCCAATCCGTGGGGAGAGAAGCTCCTACACTCAGACTTTACATATGTACCTCTTAATCTGGATGTCCATCTGTATCCTTTATAATAAGCTGGTAATAGTAAGGAAAGCAGTTTTCTGAGTTCTGTGAACAGTTCTAAAAAATTATCAAACCTGAGGAGGGGATCATGGTCATCTCTGATTTATAGCTGGTTGGTCAGAGGCCCAGAAGGCCAGGCCAGGTCTTGTGACTGGTGTCTGAAGTGGGGGCCGTCTTGTGGGACTGAGCCCTTCACCCATGGGGTCTGCGCTAAATCTGGGTAGTGTCAGAACTGAATTGAGTTGAAGGATACCCCATTGGTGTCTGAGAACTGAAGAATTGGTTGGTGTGAGGAAAAAACCCACATATTTAGTGTCAGAGGTGTTATGAGTAAAAAAACAGTTTGGAACCTGTTAGTCCGTCGACAAAACAGCCTTATCGCCCAGCACAGGTGGCTGACAATTAAGCAACCTGCCGTATGAGAAACCTCAGATTGTCCCCCTTAAGTTTCATAAACTAGAAGCCGCAATTTGTACTCCAAGGACTAGGATTAGATTTCATACAATTGGAGCCATCACGTGTTTATTCAGCACCCACTGCCCGTAACACACACTTGAGGGACAGAGAATACTATAAAAACCCAGGGCCTCTGCCTTCATGAAATTTTCTGTCTGGTGAGGAGACAAGACTAGCACACTTGAAATATAAGGGATATTAAACAGCCAGCACATGCGAAGGAACCACTTGGGGGAAAAGGGAGATTGGAGAAGGGTAAAGCAGTTGAGTAGAGTTAAGTGGCATGGAGGAAGGGCTTGACCTGGGCTCAGAGGAAGGATCCACTCCAGAGGCCCCAGCGGGGGGCGGCACGTGTCCCGCAGGACATCAGCACCTGCTCAGTGTGGACCAATGGTGAGAGGGAACCGCAGGGCCCACCGGCCTCTCCCTGTAAGCATGGTCTTGCCTGATTAGTTTAGAGTCACGGCTGAGTGACACCAAGTAGATGATGATCAGGTGAGAAGTCTGCTATAGAACCAACAAAAGATGAAACTGGAGAGGTTTAGTGAAATGACAGGCAGAGAAAAAGTGTTCATTCATTTATTCACTCAATAGTGATCGAGCCTTCACAAGACACCAGGTACTGTTAGGCACTAGAGATAAGCTGAACAAGAGAGAAGAGGTCCCTGCCTTCATGAAACTGAAGGTTTCATTTCTAGCCAGGAGCAAACCAAGTGCACAAACGAGATCATTCCAGACCCAGCCCTTCAGGTTTGTAAGCATCGACTGTCCTCTTGCCTTAGACTTCCTCCTCAAGACAGGTCTCCCTTTGAGTCATGCAACAGGGAATAAAGTCCAGAAGCCACATCCCTCCATCCCTGGTCCACAACACCAGGAGAAGAGGCACATTTCTCACCAACTTCTGCTCTGGGAAGTTTGGGACAAAGCAAGGGGAAATTAAGTCCTCCTTTTCACTTGTTCCTCAAAACATACACACACACACACACACACACACAGTCTGTTACTCCCTTCTTAAATTCTTATCCCATGACCTGGAGAATCTGGCCTGTTTGCAGTGAAGAGAACCAGTAGCCATTTGAGGCCCTTAGTCTCTCCACTGCTGGAACTGAGGGAAAGGTTTTCTTCTAAGCAAAAGTTGTTTCCCTTTACACCTGAGCAGTGGGTCCTGCTCAAAGCCAGAAATTTGTTCTCCCAAAAGGTGGGGAGTTACATGCTTTCCCTTCACTGCTCTCTAGGACGTAATCACAAACTCACCTCTTGAAGAGAACTGATGTTGGCCCTTCCATTTCCCAGATTCCTAAAGGAGAGCCAGGCCTCCCTGTTCTGCAGCTCCAGAGCATGTCATCAAGGCCCAAACTGGCCAAGGAGCTGGAGCACAGCACGTGTGGGCTCCTGAGCCCCTGGCCTGGTGCTGTACTCAGAGCAGACCCTTCTCCTGACCACTTGTTACTTCACCATTTCCATAAGGGATCTTTCCCACCACACAAAGGCATTCTGGCCCAGAGCTCTGGGACCCATGGCACATCTTTCTCTGTCCCCAAGGTCTCAAGCAGAATCCATTTTCATTATCAAGTAGGGTTTGCCCACTTTGGGCTCCTTGGTTTCGACCATCCCTCACCAGAGCTGTCCCCACAGGCCCGCGAACAGTGATCCAGCCCACCTGTCCCCTGGATTCCTGTCTCCAAGGACTGTTCCCAGAATCCCTCTGCCCTCTTCTTTCTAGCAGCAAAAGACTGCCAAGTTCCAGAGGGAAGAGAAACAAGTGGTCTGCCACCAGGGACCACCAGTGCACACCCCCACCCAGGACAGTGTGCCCAGGACTGCTGAGAGGTGGTCTTACCATGGCAGCTGGTCTGCAGAGGCCCAGGGAGGCCACGGCGTTCCTGGTACCGGAATACCCAAATCTAGGCCCTCTGCCCACTGCCTGTTTATAATTGACATTCTAGGTTAAGCCTGTCAATGACTTTCTAGAATTATCCCCTCCCTACAGCTCAGAGGAGAGAGAGCTGCTTGTGAGCCAATCTCTGGCTCAGCAGTAGACCTTGAACAGCTTGTTTGAGAGAATGGAAAAAACAAAACCAGGTCAGAGGTGAGCTGGGAGAGGGCGGTCAAAACCACTGCCTATGGGTTAGCGGGAAGGATTAAAGGGCAGTGGTGTCTGGCCTCTACCAAGAAAAGAGGGCGAAGGACAGGAGAACCAGCCAGGTGAGAGAGCTTCTGGCCTAAGGAAAGGAAGAGAGGTTCTGACAGGAGAAGAAAAAATGAGGACTTTGAGGTCTTCCTCCTCCTGCTGAGACCTCACCAAATCTCAGGTTGTCCCCCTGGGATCTGGAGACATCCTGGTCCTTTCTCCCGTGGGGCCAGGAGACAGGATTCCTCCCAAGGGCACATGTTACCTAGTGGCTCTTGTGAGCTCTTAGCCTGGTATGACTTCATTACCAAGATTTTTAAATGCTTGAACATATTATTAAACCCACTCAGATAAATTATGTAATGTAGTGTTATCCCAAAGACTACTCCAGTCCAGAACAGGGATAGAGTGCCTATCCCACAGATGCCACCCCACTGTCACCAAAATAAAAACCAGCCCAGGCTGAGCTCAGACAAGAGTTCTTGGAGGAAGCACAGTCCATAAGTCCCTGTTCTATCTTTGCTTAGCTTCCTGAACCTGAGGTTTATTAGTCAGAGAGAGGCCTTCCCTACTTGAGTGCTCACTCCCGGACAAGGCAGGTGGCAACCAGAGAAACAGGAAGGATGCTCCTGCTCATGAAATGTGGGCATGCCTGACCTGGGCAGAGGTTCTAAGTCAGGTGCGAGCCTGACTGTCAGGAGTCCCTGGGAGACCCGCAAGTTAAATGCAAACTCAGCACGGGAAGGAACCTGCTTACTCCTCTCAGATCCAGGACCTCACCCAGTACAGGTACTCTGCTTTCTCCAGAGCTGACAACAAGCAGCTTTCCCCCTCCCCTCTAGCCCACCAAGGAAGGGTGCTAACCGCTAATAAACCCTGACAAAGGCAGGCAGCTGCAGAGACCGGAGGAGGCCAGTGATACTCCAGAGGGGGCCCTGCCCAGGGACAGGAAGAGTAGAGGGTCGGCTGGGATGCCGGGGTGGGAAACCAGCAGAGGCTCCCTGCATACACTGCTCCGGCTTCTGAGCTATGTCAGGCCTCCTCCTCCTGCACCATCGGGACAGGCACCCAGGGCAGCTTCCCCAGCTGAAGGCAGAGCAGTGCCACAGGCTCCCACAACCACCCTGAGAGTGGCCGTCTGGCTGATGAACCGCTAAGAGGGTGAGCAGGAGGGAGGAGCTGGCAGCAGGCTGGCACATGGCCTCGGCCTCATCTGGGGCAGGGCCAGGAGCAAGAATGGTCTGAGGGACATCTCTACAGCAGGAGATCTTAGTCCAGCGCTTGCACACACCTTACCTCAATCTCCCTACGCCACGGGGACGAAGACAGGATAGGGACATTTATCCCCACGATGGAGGGGAACGGGGCCCCTCCTAACACAATGCAGAAACAGTGCCGAGAAGGACTGGACAGTCAGAGGCTACTTGGGGAAAGGCACAAACTCTGGGTGAGGGCCCCCGGATAGGAAGTGGCCGAAATCAGGGAAGATGGGACTCCCTTCACCTACCCTCTGGATGTGCTGACAATATGGGTTATAGAAGGGGTTGATGCTTGCTGCTCACGAGGATGAGCGGGCATGAGAGAAGAACGGGGCTTCGCAGTGAGATGCACCTGGGCTTTGATCTTAGCTCTGCTGTGTGTGTGTGTGACCCTGGGCAGGTCCCTTAACCTCCAAGCCTCAATTCAGTTATTTGTCAAACGGTGATCAACACATAGCTTGCAGGGCTGTTTGTGAGGGCTCGATGGATCTGATCACTGTGAATGGCCAACTTCGACTTCCAACTGTTCAAGTAGAACATTCTTCATGAGAGAAGAGCGAGGTCCAGAAGGAGAAACATATCCTAACATTCTACTGTTTCTCCAACTTGTGTTAATTTCCCAGCATTGAGGAACTCAATGACAGGAGGACAAGGGCAAGGGGAAAGACTGGTGGTCGAATAGGCCCGGTGAGAAGGTTGGGCACACGTCCTCCTTTCCCTGTAACCTCCTGGACACCCACAGCCATCACAGAGGTGCCACGAAACCTGGCACCTCTCTCCCCACAGCGCCCGGGGCGGGACAAGATCAAAGAAGCAAGTCACCTCGCTTTGAGCAAGGATAGTCCCAGGAGCAGAGACCTGCGTTCTGAGAGCTAAGAGGACCCTCGGGCCTCCCTAGGGTCAGTCGGAGGGGGCTGGGGAGGGGCGCTGATGCCACTCCCCATGGGACACTTCTCATGAGCCCCAGCTGCCTCTGCGCATGCTTCATTTCTAGCACTCGGAGATAAGGCAGAAAAACAGGAACCTTCAGAACAGGTGTCTCTACTTGTCCAGATTAGAAGCTGCCCGGGACTCGGCCTGCAGCAGGCACTTCACAGGCTGTTACTGAACTGCACCAAGAATACCGCTGCCGGGGCCGCAGCGCCTTGTTTTGTGTTTCGCACAGTGCAGCCTCCCCAGCTGTCTCTATCAGCAGTGGGGACACAGAGCGACAGAGGGCCAGGGGTGGGCCTTGCCCTCACGGCGTTAGGGTCAGGGAAGACACTAGACATGTAAAGAAGTGAAATGAACTGTTCAGCACAGTGACTACAGTAAACGATATCGTACTGTATATTTGGAAGTTGCTAAGAGAGTAGATCTTAAAAGTTCTCATCACAAGAAAAACAAATGTGTAAGTATGTATGGTGATGGATATTAACTAGACTTACTGTGATTATCTCACAATACATACTGTACATACATACATACTGAATCATTACCTTGTATGCTGGAAAGTAGGATCATCAGTTATACCTCAATAAAAGAAGGAAAGGGGCGCCTAGGTGGCTCAGTCCCTTAAGTGTCTGCCTTTGGCTTAGGTCATGATCTCAGGGTCCTGGGATCGAGCGCTGGATTGGGCTCCCTGCTCGGCGGGGAGTCTGCTCGTCCCTCTCCCTCTGCCTCTCCCCTCCCCCTGCTCATGCTCTCTCTCTCTCTCTCTCAAATAAATGAATAAAATCTTAAAAAAAAAAAAAAAAGAAACAAATAAAGGGGAAAAAAGTCAAATGAAGTATGGGGGGGGGGCGCCTGGGTGGCTTAGTCGTTAAGCGTCTGCCTTCAGCTCAGGTCATGATCCCAGGGTCCTGGGATTGAGCCCCCCATCGGGCTCCCTGCTCGGCGGGAAGCCTGCTTCTCCCTCTCCCTCTCCCCTCTGCTTGTGTTCCCTCTCTCGCTGTGTCTCTCTCTGTCAAATAAATAAATAAAAACTTAAAAAAAAAAAAAATGAAGTGTGGTGGGTACTATCATATAGAAATAAGCAGCAGGTGTCGACTCTAAGCTAGGGGTAGGCTAAGGGTGATTCAAGGATCCAGAAGGGCATCACAGGAGGGAGCCTGAAAGATGAGAGGGACAGGTGGTCTGGAGGGAAAGGAGGAAGGGCAAGCATCCAGGAAGAGGGAGCAGAGTGATAGGGACACCACCTGGCTTTGTGTGTTCACAGCCATGCATAGCTTGGCGTGGCTGGGGCAGCAGGTGCCAGAACAAGGCTGGGGAGGAAGGCAAGCTCACTGCATCACAGAAACATAATCATCTGTGCCACTGTTTTCAATCTAAGCAGAACATCCAGCATCAAAAACTGTACCAGTTAGGGCTGCCTGGGTGGCTCAGTCAGTTAAGCGTCTACCTCTGGCTCAGATCATGGTCTCAGGGTCCTGGGATCGAGCCCCACGTCAGGCTCCCCACTCCGAGGGGAGTTTGCTTCTCCCTCTGCTCCTCCCCACCCTCGTGCTCACTGGCTCACTCCCTCTCTTTCTCTCTCAAATAAATAAAATCTTTTTTTAAAAAACTGCACCAATTAACTTTCTAAACAGTTGTAAAATACTGTCAAGGCCACCAATTACTACTACTTCATAGTTGTTTTCTTACTTTAGAAAAACAGAAGTGGGAGTAGGGAGTAAGGGTCTGGCTCAGTTAAACCAATGGCAAAGATATTCAGTGCTGTTCTGGTTCATGGGTCACTCAGATGTGTAAACAACACCACAGACCCTGGGTGTGACAGACCAGATGTCAGCTTTGCTCTGGGGGTGCAGATGAGGCCGACAAGAGCAGATCTTGCATCTCTCCCATGCCTCTTGTCTCACACCAGCAGGGCAGCTGGGACCCCTCTAATGGCCTTGTCCCCCATTCTTCTATATCACCCCAAATCCAGCCATAGAGGCATTGAGGTTCTATGACTTCTATGGAGCAAAGGAGGCAGGCAGAATGTCTTTCATTTATTCAAAAAGCTTGGAAGGAATGTCCACTGGGTAATGAAAATGATGCTAGGTGCTCTAGAGAAACAAAGAGGGAGAGAGACACCCCCAGAAAGGAGCAGCAAGCCAATCATTTTGAGATACCAGCTCCAGGCCAATGATCAAATACTTCTGGATTGATCCAAATCAATCTTGGTGTTGATGAGCCTCAGTTTCCAAGAAAGGCCCCCATTCCCTCCCTCCTCCCCACACCTCCCCCTCTTTCAGTCCCACAACTGGAGACAGTTGGAACAGTGTTGAACACGTAACTCGCTCTTTGACCTGGAAGTTTCCATGACTCTTTGAACTTTCACCTCCTGGTCTATATAATGCAGAGTGATCTTGTGGAGTTGTTCCAGAACTTAATAGGTCACGTATTTTGGAAATACCTAGGAGAGTTTGGCATAATAGAGATGCCCAGAAAAGTGACCCCAGTGGTCAGCCCTTGTGATATGAGCCTTAATCCTTCTCTTCCCTTCATGCCCTGGGGCTCAATATAAGAGAGGTAGAGACACAAACACAAGTGGGGGGTGGGGGTGGGGCAAGAATAGAGTATCAGGGGCACCTGGAGGCTTAGTCCGTTAAGAGTCTGCCTTTGGCTCAGGTCATGATCTTGGGGTCCTAGGATTGGAGCCCTGTATCAGGCTCCCTGCTGGATGGGGAGTCTGCTTCTCCCTCTCCCTCTGCCCCCCACCCCGTACTCACTCTCTAATAAATAAAAAAAAAAAAAAAATAGAGTGTCAGTCCCATGCAGGATGATGCCTGGAAAGAGGAGTAGGCTGTGATTCAGAAAAATCCTGGTCCTACTTCTGCTATCACTAACCAGTGCTGTGCCGAGAAGCAAGTCACCTTGCACTCTGAGCTTCAGTTTCTTCAACTACTAGGCCAGGGACAATAAGACCATGCCTTCTTCACAAGGGCAGTAACAAAAAATAAACAAGAAAATCTCTACTGCAGTGCACTGTCCTACCAAAGTGCCAGGCCTTATGGAGACTCAGTCTAGTTGAGGAGACAGTTGGGCGGGGGGGGGGGGGGATTAAACAATAAAGTTAAATCAATATACAGTAAGATACGAATCAAAAAGAGGGGGATGGGAGGCATCGGGTGGCTGGGTGATGGACATTGGGGAGGGTATGTACTATGGTGAGCGTTGTGAATTGTGTAAGACTGATGAATCACAGACCTGTACCCCTGAAACAATACACTGTATGTTAATAAAAAAAATTTTTTTATAAAGAATCAAAAAGAATAAAACACTGAGGAACAAATTTAACAAAAGAAGTGCAAGATACACTGAAAACTACAAAATACCACCGAAAAAATTTGAAGACCTGAACAAAAAAGAAAAACACCTCATGTTCATGGATCAGAGACTGAAACATTGTTAAGATGGCAATACTCCCCAAAATGATTCAACACGAACCCTAACAAAAATTGCAGCTTACTTTAATTGTAGAAATTGACAAGATGATCCTAAGATTCATAAGGGAATGCAAAGGAACCAGAACCACCACAAGAATCTTGAAAAAGAAGAACACAGTTGGAGGATCCACACTTGCCAATTCCAAACCCCACTAGAAAGCTGCCGTAATCAAGACGGTGGCTGGGGGTGGGTAGGGCAGGGTGGTACTCGGACAGGGACAGAGATACAGATCCATGGGATAGACTTGGGAGCCCATAAGACCCTCATAGTTACAGTCAACTGATCTTCAGCAGGGTGTCAAAATGATTCAGCAAATGGTGCTGTAATGCTGGATAGCCACAAGCAAAGGAATGAATTTGGACCCCCACCTCACACCATTTAAAGAAATTCACACAAAATGGATTAGACTTAAACGCTAGGGCTAAAACTATAATTCTTAGGATAAAATATAAATCTCTGTGGCCTTGGTTTCTTAGCTCTGACAGAAGACTTGTGAGAAACCAAAGAAAACAGATAAACTGGCTCCATCAAAATAAAAAACCTTTTGTGCTCCCAAGGACACCAAGAAAGAGAAAAGACAACCCCACGGGATGGGAGAAAGTTTTTACAAATCATGTAATCTTCTAAGGGTCTAATATCCAGAATATATATTAAAAAAAAAAAAAAAGCAACTCTTATACCTCAACCACAAAAATACAAACAGCTTCATTAAAAATGAGCAGGAGATTTGAACAGATATTTCTCCAAAGAAGACATACAAATGGCCAATAAGTACATGAAGAGATGCTCAACATCATTAGGAAAATGCAAATCAAAACTACAATGAGATATACTTCATACCCACCAGGGTGGCTATAATCAACAAGCCAATCACAAGTATTGGTGATGATACGGAGAAATCAGAACCCTCATATACTGGTCGGAACAGTGCAGCCACTTTGGAAAACTGTTTGGAGTTCCTCAAATGATTAAATACTGAGTTATCATGCAATCCGGCTCCTAGATAGATTCTCAAAAGTATCACAGCAGCATTGTTCATAATAACCAAAAAGTGGAAACAACCCAAATGTCCAACTGATAAACAGTGAATAGATAAAATGTGGTATATCCATACAATGCAATATTATTCAGCCAAAGAAAAAGATAACATACTATTATTTGTGACAAAGTGGGTGAAACTTGAAAACATCCTAACTGAAAAAAGCCAGACACAAAAAGCCACATATGGTATGACTCCATTTATATGAAATGTCTGGAATAGGCAAAACCACAGAGACAGCAAATTAGTGGTTGCCAGGGGCTGGGGGGGGTAGGGGGTGGGTAACAGAGAGTGATTGCTGATGGGCACAGGGTTTCCTTCTGGGGTCAGGAATATGTTCTGGAATAGTGGTATTGGTTACACAACATTGAATATACTAAAGCCACTGAATTATACACTTTTTTTTTTAAGATTTTATTTTTATTTATTTGACAGAGAGAGACACAGTGAGAGAGGAAACACAAGCAGGGGGAATGGGAGAGGGAGAAGCAGGCTTCCTGGCCAAGCAGGAAGCCCAATATGAGGCTCGATCCCAGGACCCTGGGATCACAATCCGAGCTGAAGGCAGACGCCCAACAACTGAGCCACCCAGGCACCCCTAAATTATACACTTTAAAAGGGTGAATTTTATAGTATGTGAATTATATCTCAAGTAAAGGTATTATAAAAATGAATTTTTAAAAGTAATGGATGTTAAAGTTTCTTGAAAAGTTAAAATCCTTGCATAAATAAAAATTTTAACCACCAATCAGAAGTCTATATGGCTCCTTGACCTCAGAGAGTCTTCTAGTAAGGGGAAGAGAGCTTTCTGGGGGCAAAGCAAATTCAGTGCAGTGT
The DNA here is from genome assembly GCF_002201575.2 of Neomonachus schauinslandi. Lineage (NCBI taxonomy): Eukaryota > Metazoa > Chordata > Mammalia > Carnivora > Phocidae > Neomonachus > Neomonachus schauinslandi. Next base: position 5,729,330 of record NC_058413.1, on the reverse strand, counting down.
TATTCTGGGATGTGGTACCCTCATTTATATTTATTAATGTTTTTAAATAATAAATACATTACAGGTTAACAATACTTTTCATAAAACATAACTATATTTTTAAAAACACTGAGAAGAGTGGTATTATTTTACATTTTTGCAAATCTCTTTGATGTCCAGCTTAACAGAAGATACTGGATTCTTATATCTGTGCTTCTGCATTCAGTCTGTTGTTGCTCATGAGGAAAATCTGGACGACTCACCCAGACATGTATTAGCAAAAGGGAGGAATATTTTAGTAGCCATTTCAGACAATGGTGGATACCCCTGTTTGATACTACACCAAAACTTTACCAATAGTAATTAATGATAATGTGAGACAGGAAACCCTATGAACCTTGATGTACTCTGTTATGTTAAAATCCACTGGCCTATCTTGAAATATAAACAGACCTTTACCCAACATGATTTTGTAACCTTACACACCACACTGGTCATTTGGAAAAATACTAGTTCATGGACTTACGCTGATCTTCAAGATGGGGAAAATGCCAAGACATCACATGTGTAATATTACCACCAACATCATCAGAGAAGTCTAAGGACTGAAAAGCTGCCGAGCTCATGATGGTGGATAGAAGCTTTCCAAAATTCTGTGGCTTGACAGCTCAAATTTGGCCACTGGCAATAAATGCTATTAGCGGGGTTTTTTTGAAGCAACAGGTTTGCTACATCCATTTTTTGAGAAAAAGTCTGTCGAATACCCAAGTCTGAATAACCACAAGTGCCAGCTGTTCTTTCAAGTAAAAACAGCGTTCCCTGCAAAAAGTGGTTAGTTCAGCTCGCAACCCAAAGAACCCCAGAAGTGCTTGTCCTCAAGCCACGCAATGTGGTCAGGCCAGCGGAATGACTTCCCACCTCACCACACAGGGTAGGAAGGACGAATTCACGAAATGGCCATTTTCCTGCTTCGTCAAGGCCACTCCTAAGTGACGCCAGCTCCTGGCCCGGCAAGCGTGTGGAGGCGGAGGGCTCCGTGCCGCCGGGCAGTCAGTCTGCCGCCGCTGCCCTGACTCCCGCAGAAGTGCCAGCAGTCTTTCCACCTCTGCTTTTGCACATTCGGCACAAATGTCAACACAGGGGAAAAGTCAAGTCATCCCTTGGTACCATTATGACCATCATTCTGACTCAGACACCCCCTTGAAATGGGCTTGAGGACCCCACTTGAAGAGACACTTGTGTAGGAGGCCACTCTGCAGATTGGGAGAAGGGAAAGCCAGCTTTAAAAGAAAACAAACAGCCTTCCTCGGCTGCTGACATAAGGAGAGGCATCCGAGGTGAGCAGAGACGAGACATGATTCCTGTTCTGAGTCAGGACAGGAGGGCTGACTCAATGCCCTGTAACTGTCAGCCTCAAAGGGCCCGGGAGCTTGCGCAGAAAAGATCGCTTGCTGTGCTTTCAAAATCTTACAAACAAGCTCCCTGCCTGTTTGCTCTCTGACCCCTACTCCGCCTTCCCATTCCTTTGACCTCAACATAGAAGAGGCACCTTCCATTCTTGGGATTGTTCTCCCGTTTCCACACCAGAGAGGGGGCGAAGTGGTAAATGTGTGCAGTTGGAGGAGAGCAAGAAGGCAAAAAGAAAGGAGGGCAGCAAGTCGCATCCTCTGCCTTGGTCCAGCTGCCCCCAGCCTCGGCTCACCCCGCATTCCCACCACATTCCCTTCCTGCCCATTCAGGGCAGGCCTACATTCCTGCCAGCTAGCTCCTCAGTTCAATGTGAACAAAGGGGTCTCCCCACTTTTCCTTCTGCCACAGCTAAGCTCTCCTGGTAGGGAAACGCCCCTGCTCTCAGCACCGCCATTATTAGCTCCCACCCCACAGCAACTAACACAAGACCCCAAGTTGGCTCACAGTCCTATCCTCCCAGGATATTTCCTAGAACGTGAAGTCAGAATGGGAATGGATTTCTCATCCAGGACATGACTGCTGTAAGAGCAGCCGCAGAAAAGCCACGGCCTGGGAGTTCAAATGCAGAAAACAAAGTGCCATTCAGGCCCGGGAACAAACAATAGGCCCTTATCCTCTTTTCTGGTGCAGGCCAAGAGCAGCTAAGCAAGCTGGAGGGCCCAATGGGTAGTCCTTGGACAGGTCTGCCCCTAGGATGTGCAGGGCCCCAGGCAAATATTTTGGGGGGATCACCTCGTCTATATAAAAAACTCGAGTCACTCACACTTAACATTATCAGCACCATCTTGGCTGCCCTACTTCACGTGAGCCTATAGAAGAAATACTGCGGCCACCAGTGGGGGCCACCCTCCTGGAACTGGGCCCAGACATGGGACTCCAGGACAACCTCTTTAGACATCTAGTTGTCCCTGCACAGGGCAGAGGGTTGAGAGCACCCCAAAGGCGCGATGTGGGTCCCACCCAGGGTTGGGAATGCCCAGCGAGAACGGCACTGTAGGGGGACACAGAAGATTCACAGGGAGGTACTCCCACAGGTGCGGCCCCCTGAGGTGTGAGTTCCAGGCAGGGACGACACACTCCTGGCCCAAAGGTGGAACTGGCCCTTGGACACAGCCACAGTCGTGGACTTGATGGGGTAAAGGACGGCCTTCAAAAAAAGAAATCTAGGAACTCACAGCCGGGGTGCTTCCTGTTTCCCCGTTACCCAGCACCTGGGTGACCCGAAAACGGCTCCATCTTCTCCACCAGCACCCATTCCTGCCCTTCTCTCTCAGTGAGGGCAACAGTTAAGAGTCCAGAAGAAAACCCTAAGAAGACTTTGCTGGGAGTCCTTTGAGGGAAGGACTGAGCCTGGCCCAAAGTAAATGCTCAACAAATGTGCGGAAAGAGTAAGCCGGATAACCCGAAAGCATGCAATTCAACTAGAAACAGACCTTGTCCCCTACAGACATTTCTGCTGTCACCTCGGTGACACCACAGGGGCTGGTTCTAGGGTGAGCCTGTAGAAAGGGGCTCACCAGGCCTGCAGACAGCTCCAGGAACCCGACTCCAGCCAGCAACTTGGGGAAGGGGGTGGCTGCCATAGCTCCTCCCACCCTCCATTCTAGTTCACAGAGAGTTGAGTTTGAGTCACTAAAACCTACCCAAGGTTCCCTGTGTTCTGCCAAGATCCACACCCAGCCGCTGCCTGCTGTGGAGGCAGATAACTGCTTGGCTGGCCAACGCAGTTAAGGTGCTCTCCTTCCCCACACGCTTTTCTTCCTAGTATTTATCACAGCCGTAATTAAACAGTAACTGGCCTTTCTGCCTGTCTGCCCTGATGTCAGGTGACCAGGGCTCCATCTTTCAGGGCTCCATCGTTACGGTTCCCTGCTGTGTCTCCAACAGTAGCATGGGGCCTGGAACACGATGAGTACTCAGTAATTAGTTGGGGGGCACATGCAAGTCTCTCTCGGCTACACAGTGGCCCCCTGAAGGTGAGGGCCAGCTGCAGACCACTCCATGCCCAGTGATCGTGGACCAAGGACTCCAGAGGGGATTCACCATTCAGCCCAGCCCACTGTCTCCTCTTAGCAATGGGCAGTCCAGGTTCATGGCTATGGATAGAAGGCCTGTTCTGCTTGCTGCCAAGCAGTTTTATATGTGTGATCTGTGCTCCTCACAAGGTGAAATAGAGCCTTACTTCCCAAGTGACAAGACTGGCTGGAGGCAGCAAGGAGCTCACCCCATTGCCAGGCCGGAGACCACAGCTTATTCATCTTGGCATCCCAAACTAGCAGAACAGGAAACCAAGCAGGCACTGGGTAAATGTCTGTGGATGTAATAAGCCCTTAAGGGAGAGACATAGCTTTGCAGACTGTCCAGGGGATTTGGTGGCAGACTACCTGGATCCCAGGCCTGGTTTTTGTGACCATCTGCAAATGACACCCCTAATTCCCCTCAGGAACATGGGTGAGAGTACTGTGCTTGGCATAAGGGTTTATGCAAACTGGGATCAGTTTCCAGAGATGGCCCTCACCTGCCTGGGATAAGGAGGAGATGGAGAACTGATAAGCTAAGAGGAGAGGTCAAGTCTGAAATTCCAGAACTAAGCTCCAAGGAAAACTGGAACCAGGCCTGGAAGGCTGATTGTATGTTATAGCAGCTGATGTGTCCGTTGCTTGTACACTGCTCTCAGGCCGTGTCTGGTATGTGGGTTTTGCCTTAGCTAGGCCTAAGCTTCAGAGTAACCTAACACCTAAATAAATGCACATCTACTGCTTAGATGGATATAAGTCACCCCAAAGGGGAAAGGGTCTGGAAAACTGTTGTCATTCTTGCATAACAAGGCCGAGATTATTTTTTGGCCTGGACTTGGGTGACCTGGGGCAAGAGGTGTCTCAGCCGTCTGGGACAGCAGTACTCATAGCCAACAGCGGGCTGTGGGGAAGGCCTTTCGAAGGTCCGGGAGCACCTCCAGCTACAAGGAGGAGAGAAACTGGAAGCCTGTCAGCTAAGTTACACGTGTTTTTATCCATATGGAACACCCACCATCCACTGCAAAATCTTGACTCAAAATGCCCAAGTCCCTTCCCTGGCAGTAGCCTGAGAGCTCTCTAGGTGGTAAGGAAAACAACAAATGAAATCCTCTCTCCTCCTCCTAAATCATTTTGCATTAAAGGAAAAGTCACATGAAGGCAATTAGAATTCTTGTCTCTGCCAGCAGCTCCTGCAGAAGGCAGGTGAACAAACCACCAAGCCTCCCGTCTACTTCCAATGGTCTCTTTTTGGGGGTGTGGGTGGGAAGATGAGAGGCAAAGGGATAAATAAAGAGAATGAATAAAAGGCTCCTCCACCCCCTAAGCCTCCAGATGTTCTGTTGTTCACCCTAGCCTCAAAGCAGAGCCCCAGACGAATGGAGGCCCACAACACTCCTGTCTTCTCCCTGAAGACACCTCTATCCAGAAGTGCCTCTAACGTAAGCCACTCAGAGGAGATAGACCGAGCCCCACAAGCCTGCAGGCCCACTTAAGCCTTCAGCACGCACATAAGCCAGAGGGTTTTAGGAGAGACCCTGGAAAACACTCAGACAATCCTGGCACCATGGGCCCAAGCAGACTGTCTCAAGCCATCAGGTTGGTCTCAAAGGATAAAATGAATGAAGAAAAATTTTCTGTTTGTTCAAATTCCCCCTTCACTCATACCCTTAAAAAGCATCTTTTTGGGGCGCCTGGGTGGCTCAGTTGGTTAAGCGACTGCCTTCGGCTCAGGTCATGATCCTGGAGTCCCTGGATCGAGTCCC
>NC_058413.1:5717605-5724000 GCF_002201575.2 Neomonachus schauinslandi | reverse complement strand
CCAGGATCATGACCTGAGCCGAAGGCAGTCGCTTAACCAACTGCCTTCGGCTCAGGTCATGATCCTGGAGTCCCTGGATCGAGTCCCGCATCGGGCTCCCTGCTCGGCAGGGAGTCTGCTTCTCCCTCTGACCCTCCTCCCTCTCATGCTCTCTGTATCTCATTCTCTCTGTCTCAAATAAATAAATAAAATCTTTAAAAAAAAAAAAAAAGCATCTTTTTGGAACTTGGGGGAGGGGCTTCCCCTGAGACCTCCAGGAGCTGACAAGCTGCGAAGGAACAGAAGCCACTGCTTGGGGGGAAGGGGTGGGAGAGACAGGGTAGTGACAACAGGGGAACAGGCTCTAGGCCAGAGGCAGTGAATGGGCCAATCCCGGGGATGTGTGCTAGGAATAGCAAACAAACAGCAAAGGGAGGGAGGGGGCTCTAACTCCCAATGCTGAAAAAAAATGAGGCCTGGCAGTGAGGGGCCTGGCCCAGGCTCCCCCTCTGAATGAGGTCAGAATCAAAATCTAGGCCTCAGCTCCTTGGGGGAGAGATACCATATTACTCAGGAGGAACACGAGTTTATAAAACAGGCATCAGGTCAAAGGCACATACACCAGTGACCCAAACATCTGCAAGCGATAACGGTTTGATAATGGCAGATACAGCCTTGAGAATGCGGGTTACCGCAATGCCTGGCACAAAACGCTCGTGGAATGAATATTTGGATGAATGGATTCAGAATGAGGCTGGTTCGATCTGGAGTAATCGGAGTAGCAGAGACAGAAAGATGGTGCATATGTAAGTAATCTGGAACAATGAGGCTCACTTTACCACGGACCCAGAATGTACCACGCCTCTAGCTGGGGTATAGAGGGAAGGGGAAGGGAGGAGGGGGAAAGCAAGGGAGATGTGTTCTCAGACTCCACATGCCAACAAGACGAACCTCAGCCGGCACAGTAGACACCCCAAAGAAAGGTGCCTGGCTATTCATCAACAGACCTCGGCATATGGGGCTGGGAGAAATATGGGGGGATCAGGGGCGGGGGAGGAGAAATGGCATGGACCTAAAACCAGGTAAGGTGTGTGGTCTGTCTTCCAGAGACCTGTTGCAGCTTCAGAAAGAGCAAGGGGCCAACTCGGCAATGGTTTCCTGTCAACTCCAGACTCTCAGAGGCACCCCTGTCTTCACCACACCCTCCTCCAAGCAACCTCACCCGCGGCTCTCTTCCCTCTATGGGGGAGAACTCCGACCTCCTTAGGAAATGGCACTGGGCCTGGACTCATGTTTGTTCAGTTCAGAGAAATGTGACGCAGTGTGGCCAAGGACAAGATGCCTTCCCAGGTCGGTGGCTTGACTGCCCCCCGGACTGCATCCACTCATACACGTGCCCCCACTGTGTCATGAGGAAGACAACCCGCTCTCACTAGGGCATTGAGAAGTGTGGCAACAACTTTACTGAACACTTAACTGCTTAAAAAAAACTCCTGCTTTACATGTCTTCAAACCCTTGGGCAGGCTCATCTTTCTCTTCATTACAGTCTAAAGCAGCATTGCACAGAGGAAATAAAAGCAAAAATAAAACAGAGGCCAAGGAAAATTTTGTAAAACAGAGAAGAACCAAGATGTCCTGAGCAAAGAATCCTGCTTCTACACCCTGGGCATCATGTCAGATGCCAGCAGGGAAGGAAAATAAAAGGAAGGAAAGGCTTTGCGAAGGACATCAGCACAGAAATGGACAAAGAGAAGACCTGGGCCGTTCAGAGAAAGAAGCAAACGCGTGGCCTTCTGGCAGAGGGCTGCAGCTTATTCTGTGGACAGCAGCACCGCAACAGGGCCCGGGGCGCAGCTTGGGTGTCCCCGAGCTCTGCCACTCCGCCCCTGGACAATTTGGGGCAAGTAGATCACTCCCAGGAGCCTCAGTGTCCTCAGGGTAACACCTTCAATCTCCAGAAGAGACCGCAGCAGAGCAGAACAAATGTAGCTGCTGTTATGACTTTACTATTGATTTCTATTATGTACATTTAGTTTTCAATGAGGAAAAAAAAAAATCAACCAGCAGATACAAACCCACCCAAGAATTCTGCTCTCATTTTTCCCACACTTTGGAATGCTCCCTGAGGATTTCAGACTGACAAGGCTCTACAAAGAGAAAGCTGCCTACCCCCTGCATCATTCACAAAGGGGTTCCTTCCCTAACCCCCACCTCAGTTAAATAGGAAAGAGGAGACCCTACATCTTCCTCATTACAATTCCCCTGTGCTTGTGAATGAGGCTGTGGGTCCCTTTGTCTGCATGAAGCTCACCCAGCATCTATAATCCCAGAATAGACTTTCTGAAGAAGTAAGGCGGTTTCCGACAGTCTTACTTTAAATCAGAGTGGAGAGGCGCTTCAAATCTAAATAAACAGAATAATGACAAGAAGGATGAAGAGGCAGCTATAGACAGACGTACTTCCATTCAACAAGCACCTGCCTCAACCTAAGATTAAAACATTCTTTCAGGCTTCCGAGCGTCAGCTAGGAAAACCAGCTCTGCTGGATGTATGTCTAAAACTCCAAAGAGAAGTGCCTGCTTATCCAGTACTTTACCCTTTCTTTCCTATCTCTGGTCCCCATCCCTTCACGGCTGCAGGTGACGTGGGCACGAGTTGTCTGCCGTCCACAGGAAGCCGAGGGCCACTGGCCACTCCATCACTGAGAAGGCCTGTTAGTTTCGGCCTAGGTCCTGGGCTCCACCCTCACCCTGATGAACTGTCCTGCCCAGGTTTGCTGTTAGCTAAAAAGGGGGTTTCAGAGAATGACACAAGGAGTGTGTGAGCATCCTCATTGCTGGAAAAGAACTCCCTAGAGAAAAGCAAGGTACAGGTCAGTAACATTAGCCTCATAAGTAGACAATGGCCTGTCACTGCTGCCACATCTCACCTCGCTTGAGGTTGCTGAGCTGTGAGTACAGCAAGAAAGGGGACCAGATGCCACTGAGTGGAAAGAAGGCAGCCTAGTGAACATCTCTGCCACAAGCAAAGGGAGAGGAAGAAGTCTTAGAAGTCCACTGCTTCCTTTCCACAAAAGAGCCATGTCATAAATGAAGGTTTTAAATGGGTCACAGAAAAGCACACAGCTTCGGGATTCAGAAAATCACAAGGCAAAAAAGAAAAAAAAGAGAGAGAGAGAAAGAAAAAAGTTAGGAATTAAGGGGGCGTTGATGTGGCAGAACAAATGGCAAACACTATTCTTTCTTCTTATTTGCAAACAAGACAGACATGATCTTTGGACAAGAGGACAATGGCATCCTAGGCTCCTCTCAGAGGAGGTATCTAAAAAGCTATTTGGAAAGAAGTGATGAAGGCCAAACTAATTCAAGATGCAGAGAAGATAATAAAAAGAATGACAGGACAGAAAGATAAAAAAAGAGAGAGAGAGAAGCGCCTTTGCTGATTTGGAATTGTCTGGAGGCTTCTAAAAGCTAAAGGCCACAGTCCAGGCAAGACCATTATCTGAATCTTGCTTAAAATTAGCAAATATTACCTTTGTGATCAGAAAAGCCAAGCACACTACTTTCTATCTGGAAAAAATAGACACAGCTTACAAATGTAAAATGTAGAGCTCTTACTGAAAGGCATATAATTTAAGAGATATTATCTCTTTTTGAAACAATCTTGAACAAAAGGTAATTATAGCTAGCCTGCAATTGTCCACACTAATGAAATGCGAATAGCAAGCATAAGTAATTCAGTAAATGTTGATAGACTACCTCTTAAGTGCCTGGCCTAGTGTAGGAAGTAGAATTTTTTTTTTTAATTATCAAATCATGGTAAATTGATAAGACCAGTGACTAGGTACATGACCAATTAGAACTGTTTGGCACATGGGCCTAAAAATGTACACATAGTGGTTACAAGTGTGTACAAAGTGCTTAAGTGCACTGACAAAGAGGAGAAGTCAGTCTTATGTGATGTGGATTAAACTTTCAGTTTGCAACTTTAAATTTTTTTCGTTTTTTTCCCCCCATTTTAACCATTTTAAAGTGCACAATTTAGTGGATTTTAGTACTTCACAATGTTGTGCGGCCATCACCATTAATTCCAGAACATTTTTCTCACCCCAAAAAGAAACCCAGTACTATTTTTTAAAAAGATTTATTTATTTATTTTAGAGAGACACAGAGACAAAGAGAGAGAGGGAAAGAGGCACGGGGGGAGGGGGAGAGGGAGAGAAAGAATCTGAAGCAGGCTCCACACCCAGTGTGGAGCCTGATGTGGGGCTCGATCCCACAACCCATGAGATCATGACCTGAGCCAAAACCAAGAGTCGGACGCTCAACTGACTGAGCCACCCAGGCACCCCAGAAACCCAGTACTATTAACAGTCACTCCCCACTCCCTCATCCCCCCAACCCCTCAGCCCCTAGCACCTACCAATCTACCTTCTGCCTCTATGAATTTGCCTACTCTAGCCATTTCATATAAAGTCCATACACTACGTAGCCTTTGCACTAGCTTCTTTCACATAGTATGTTTTCAAGGTTCATCCATGCTATGGCATGTATCATTCCTTTTTATGGCTGAATAACATTCCATTTCATGGATATACCATCTTTTGCTTATCCACTCATCTTAAAATGTTACCTATGCATGCATGTTCATGGCAGCATTATTCATAACAGTTACAGTTAAAACATTTGGGTTGTTTCTACTTTTTAACTGTTATGAATAATGCTGCCATGAACATGCATGCATAGGTAACATTTTAAATATATAATTTTTAACCATCCAGGCTGGCCTCCCTAGTTATGCTTTAATTAGTCAGGGACTTGAACCCAGTAGTCTGACTCCAGAGCTCAACTCCTAGTCGCATTGCTGGACTCCTCTTCATTCCTATGCTCTGATATGGAAAGTAACAGCAGCCCAGAAATGTGCTAGATGGCAAAAGGAAGCTGCAGAAATTTGTAAAGTCACTGTTGACAATCTATACACATGAAGCACTTAGCTGCATGGACAGAAAACCATCTGATTGATTGCACTCCTTCCTGTCTTCACAGACCAATAGAAGGGAGATTACAGATTGGGAAACACTATAAGCTGACCTTTTGAATCCTGTAGTAAAACACACTGCTATGAGGTTAAATGAGACAAGGGGAACTAGAAGTGGGCAAGTACTTACTCAACTCCCAACACACAACATGCTTTCAGTAAAGGTTGATTTGCTCATGCAATAAAAGAACAGAATTTGGGGTGCTAACTTTGGGTTCTACTCTCCCCACCTGGAAGGCCTGGCTGGTGTCAAACCTACTGAAGGTGGGAGAGTGGTGATGAAGGCAGGAAACCAGAGCATGGGAAACAAGCAATGTTTGTAGAGTCCTGACTATGAGATAGAAGAGAAGTATGTAAAGAATAGGAGAAACTCACATGAAGGAATAGGAAGGGAAGAAACTCTAAGACAATAAAAACAAATAGAAGAATTTATGTCTAAATTGGTCCAGACAACAACAGACTGATGGTGTGTGATGAGCACAACATGACAGGCAGATACCAAAGGGACTAAAGAGGACAAAGACCACCTGGGAGCAGGGGCAGAACCACTGAGGAGGTTCATCCTCCAAAATGTATAGGCAAAGTAGGCACTGAACGAAATCACATATGAAAGTGCACTGGAGATGGTAAGGTACTACAAAAAGATGATAATTTGTATGCATACAAAATAATAAGTAGGAGGATTCTGGGAAGAGGGCAAAGTAGGAAGTACCAGGAATCTGATTTCCCTCCTAGACAACAACTCCTGGCAGAATCTTCTGATGTAACTATTTTGGATCTCTGGAGACTGGTGAAGTCTGAAATCTGCAATTTCCACCTAAGTCTTGGGGGGTAAATTGCAGTTAATTTCTGTCAATTTCAGCTCTTAGCACAGTAGCCTCTATGCATCCCCAACCCCTAGCCACAGGCAGGCAGCTGTGCATATGTTCCCAGAGCAGGGTGCACACAACATGTAGGAACCAGGGCAAAGAGGACCCTGACCTTCAAATATTGAAAATCTGTACTCTGATCACTGATTGCTGTTTCTGATCACAGAGGTACAGACAAAGAAGTGGGTAGCCATGGTTACTGCGCTTCCCTCCACTGTTGCAAGCCCCCTCCCCCTCCAGTTGAAGTGACTGCCAGGGGACGTAAAGGGCATCTACCCTCTTTCCTCCCCTTCATTTTTTTGCTTTTTCTCCTTTGGGGAGCCAGACATTAAAGACTAGAACATCCAGAAACAACTGCACACACAAAACTGGAAAGTGACCATGCATGCTGGGAAGATGCACAGAAAACACCTAAAAAGACCTTACATATACACCTCAGGATGATCCTCAGCCACAGAGGCAGCCTACAATAATAATCTTAAAAAACAATAAACAAAGACAACAAACCC